>NW_026596079.1:8854744-8932934 GCF_907164565.1 Psammomys obesus
TCTTTCTTTCTTTCTTTCTTTCTTTCTTTCTTTCTTTCTTTCTTTCTCTCTCATTTAATCACTTTACATCCTGATCCCAGCACCTTCCCTTCTCTCTTCCCAGTCCCACTGCCCACACACCCCTCCTCATGTTTTCTCCTCTCCTTCCTCCCAGAAAAGAGGAGGCCCCCAATTGGTACCAATCCATCCTAGTTTCTCAAGTCACAGCCGGACTAAACACATCCTCTCTCACCAAGGAGTGACAAGGCAGCCCAGCTAGAGGAAAATGACCCAGTGGCAGATAACAGATTCAGAGACAGTCCCTACTCCTATTGTTAGGGGACCTACACAAAGACCAAACTGCACATCTGCTACATATATGTAGGGGGTCTAGGTTCAGTCAGTGCTAGCTTTTTGGTTGTGGTTTAGTCTCAGTGATCTACTTTCAGCCCAGGTTAGATTTCTCTGTAGGTCTTGTGTTGTCCTTGACACCTCTGGCTTCCTCTGTCCTTCCACCCTCTCTTCCACTGCACTTCCTGAGCTCAGCCCATTACTTAGCCTTGAGTCTTTGCATCTGTTTCCATTAGCTGTGGGACGAAGCCTTTCAGAAGACAGTTATGCTAGACTCCTGTCAACTGTTAGAAAAGTTCATATTAAATTAATGATTCACTGGATACTGTTAATTAAGAAGGAATCCCTATAAAAGGAAGAATTTATATGTTATTACTAAGAGTCTTCCAATCAAACATTTATAACTTCAAAAATAGAATTTGATCAGGTGTTTCTCTCAGTAAAGACCATTTAACTAAATCAAAGTGCAAGGCACTGGAACTTCATTATATCAGGTCCAGTCTGAGCTCCTAGTCTTTTACCTACTAATGATATTGCTTTGAAGAGCTTAATTAACCTCTTGGTTTTTCTCTTCTTTGAAACCAGTGTGGCACTATGAATGATTCAAGAGTTAATGAAACTATAAGTAAGGCTGTGGAAGTATCACAACAACAAATGATGATCTCATTGAGATGCCCACTCACTTTTCAGATCTTATAAATGTTCTTTCATCTGTAGGATCGTTTGCACTGAGTTGGAAGCATTGATTTCCACAGTGTTTTGATAATTATTCAGAACTTTATAACTCTCTTATATTAATCAGTAACAGATTCTACTCAGCCTCTTTTTACAATGCTCAGTCCTAAGAGAAGAAAGACATCTCAAAATGATGCCCAAAGAGGACTGAAAAAATGTACAGAGAATATATATATATATATATATATATATATATATATATATATATATATACTCAAATTCCCTACATCTTTCCTCCTTTTTCATTTTAGAAGAACCTGTATAACACAATTATGAAAAACTCAATTAAGATAAGCTTGTCTTAAAAAATAAACACACATCCAATTTATATCATTTCTGAGAATTATTTTGGTGGGAAAATTTTTTCTCATAATATTATTCAATTTCTCATTCAATTCACAGCCAGAGAACATGGTGTGCTGGCAATAATTGCCTTTTTTATGATTCACTGCAATTTAGGGTAAACCCTGCTGTAATTACAGTCTTGCAGTGGAAGTACCTTGTGCTGAGGTTCGAACAAAGCTAAAATACCGTTTTGTCTCTTCTGCCTCTTTCTATGAAAGCTTTTGGGATGTTCATTTCTGACACTTATCTACAGAGTCCATTTAGGGAAATTATCATCTTCCCCTGAAAAACTAAGTAGGCGAGAGAGTTTTGGTAGGAGAGCCACAAAAGCATCCTTCAAGCTGGCTTACGAAGCTCATTCAACTGTTAACCCACCCCTGCATTGCTCTGGGTATCTGCTTCATTGATCTCACTTTTCAGACCCACTTTTTCTATTCCACTGTGCACACAGCAAGTAAATGAAGTTTTAGCTCAGGCATGGAAAAGCTCTGTCTCTCAGTTAGGTACCACACCCAACCACACAGTGTCTAAATTCAGTGCCCCAGTTCTATATCCCATGAACAGAGAATAGACTTGACTTAGTGTATACCTGGGACCACACTGCTTACAAATTTCTGGCTAGGGAAGAATGTTTATACAGCACAAAGACCTCTCAAACCTTGAGTAAGTAAAAAAAAAAGAGAGAAAGAAAGAAAGAAAGAAAGAAAGAAAAAAAAAAGAAAGAAAGAAAGAAAGAAAAAACATCTTTAAGAACAAAAAGCTGTGGGTTGAAAAGATTTCTCCAAAATATTCTCTGCAAAAGTGTTCCTAGTTAAAGAGAATTCACAGAATATTAGTAGTTTTACTGTTTCACCACAACATAGCTAGCTAGCCTAAAAGAACCATTAAAACCAGACCCAGAAATACACAGTGGACGTAAGTCAAGCAAGCTAACTGCCCTCTGAAAGGTTCGACCCAGCAGTGGGTCAAAACAGATGCTGAGACCCACAGCAGCCAAACACTAAATGTAGATCTGGGAATCTTGTGGAAGAGCTGAAGGAAGGATAGAGGGACCCGAAGGGAACAAGAATTCCACAGAAGACCAGCAGAATCAGCTAACCTAGGCCCGTGGAGGCTCACAGAGACTGAACCACTAACCTAAGTGTATGCATGAATTGGACCTAAGCCTCCTACACTTATGGAGGTGACAGCTTGGTCTTCATTTGGGTCTTCTGGCAACTGGAGTGAGGGCTGTTGGATCACTTTCTCCTAGCTGGGCAGCCTTGTCTGGCCTCAGCGGAAGAGGATGATGCACTTAGTCTTGATGTAACATGAAGTGGTTCAGCTGGATGGCAGAGGGGAGAGGGTCCCTTCTCTGAGAAGAAGAAAAGGGAATAATGGGGAAAGAGGATGGAAAGGTGGGACTGGGAGGGGAGGAGAGAGGGTGCAGCGATCGGTATGTAAAGTGAATAAATAAATAAATAAATAAATAAATAAATAAATAAATAAATAAATAAATAAATAAAATAAAGAGAAAAAGATCTCACAATTCACTACAGCAATTGCAACCCCAGAAAAGGAACAAGGAGAGAACAGCATATGTTTTGGAGCAAGTTTTAAGAGACACTCTTCTTAGTGATAAATCTTGCTTCCAGGGCAATGAGAGGCTTGAGATACTAGCTAACAAGACTAGGAAGCCATTACAATCAGAGGAAGGTTTAACATCTAAGTTAGTGGAACTTTATTCATAATGATGTGCTTCAGTGAAGGGAATGGTTCTCTTGTGTTAGGAAAAATCAAACAAAATGAAAAAATTTAAAATGTCATCAATTTCATCTTTATATGATTTTTCCTTTACATTTTTGAAGATTATGAGAACATGTTAGCAGAACTACTTGGTGATGGGCCCTTTTCATATATCAGAAGGTTGGACATAATGTCAGTTAATTTTTGGTCACTTAAAACAAAGTAGTCCTGGGACCTTAACTCTAACTCACATCTAAAGCAAAGGCAAACCTTCTATTCTTAGGTGAAATTTTTCCCCATAATGCATTAGTGTGTCTGCAGTAATTTATGGTTTCTGATAGAGAGTATAGGTCAATAATTCCTGCGCTTTTTCCAAATCCTTCATGAGAAATACTGATGAATTATTGAGTATCTTGGCCCAGCTTCTGCCTTCTATCTATGCTTGAAGTAAGTCCAAGTAAACTATATTATCCCAATCAGAAATCACTAATCCTCTAGCTTCAGCTAGCAGCATGACTCATGGGTGTGCGTAGGAATTCTGCAGCCTCTGGAAGGTTGTTCAGAAAACTCTGCCTTTCTGTTTGTGGAGCTCTCACTCATCCAGCCGTAAGCACCCTGCTTTGCTAAGAAGATTAATGGAGAAGACATAGGCCATCATCAGATATCAACAAAACTGAAGATGGAGAAGTCAGTCTTTCCCTCTCCCCCTTCACTCTCACATGTGTACATGTGTGTACAAGTTGGTACAAACGTGTGTTTACATGTCAAGAATCTCAAATAGCACGTGGAAAGAAGACCCAGTGGCTGAGTGCTTGCTATGAAAGCATGGGGACCTGAGTGTGAATGCCCGGCCAGCACCCACTTAAAACACCAGACAGGGCTTAGTCTGCATCTGTGATTCTAGCACTAGTTGGAACAGAAACAAGAAGACAGCTGGAGCTGTCTGAAAATCAGCCCAGCTCTAGGTTCAGTGAGAATCCCTCCATGTTTCAAAGAAATAATGCAAAGAATGATAGAGCAGGACACACAGCAGCCTCCTTTGGCCTCCTATATACTCACAGAGATGTACACACAGTACAAACATACATACACACACATATAGAGCACACAGGCACACATACACATTTAAAATAATACTACACACAGAAGAAATTGACAGCACTCTTCCTGCCATAGAGACTTCAAATCATTGTACTTTGTCTGAAATCATGTGTGAAGCTGCAGAAATAATTTTTTTTAAATGCAGCCCCTGAGCTTCTCACACTTGATGGCTCTGTAAAGAATGACAACAGTTTTCAGTCACAGTACCATAGTGACATGGCTGAGCTTGATATATGTATGTTGTTCCTGTCAGCTTTTCAGATGGGCTAGGCTGCATTAACATGACCACAAACTGTAGCACGTCAATCAACCAAGGTCATGTCCATGGCTACATTTATGAGGGTAGGAGGCAACTGTGTTCCATACCTTTCCATTCCAGGTCGCATGCCTAAAGTAGGTCCTGTCTATAGTAAAGTGAACTATGGTAAAAAATCCAACCTTAATCTTAGACCCACATGTGGTTCTTGCTGGTTTGGCTAGGCATGGCACGTGCTACTTCCATATACCTTCCAACAGCAAAGAAATGAATAACAAGTGGAAATAACTGATTTAGGGAAGTGAAGTCCTTCTACTGGGGGGTGGACAACTCTGGGAGGGTCTTTGTAGATAGGGACACCTTACACAGCCCCAGCAAGTACTTTAAACAAAGGCAACAAAGCTGTACATATGCAGACTAAGTAAGATCATGCAAGGTTTGGAGAACAAGATTTGTCCTGAAGAAACATCCTCAAAGAGTATCTTTCTATCATAACTGCCCATCCTCATCTGTAAAATTCAAAGCTCCATGAGAGCTTTTTTTGCCCACTAATGTATTGAGTCACTCGACACAGTCAAATCATGATTAGAGCATCAGAAAAAGTTACTGATGTACAAAGAATTTTCTTCTATGCTTATAGATATGTCCCTCTCATATGTTGCTAAATTAACTTACCATTCCTATGATTTGAATCGTAAATGTCCCTCCCCGAAGCAGATATGCTAACAAGGTCTTGAGCTAATGCTGTTGTGGGATATCAGGAGTAGGGGTTTTATAGAAGGACTTAACAGTAGAACAGGGACCTGAAAGACTATATTGCGATGTCAGCCCCTTCTTCCTAATTTTTGGCCTCATGAGATGAGTAGATTTCCTCTGCCCCATGTATTTGCAACCGTATACCACTTTACCCAAGGCTGAGAACCAATTAGACCTGATAGCCATTCATTGAAAACTCTGAAACAGTAATCTTCTTTCATGGATGGTGGTAGGCTACCACACTGGTGTTGGAAACCAAACTCTGGGCCTCTTCAAGAGTAAGACATTCTCTTAATGGTTGGGCCATCTCTCCAGACCCGTCTCAGCAGTTTTGAAACAGTAATGCAAAGCTGAATAACAACCTTGTTTAGAACTATTTAATAATTGGTAATTTTGTCCATCATTAGAGAGACAAATAGCATAGAAAGCTCTCAGGAAAAAGCTTATGAAATGAATATAGAGTGAATTATTTTTATAAATAAAGTTGTATTTAAATTTCACCTTATTTATTACAGCCCAATACATATATTTAAACTAGTTTCTTCTATTTTATTTGGCTTGAGGTTGGCTTAGGCTCTTTCAATTTCTTCCCTCCTATTTTTGATAAAATAATGTTATTTTTCATTTTTATTTTCACTGTTCTAAAATGTACACTCTATAACTCCTTTCTTGCCATACTTTAAAATTTCCCCTCAAAAGATGTAAGAAAATTTTCATTTATTCACATCTTTATTAATATAATACAAAGATCAGTCCATTCTCTTACAGTTTTGTAAAAGTTTGAGCGTTTTAGCTCTACTTTCTATTTTCTTGCTGGTATTAACTGCTTTTGTTATTATCTGTGTAACCAGTGTTGACATGGGTTTGCCCACACTTAAGCTCTCTTTCATCACTGTTCTTCAGGATGTCTCAAGGCCTTCTCCCTGGGGTCAGTTTTCTTCTCTGTGAGTCATTCTTCCACTGCTCTTTCAGCATGGGTTCTTTGGTGACAGGACTTTGTTATTCTTGGTATATACTCACTTATAAGTGGATATTAGCCATATAATGTAGGATAAACACACTAAAATCTATAGTCCTAAAGAAGCTAAACAGAAAGGAGGACGCTAGGGAAGACACTTAATCCCCATTCAAAAGGGCAAACAGTACAGACATCAGAAGCAGGAGAAGACAGAGAACAGGACAGGAGCCTACCTTAGAGGGCCTGTGAAAGAATTTACCCATCAGGGTATCAAAGCAGATGCTGAGACTCAGAGCCAAACTTTAGGCAGAGTGCAGGGAATCTTATGGAAGAAGGGGGAGATAGAAAGACCTGGAGGGGAAAGGAGCTCCACAAGGAGACCAACAGAGCCAAAAAAAAATCTGGGCTCAGGGGTCCTGCAGAGACTGAATCAATGAAGGATCATGCATGGAGAGGACTTAGACCACTGCTCGGATATAGACCCTAGGCAGCTCAGACTCCATGTGTGTGTCCCTAGTAAGGGGAACAGGGGCTGTCTCTGACATGGACTCAGAGGCCTGCTATTTGGTCACCTCCCCCTAGGGGAAGGGCAGCCTTGCCTGGCCACAGAGGAAGAGAATGCAGCCAGTCCTGATGAGACCTGATAGGATACAGTCAGATAGTCCGGAGGAGGACCTCCCCTGTCAGTGGACTAGGGGAGAAGCATGGGGGAAAAGAGGGAGGGAAGGTGGGACTGGGAGGAGATGAGGGAGGGGGCTACAGCCAGGATACAGAATGAATAAATTGTAATAAATAATAAATCAATAAAAAAGAAAAGAAAAAAATAAAGTGTCTGCAATTCACCTTCACTCAGGGATCATCGTATTCCTGGCAAGGAAACCTTGCAGAGTCATTATTTTCTCTTCACCTTTGAAGGGATTTGGTCTCTGGCCTCCACAGAGAGAATAGGGGGCCGAACCGCCATCCCGTTTTAGCAATCTGACATTTCTCTTGGGTTGCCTTTGAGACTTTTATCTTTGTCTTTGATGTATAGCAGTTTAACTACAAAGCCTGAAGTTTGGGTTTCCTTTCTGTAAGTTGACTCCCTAAATCTGATTTGAGAATTTCATCACCAATTCTTTTTGAAGAACACTTCTCCCTCTATACCTTTTGTTTTTTAAGCAATTAGATGGGGTTATACGGTCTCATCTACTCTTTTCTTTCTCCTATTCCTTTCCTTACATTTCATATTTCTCCTTCTTTCTGTCATTGCTCTTGGTAGTTTTATTTTTTCCTGTCAAGTACATTAATTCCTCCAAGTGGTTAATCTAATGATCTTTATGTAACCTAAACTATTTTTTTTTAGCTTCAGTGATCATATTTCCTTTTGTTGAGATCACATGTGTTTAGAGATATATGAAATGCTGTTAGTCCTATGTTACCTTTTTCCTGCTTCTAATTTTTCATTTCATTGATTATATTATGTATACAAGAATGCCAAGTGCACAAGGCTAGTTCCACATTGAGGATATCTTCTACTGACTCACAAGCATGATATCATAGGGTTTCCATTGCAATAATGAAACACCATGACCAAAATCATCTTAGTGATGGAAAGGTTTATTTTGATTATAGGTCCACATCATAGTCCATCATTAAAGGCAATCAGGACAGGAAATCAAACCACACAGGAACCTGGAGGCAGGAGAGGATGCAGAGGTCATGGGGGAGTACTGCTTACTGGCTTGCTTCTCAATGCTTGCTCACTGCTTTCTTATAAAACCCAGGACCACTGGCTCCAAGGCATCCCTACCCACAATGGGCTTGGTCCTTTCTAATCAATCTTTAATTAAGAAAATGCCCTACAGACTTGCCTACCTGTGTCCTAATCTTTTTATTTGTTTGGTTTCTGTTTTTTCCAAGACAAGGTTTCTCAGCTTAGCCCAGGCTGTCCTGGAACTCACTATGTTCTCTTCCAACTCAGAGGCACCTGCCTCTGCCTCCTGAGTGCTGGTACTAAAGGTGTGCGCCACCATCACCTGGCTCTATGTCCTAATCTTATGGAGGCACTTTCTCAATCGAGGTTTCCTCACAGATGATGCTAGCTTGGGTCAAGTTGACATAAATATTTGTTGGCACACATGGTTACACCCTTCACTGAATGTTTTGTGGTTTGGGATTGCAAGAGCATCCCCTGAGAAACTACTGTCGAGACTCTCTGGCAGTTCGTGTTGGAGGCAGCTACCTCCACAGGGTCTGGCACTGTTTCGTGGATTCTCAAGTCTGCTGTTAGTCCAGTTTGCTTTCCTTAATCTCTTAGATTTTGTCTTCCAGACTTCAAAGTTAGATAAATGAAGTACAAATTTAAATCCCAAAAAGGAACCAGGCGTGCCTTTAGGAGGCAGTCTCCACTACCATGGAGTCTCAGTATTTACCTGAAAGTCAGTGCAGCATTTTCCTCTTTGAGACAGAGTTTCTGTGTAGCCTGTGTAGCCTAGTCTTTCTGTAGACTAGGCTGGCCTCAAACTCACAGAGAACCTCCTGAGTGCTGGGATTAAAGGCGAATGCCTCCACTGTCAGGCTTCCCTGCAACATTTTAATTTAAGAAGTCTCAGTTCTAAGTCTCAATCCCTTGTGAAAAGTTCTGATTATATTATTAGTCAGGCAAAGCAGTCTTCTCTTACACCTCCAAGTTCCTTGCAACAGACAGAGACCACTTTTGGCCTCCCACCAGCGATCTAAGTCACTGCACTTCTCCTGTGTTCTTGTTTCTCTGATTGCGGCAAACTCCAGGTCAGCTTTCTCTTGGGAATCCATTGTTCTTGGTGCTGTTTCCCCCATTTAGGCTCTTGCCCATTTTCCATTCCCATGGCCAACGAGAACTCAGACACTTGGGGTAGTTAATATATGTGTGGTAAGAGCTCTTTTATTCACTTTTCTTTTTTTATGTATATTCTATGTCCTGAAAGAGGAAGGAGAAAAGCAATCGGCTGGTATCCATTTCCTCTGCTTCATCCTTTGGCGCTGAAGAATAGAAAGGAGTCCTTAAATCTTACTCTTTTCTTCCTCTTGTTCCCTTGCTGTCTAGAAGTGACAGAAAGCAGCGCAGAGATTCATATAGCAATGGATAAATCAAGCTGGCCCTTGTGTCTGCCTTCAAGTGTCTTTGTCTGTCTTCCCCAGGTTACAGAATTATAGATATACAAGAAAGCCCAGTGTCTCCAGAGGGAGCAGCTCATGTACAGTAGAGACAGAAACTCTAGTTAGTTCTCTTTCACTTTGATGCTTATTTGTAGGCCAGCTCTTGTGAGACAGGCAGTGTGCTAAATGCATGACTACAAAGATACACATGTCCCAGCTAGTGGAGACAGCAAGTAGACATGGAGATTCACACAGACCAGCCTCTAGGGTCAGAAAGAAGATGTGTTCTGTAATGAGTAAAGGGTTTCCAGTAGGGATGAGACCTAAAATAAATCCTTAAAAAATAGCAAGAGTCACCCTCGCTCTTTAATAAGTGCTTATTTGTTATTGATTATGCATGGAAAATAATTAGGTAGGATTTTGGGATATACCAGCCAGTGACAAAGGGATGAATCACATATCAAGTGTTTGCATTACTGATACTTAAAGTGTCTAAAGAGTTTTCTCATTCTACATTATCTGTCTTTTGACTAATTATCCATCTTTTTCTGTGCCTCTGTTTCCTTTCAAGATGCCAATAGTCTCCTTGCTCTAATCCTAGCCTTCTCCAGGTGGGTATGATAAAACCACTCATGTTTGAGGCAGATGGGTACCATTCCTTGTGCTAAGCTTTAGAGAGGTAAAGTGGAATTCTTTTCAGGGATTGTTCACTGAGATCACTTTATTTAGCATTGTTTTCTATGAAGCCTTGCTTTGTTTGAACCACATATGTGAACATTACTGTTGTCTAATTGGAATCCGTGACTCTGGAAGTGAGAGGCTTTCATAAATCAGTGATTCAGAAATGATGAATATTATTGCTTCTGGCAGCTATAGGTGGATTTTACTATTGCCATATTGGGAGTAACATAGAGAGAACTCCTGTGTCCTCTAATTAAAAAGAAAAAAAAAAACAACTCTAAATAACCCTGGTCAGGGGAAAACTATGCTCTGCTATATAGGGCCATGATTGACTGGCTGAGTAGTTGAATGAGTGAAGAAACAAACAGCAAGATAGCAGGATGCATTTCTCTTTCTTTAAGTCCATTGCCCATGTTTTTTTCATCAAAAATTTGTTCAAAAAAGCAGATCACATACTGAATTATAAACTATGAAATATTTGAAACTCTGGAGGAGAGAACTGGGAGATGGCTGAGTGGGTGAAACTCTTGTTGAGCAAGTGTGAGGATCTGAACTTGGATTCTCAGGACCTACAGAAAAGCCAAGTGTGGCTTGCATGCCTGTGACCTCAACACTGATGAGGTAGGTCAGTGCTGAACAGCTCCAGGTTCAATGAGAGACCTTGTCTCAAAAAAAAAAAAAAAAACAAAAAAAAACAAAAAAAAAACCTGTAGAGAATGATAGAGAAAGACATCTGGTGTTGCTCCCCTGCCTCTTTGTTTATATGCACAGGTGAATACACCTTCGGGCACACATACTCACACATGAATATGCCCGTCATGAATATCTCCAGGGGTAACGACTTGGCAAAGGGATTTTGAACTTGAAATAAAAAGCCTGGTTTATAAAAGGTTTTACTTATAAGTCTACCTTCTCTGATTTAAAAACTTTTACTTTGCAAAGGTTCTATTAGCAGAAGGAATAGACTTGCTACAGATCGTGAGGAAAATATTTCCCAATTTCCAAGCTCTGTATTCAACAAAGTATCACATTTAGAATGTGAAAAATAGAGCCATAAAAACAACCAAACAACAAATCTCTTACAATTCAACATTTTATATTCAATTAAATCCAAACATAAAATGGACAATAGGCACGGACAGCTATTTCACTGGAAAGGATATACAGATGGTAAATAAGGACTTTAAAAGACAGATACCCTCACTTGCCACTGGGGAGATGCAGGATAAAACACAGCAATGCATGGCTGCACACCCACCAGGATGCCTAAAATCTAAACTACTAGAAACATCAAAGGCAGAGGCAGCTGCCGGCTATGGCAAAAAAACATCTCAGAAGACAGTTTTGTAATTCCTCTTAAAAGCGAACAGATTCATCTACAATACAGAATATATAGTGCTGAATATTTTTCCTAGAGAAATACACTTATGTGCACACACACACACAAACAAACAAAACCCATGACACATGAAAATTTTGTCAGCTTTATCTCAGTGTTTCCAAACTGGGAACCACCACAGGCCCTTCAGCACATGATGGGTCAAACAAGCCACCATCCATAGGAGTGTGCAATGCTAGGTACTCAGCAATGGAGTTAAGGAGCCACAGAAGCTCATAGCAACCTTGGTGGCTCTCCAGACAAATGTGCTACATAAAAAGCCAATTATTCTGTCTCTGCCTCTTCAGCATATGCTACTGTGTTACTCCCTCCAAGGCTTAATGAACTTTCAGAAGAGGGACAGAAAGAACATGAGAGCTGGAGGATGGGGAAATGAGCAGAAAAAAAAAAAAAAAAAGAAAACACAGCAAAAGAAGCCACTGCTGTCAGGAACTCCCTGCAGCTGTGATTTGCATAACACCTGCATGATACTGAGTCCATATCACAGATGGGGAAGGGGCTCATGAAGCCCCACCTCTCTCTGAGTGACTCCCGGAAATTAATAGTTGTTGGAGGAGGGGCACCACCCATTTTCTTTAGTAGTGTAGCCATTCATAAGTAGTCCTTGTGCCAGTAAATTAACTGCCACCCACACTTGGGCAAGAAACTCAAATTAAATGCATAGGGACAAACACAGAAAGAAGACATAAAAATGGGAAAGAGGGTCTCTTTGAGAATGGCTCCTGGGGAAGAGAGAAGGCAATGAGAGAAAAGACTGGAAGGATAAAAAGAAAATAAATTCATTTTATAAATATGAAACTGTCAAACAATTAAAAATCTTTGAAAAAAAGACCTACCTCAAAGGATTTGCAGAATCTCTGATTCCATGTATAAAGCTGTTTTGAAGTGGATCAGATTGAAGAATTGTAGTTGCCAAGGGTGTTATTGTTGGGGGAAGATGGAAGTGTGGTTAGAAACGGCAACAAGTATTCCCTTGAGGATAGCACTGTTCCTTCTCTTGACTGTGGGAGTGGATGTCTGAACCCACGCAGGTAATCAAGTTGCAAATAATGAAACACTTGAGTAGAATTGAAACTAGGAAGTAAAAATGAGGTCAGTGGACAGCCTCATTTTCAACATTTGGCTGTGAGACTGCACCACAGCCCTGCAAGTTGTTATCATGGAAGGAGACCGGGTAAGAGATACAGGGAAACCTCCCCACCTGAGCTTACAATTATGGATATGAATCTTTAACTATATAAAAATTGAAGTTTAATTAAAGCAATCTTTGAGGAAAAGCCATATGGCTCTCCAGCTGAAGTCAGTGTGTGTCCTGAGCTGACATTTTAAGCTCAGCTATGAGGTTGTCAGCCTCTGTCTGGGAGTGCACCTGCCTCCAGCTGCTCCTGGGAAACTCTGGGCCCTGACATGTTTTGCTGGAGGCAGCAATGCCAGCCTTGAAGGAAAGCCTGCTGCAGGCCCGTTTTTAACTCTTTGGAATTCTGGCCAAATGCTTCAGTCTTCATGGATGACTGAAGGCCACGGTGCTTCAGGGCTAGGGACCTTCTGGGCTTCCTATCCACTGTGCTTGCATGAGCTTTCTTCAGACTGCTGCAGAAGACACTTAAAGTGGATTTCCGAGTTGAAGATATCAACTGCGTATCCTGTTCACCCTTTGCCTGAAGTCATGTATGCCAAGGCAAAACCTTCAAATTTCTCCACAAGGGGCCTTTCTTCCTGATCTCTCTGTATGAAGTGCTATTTTGGATTAAATAAACAGAGCTTGGAGCAAAGTGTTTGGACATCTAATTCCTGATAAAGGCAGCTGGATTAGTGAAACCCAGCTTTGTCTAGAAAGAGCTAATTCAGATCTTGCATCCACAGAATGGGCTCAAATATGAGAACTCTTGTATTTCTATCCACCATCTCTGAGGCATGGTAATTTGGAAAGATCATTAGAAGGCAAAACAAATAATGATTGTTTATGTACCAGTCAGTTCAGAGTTCCAAAATGAAATACAGTAGACAGGGTGCCACGAAGAAGAGAGATTTGTCTCTACTGATACTAAAGCTGAGAAGCCCCAAATCTCATATCCAGTTTCGTTCTTGGTGTGGGCTCTTCTTGCTTGTTAATGGGGTCTTAATACCTCCATCCTATTTGTGCACAGAGAGATTCTTTTCTCCTCTTCCAACTTTTATACCTCTTTCTTGTCTCTTCTCTCTCCTTCTTCTTTCTCTTCTTCTCTTTTCCTTTCTGTGGTCTCTGTAGTTAGAGACCACAGCCTTTGAAAACCTTCCCATCCCCTTCTCTCCACTCTTCTTTCCTCCCCTCCCTCTCCCTCCCTTCCTTCTATCCTTCATTCATTTCTTCTGTCCCCTAGAGTCTGGATACAGAGAGCAAGTAGGCCTGCAATTTGTTATATTGTCTAAGTTGACCTACAAGTGGTGAACTGGCCCAGCCTCCCAGGTGTTATAGCCATGCACTCTAGGCCTCTATTTCCCTCTCTTAAAAAGCAACCAATTTTACCAGACTGTAACCTTCAACCCATATTACGTCTTAGTTATCTACTATAAGTCCTGTTGACAAATACAGTACCTAGATGGGTTTGTGCTTCATTATATGATTTGACGAGAATCTCAATCCATAGCAGCTCCCTTCGAGAAATTATCTGGCATGCAGTGAATAGTCAGAATATGGAGGTGTTTATCATTTGATTATTTTTAATACTCTGCCAATAAGTAGCAGGATTAGGTGAATTATAGTTACCTAAGCAAAAGAGGAAATTTTTATATAATAAGAAAGTGTTATCTTTCAAATACAGGTTGGGAATGAAACTGGCTTTCAGGAGGTTTCTAGAAATGAGAAACTGAAGCTGTATCTCTTGCCATCCGTTCCCATCTCCTGTACACTCATTTGTTGTACCCTGGGTTTTCCCTCCCTTAAGTATTAAGTGGCAAAGATGGCCACATTTACTGTCCTCCTGATGCTGTTTGCCCCAGGTAGAGCTCTAGCCCAAACTCATTCACTTGGTAAAATTTTAGATTTCTAATGAGGAAGGAAGTTGCTGTGCTTGACCCAGGCTCTATACTGGTCTATGCCTAGTAGTTAGAGACCACAGCCTTTAAGAACCCAGCTGCGAGCCAAGTGCAGGAGCACATGCCTCTAATCCCAGCACTCTGGGAGGCAGAGGCAGGTAGGACTCTGTGAGTTCGAGGCTAGCCTGGTCTACAAAGCAAGTCTAGGGTGCCAGGACTACACAGAAACCTTGTCTTGAAAAAACCAAACCAAACCAAAGCAAACAAACAAAAACAAAACAACACAACTCCCCTCCCCCCCCAAACAAGAAAGAAACAAACGAGAACCCAGGTGTGTGTTTTATAGGAAAAAAAAAAAAAAGCAAAACAGTAGATAGTGGTCATGATAAACTAGCTTATCTTAAAGTAGTTACTCTCCTATAGGCTGTATGTGCCTGGGAATGGGTAGGAGGTCCTGATAATACTCACATTGCTGAGCTGATCTATACCTGACTCCTCCCACTTCACAGGATCTCCATATTGCCAGCAAAGCTATCACAGGAAGGTACACAACTTTCCCTCCTCTTTTCCGACCCTTTTCTCTTGCTGAGTACCTTTCTGACTGTAGATTGTTTTTGAAAATTCAGGCTTTTAAAATACAACCAGTTACTCCAGAAACAATTGTTTTAAGGACTGGCAAACTTTCCAGTCAGTCCTTCCCTTTTGCAAAGCTAAATTTGAATGTCTCCAAGCTGTCTCCTGTGTTTCTGGATATTTCACTGTCACCTCACAGAATTCTCACACAACAGGAAAGTGTTTAAGGGTATAGCTTCTTAGGCAACTAGAAACAGTGCCCCCCACCCTGTGTTTGTTTTATAGCCTGGTTCTTCCACATCCAGCATCTTTAGCTAGCTGTGTCAGCACTTTACACCAGCTGAGACAGTCTGGTGTCCTTTCTCTCTGCACTGCCCTCAGGTCAGGCACAATGACTTCTGTCAATATGTAGTAAAATCCTAATGGAGAATGCTCATGGCATGTCTCCTTTGGAGGAAGAGTTGGAGGGTGAATTCTGTAGAGAAGAATATAAACAGTAAGAACCCCCAGAAACAGAGGATGGAGAAATGACTAAATATCATTTTGTTTTTCTACCCAACCCTCTTCCTTACAAAAATACAGAATACTCAGTTCTTGGACCTATTGAATTCTATGGTTCAGTTGAATTAAATATTGTATATATTTACAGCAAAAGCTTTCCTAACCTCACTCCCTCTAACTGACTTTCCTAGCTAACCAATAAGGCTTGATCTTCTGCAAAACACTCCAGCTTTGAGCTGTAGACAGGTGAGCAGTTTCCAGCAGGAGGCCTTGGAGCATCTTACAGGCATGCATTATGTGAAAACTCTATTATAAACTAAGGCTACTCTATGACACAAAGAGAATATTATTTCTGAAACTGAGAAACTTTGAACTTTCCAAAGATAAAGCCAGTATGAAATGCTGCTTTACAAATTGGTGGCCACTTTCATCTAGTCAATATAAGTAGAAAAACACAGAGGCAAAAATCAAAAAGATCTAGATGACATCTCTATTCAGAAGGTATCTCAAACACCTGAAAGTCTTTCATCTTCAAAAGGACAAACTGTGAGAATAGAGTGCTTCACAGACATAGTCTATACCAATTAAGCAGGACTCTTCTAAGGAAGCCAGGTTCAAAGCAGCAGCCATGATCTGCTTTCCAGGAGGTAAACACACAAACATGCACATTAACTGTTATGCAAGTTGAAATAAAATGTTGAGACTATATGTGAATCTTTTAAAGTACTCTACTGTTTTAATTTTTCTTTATTTTTTAAGAATTTCATGTCTGTAATCAAATGAAATGTGGTTATATCTATTGTCTTAGTTTGGGTTTCTTTTGCTGCAATGACACTATGACCAAAAAAGCAAGTTGGGAATGGAAGGCTTTGCTCAGCTTACATTTCCAGATCATTGTCCATCACTGGAGAAAGCCAAGGCAGGAACTCAGGCAAGGCAGGAATGTGAAGGCAGGAGCTGATACAGAAGCCATGGAGGGGTGCTAATTACTGGCTTGCTCCTTGTGGCTTGCTCTACCTGCTATCTTATAGAACCTAGGAGCCTAGCCCAGGGATGGTACCATCCACCATGGGCTGGGGCCTCCCCCATTGATCACTAATTGAGAAAACACCTTAAAGATGTCCCTGGAGCCTGTGAACGCCACAGCCATAGGTTCTTAGCCAGATTTCTGATATAAGGTCTATTGCCTTCTGTGGAACAGGTTTAAAATCCTAGCATTGATGACTGCAGACTCATAGTTAAGAGAGGGACAGAGGAGGCTTCTGTGACAACCCCTACCAACCCTAAAAAGTAAAGGCCTAGATAAATAGCTACTAAAGAGAATTCTTCAAATTGTGATAAGGATGCAAAAGTGTAGCTCTCCACATGATGGCTTCTGGCAGGGGTTGGGATAGGAAAAGGACTCAGTTTTCTTTAAAGGGTGGGAACTTGGGAGGAATGGGAAGAGAGTGTGCTCAGGGTTCATAGTGTGAAATTATTAAATAATTAATAAAATACTATGAAAAAATACAATCAGGAAGTAGTTGGTTTTCTCTATAACATTCATGGCACTATTGCATCCATAGATATAGCTTGCTATGCTCATCATTATTGTAGTTCACAGAGTTCACAGATAGATAAGGCTGTTGATGGCTTCACCCACAGCAGCCTATGTAACATCTTTCAGTACTATGAGACCTAGGCTAGCTTGATCTTATATGGGACCTGTGCAGATAATCACAGTTGCTGTGAATTCATGACTGCAATACCATGCCATTTCCTTAAGACAGCATCTCACAGCACTCCTCCCCAATCTCCCAGTCTTACATCTGCCTCCTCTTCTGCTATGCTTTCTGAGCCTTGGCGATGGTTGGATTAACATATGAGGTCCTGTTTAGGGCTAAGCACTCATTCTCTTAATAGCAACTCTTTGACTAATATGATTCCCTCTATTAACTACTCTCCAGTGCAAAAAGAAGTTTCTCTGACCTAAGTTGAGACCAGTTTATTTCAATGAGCATGAACATAAATGTTTAAGAGCTGTGATCATTCATAATAAATAAATAAATAAATAGATAAATAAATAAATAAAGCAACAAACAAAAACAAAAGCCCAAACCCTAGGGCATATGACCTCACTATTCATAGGCTTTTGACTGGGAATACCATCCCTGACATGAAATTCTCTAGTCGTGAGCATGCCTCAAATCCAATAAGAAAGTGGTTAGTTACCACTTAAAATTTCACGACTACCGCACCAGTTAGCACATCTTGGCATTGTTGCATGCAGGCTCAAGTACTTAGCAAGACCACTGGCTTCTTTTCTCTTCCAACAGCCTTGCAGTACCTTCTGGCACTTGAAAGCTAAACACCTGGGAGAAATTTTTGTTGCAACCACTGTGCCAGAAGTGATTGTGGCAACTTCCTTTTTTTGTGGCATTGAACAGAGACAAGGAGAACCAAAAGTGAAGAATAAGAACTTAGAAGTGGGTGGGTGTGACTCAGGCCTCCTAAAAGTTGTTATGTTAAATAATTTCTGTGAAGTGCTTATCACATGTTCTAGTGCATACCAAGTAAGCATTCAGTAAGTACTGGAGACAATTGGAGTAGTAATATTTATGAATATATATAATGGCAGTTAGTGACCACCAGGCACTGATATAGATGTTGTGGTCCTGAAGCAGGGAGCACAATGCTTGTTCAAAGTTATGGGTTGCCAGGAAGCAGAAATGCAGCAGAACAGCTGGGGTGATGCATTCATTAACCACTATTGAGGGAATACCTGTCAGGCACCAATAAACTACTGTACAAATTGATGTAATTATAGTGCAGCTTGTCCCTGATACCAGAAGCAGTAAAGTGTAGTATGGGAGACAGGAGCTAAAATAAATCTCTGCAGTGAACCATGGGAGAATTTGCTGTCCACTGGGTACATGTGACTGTAATTAATTCCCAGGGCAGCTAATCTAGGGTAGAGGTTATGAATTTTTAGAGTATCCTCTGAACAAGTTTGAGAGAGCCATCACTCCACACTGTAGACACCATGATAGAAGGGAAGACCCTCTAGCAACAGAACAAAGAATAAGTATTTTTTTTTACATTTTATTCATTTCCTATCCCAATTGTAGGCCCCTTCTTCATCCCCTCCTGGTCCCACTCTCCCTCCCTTATCTAACCCTCATCCCTTCCACTAGTCCACTAAAAGGGGGAATTGTCTTCCCCTTTCATCTGACCCTAGCTTATCAAGTCTCATCAGGACTGCCTGGATCCTCTTCCTCTGTGGCCAAGCAGGGCTGCATCACTAAGAGGAAGTGATCAAAGAGAAGGCAACCAAGTTCATGACAGAGGCAGCTCCTGCTTCCCTTACTCAGGAACCCACATGGAGAGCTGCCTATTGGCTACATCTGAGCAGGGGTTTATGTCCTCTCCGTGCATGGTCCTTGGTTTGGTGCAACTGTCTCTGCAGGGCCCACTGGGCTCCGATATGTTAGCTTTGTTGGTCTCCTTTTAGAGATCCTGTCCCTCCAGGTCTTTCTGTACCACTCTCCCTTCTTCCATAAGACTCTCTATGCTCTGCCCAAAGTTTGGCTGTGAGTCTCAGCATCTGCCTTTGATCCCTTGTTGGGTGGAGCCATTCTGAGGACCTTTTTGGTAGGCTCCTGTCCTATTCTCTCTCTTCCAAAACTTCTGGTGTCTATCATGTTTGCCATTCTGAATGAGATTTTAGCATCTTCCTTAGCGTACTTCTCGTTGATTAGCTTCTTTAGGTCTAAGATTTTAGTATGGTTCTCCGATATTATATGGCTAATATCCACTTATAAGTGAGTCTTTCTGGCTCTGGGTTGCCTCACTCAGGATGATCTTCTCTAGTTCCCACCATATGCCTGAAAATTTTGTGATTTTTTTTTGTTTTTAATAGATGAGTAGTATTTCATTGTGTAAATGTACCACAATTTCTGTATCAGAGCTAAACAGAGAATTCTCAATAGAGGAATATCGAATGGCAGAGAAACATCCATCAGAATGTCCAAAATCAAAAATTCAAGTGACAACACATGCTGGAGAGGTTGTGGAGAAAGGAGAACCCTCCTCCACTGCTGGTGGGAATGTAAACTTGTACAATCACTCTGGAAATCAATCTGGCGCTGTCTCAGACAACTAGGAATAGCACTTCCTCAAGATCCAGCCATACCACTCCTAGGCATATATCCAAAAGAGGCTCAAGTACACAATAAGGACAATTGCTCAACCATGTTTGTAGCAGCCTTATTTGTAATAGCCAGAAGCTGGAAACAGCCCAGATGCCCCTCAACTGAAGAATGGATGTACAAATTGTGGTATATCTACACAATGGAATATTACTCAGCAATAAAAAAAGCAAGGAAATCATGAAATTTGCAGGTAAATGGTAGGATCTGGAAAAGATCATCCTGAGTGAGCTGTCCCAGAAGCAAAAAGATGCACACGGTATATACTCACTCATATAGATATATAATATAGGATAAACCTACTAAAATCTGTACACCTAAAGAAACGAATCAAGAGGGAGGACTCTTGCTAAAATGCTGAATTCCTATCCAGAAAGGCAAAGAGGATGGACATCAGAAGAAGGAGAAAAGAGGGAACAAGTCTGGAACCTGACACAGAGGACCTCTGAAAATCTCTGCCCTGCAGACTATCAATGTAGATACTGAGACTTATGGGCAACCTTTGGGCAGAGTGCAGGGAATCTTAGGAAAGAAGTGGGAAACAATAAGATCTGGAGAGGACAGGAACTCCACAAGGAGAGCAACAGAAACAAAAAAAAAATCTAAGCACAGAGGTCTTTCCTGAGACTGCTATTTCAACCAAGGACTATGCATGGAGATAACCTAAGACCCCTGCACAGATGTAGCCCATGACAGTTCAGTATCCAAGTGGGTTCCATTGTAATAGGAACAGGGACTGTCTCTGACATGAACTGATTGGCCTGCTCTTTAATTTCCTCCCCCTGAGGGGGAAGCAGCATTACCAGGCCACAGAAGAAGACAATGCAGCCACTCCTGATGAGACCTAATTGACTAGGATCAGAAGGAAGGAAAAGAAGTCCTCCCCTATCAGTGGACTTGGGGAGGGGCATGCATGCAGAGGGTGGAGGAAGGGAGGGATTGGGATGGGAAGGGGGAGGGAACCACGGAGGGGATACAAAGTGAGTAAAGTGTAATTAATAAAGAAAAAAAAACTGCCTATAATGTCAGTGCTCCTATGACAGAAAGAGATATGGAAACAGAACAATCCATGGAGGTGGCAAGTCTTGTGATGCAACAATGACCAGCAGAAGAGATGCTGCCAAACAAAGTAGAATGCAAAAACCTGACACTTCAGGTTGTCCTGAGATCTCCACTAGAGAACTGTGACACTTGCATTGCTGTACTGACCCATAAACACACAGCATAAGCACAAACATAAATACACACAGACACAGAGCAGAGAGACAGAGAAATAAAATACATAATTCCACAGATATGGCATGGGAATTTAGAGCTGTACATATAGGTCAACAGAAAGCAGTATGGAAATTTATACCCTGTAGAACAGCACTTTTTTTTTCCATTTTTCTGGATATCCAATATGTTTTGTATGAGATGGCCAGTGTTCCTAACACCACCAGCCTTCATTTCTTGCCCTGAGAGAGACATTACTGCCTGGATGCCAATGGCACAGGGAGGAATTGGCTTTTAACTCAGATTTTAAGTCTGAAAAGCACCAGTGAAATTGGGCAACAAAAATCTCATGGTGTCCTCTCCTTATTTGGAAAAAAAAGGAGCTCACCCAAGTTTTCTTTAGCATTTGAGTTCATGTCTGAGGTTATTAACTGAGTGCACTTTATTTTCCGTATGAGAAAACTAGCAGAGAGACAGAGAGAGAGAGAGAGAGAGAAGAAGAAGAAGAAAAGAAGAGGAAGAAGAAGAAGAAGAAGAAGAAGAAGAAGAAGAAGAAGAAGAAGAGAGGGGGAGACAGAAAGAGAGAGAGAAAAAGAGAGAGAAAGAAAGAGAGCAGGTAGTTCTTCCCATCTCAAACCTAGTAAAGACAGAAGGAAATGAACTCAGGTCCAAATGACCCAAGGCTATTCTTACTACATCTTAATTTGCAGGAAGAATTTTTCAAAAGTTTTTCTGTTTTAACAGAAGGGACCTTAGCAGTGTTTCATATCTAAGTGTTGATGGCATTCATTTGCCCTCCTATTCTAAAGTTGGTCTGTGTGGCCAACCATTCACTAACTTTTTCACATCTGTAGCCCCACAGGGCCATTCTTGCTTAGGCTCAGGGAACCTCAGAACTCAGAATGATGACTGGTTGTTTTGCTTTTTTAATCATCTGCTCTCTGATGGCTCAGTTGGAATCTATTTAGGATGCAGCCCAGACATCAAAACTCAAGCAAAGAAAAACTCAGTTCATACAAAGAAAACCTTGCCTTAGCTCATCACTGAAAAGCTTGGTACAGTTACATTTGTTTAGGGCACTGAGGCTTCCACAAAGACTCAGGAGCAAATCTCAGGCAAATTCTGAGAAAAGCCAGTTCCACCACTGGAGCCAATTTGAAGCAAGCTTTTAATTAAATACTAACCAGAATGGGCTTTTTTCAGGACCACTGTCTGAAATTCCCAGCTGAGTGGCTTGAAATATGTTTTACAGGGGCTTAAATGGACAAAGCTATATGGCCACCATATTTTCCCATGAGGCTTTGTTATTTTCCAAACACTACAACTCCCAGTACACCAGAAAGTTACCCCATCCTTGGGCTGGTGGGGCTCACAGGTTAAATGTGGATCAAGTCCAGGGGTGTTTAGATAGGACCATAGTCTTTAGCAGACCTTCATGCTAGTTAACTGGTGATTCTGAAATGTGTCTAATGTAAAGGCTCTTGGAGAATGGGTGACTGAAAATAAAAGTCACCTGACCATGTGATTGCTTTCTGTGCTCTTACCTAGAGCACTAACCAAGATGCAGTAACCAAGATGGTCAATACCTCTGAAGTCAGTAAACATTAGGAAGATCAAATATGTCTTCCAGTGTCATTGAAATGCCGTGCTTCTGAGCTATGTAGAGGCAGAAGCCTTTGAAATCCTTAAGCCAGAAGCTACTGGCTGGTTTATTCACATTCCTTACTGCTTTGGAGCTAATCTTATAATTGGGTAGGGAAGAGGTCAACCACAGTGAGGCTAACCCTGTTGCCAGGACTGTTTTAATCCGTGATGTGAGATGCAGAGAGTCCTTGTGTAAGCCATGTGTTGAGCTTCTAGGTTTTGTTATCATTTGGCTGTTTACAGCTTGATGTGCCATAAGAGCCGTACTATTGGGAACGGCATCAAGTGAATACTCAAGGATGCAATGAGAATGAGAGCAGAGGCATCGGCCAGCCTGGAAGCAAGACGTTTAACTCTTCCGGACTCTATCTATCAGACAGGAAGTATAGGTTATATTCATATTTAGTTTTGGTTTTTTAAAAGTTAAGAACTAGGAATGACATATATGAGACCAAATAAAGTTCTCCGTATGAAATGTCGTGTGTTTTTACAAAAGAACCAAGTAGAAATTTCAGAAGTTACAAATGTTGCTGCAAATAAAGTCTCAGTGGGCATATTAAATATGTACACAATTGAAAAAAAATAATTAGGAAGCTGGAAGACTAAATACATTCACCCAGAATGCAGCATAGAAAAATATAAAACAGAGAACGGGAGATAATTTAAATAAAAATGAACCATCCAACTTAAGTCTAAAAGGGGGTGGGGTAGGAGGGACTAGAAAGGATGACAGAGAAGCAGTATTCAAGCAATCCTACGTTGTTCAAGTTGGTAAATCATGGCTTTGTTGCCCAGAAAGCACAACCAAGTCTCAAGCGAACACTTTGAACTCAGTTAAGTAAGTGTATGTATACAGATTTGCTTTATAAAGTGCGTAAACGCGAGACCAAGCAGAGAATATATATATTCTTCAATAGTACACTTGGAGCCAAATAACTTCTATTGGTCTATAGCTGAATAGCATAAGGAATGAATGCCATACATACCATCTATCTGATTTCAGTGTAAACAACTGAAAAATAAGTCCAACAACATGACTTAATTACTAATATTGTGAGAATGTCAGTGGTACTAATGTTTTAGCACCAAGAGTCTCACTGATGGATCATGAATAACTCTAAGTATATGATGTATTTCTGTCACTCAGGCTTAGTGTCTGGCTGTTAAAGATTTGGGGCTAGAGTGGGGTTCCCTCTTTCTTCCCAGGTAATTTCTGTTCATTGCTGTCTTAGTTTAGAAGATGTTTATATTGCAACTGAACTAAATAAATTTGTGTGTGTATAAAGTATCTGTCCCTAATAAATCTTGAGTAAGCTAATTAGATCCTCTGTACCAATTTTCTCATTTATAAAATGAGGACATTAATAATGCCTGATCATAGTATCGTAAATCATAAATTTAGTAACATGTTAAATTATTCTCATAATATCGTTTGTTGATATCTTAGTCTGGTTATTGTTGCTATAACACACATACCCAAGACTGGGCAGCTTATGGAGAATAAGAATTAATTTGATTCACAATTCTAGAGTTGAGAAGATTCCAGGATTCTTCTTTGTGTGGGTCCTGCAACGGCTTGGTGTATGGTGATGGACTATTGTATCATATTCTGGCAGAGAATGTTGCATGCTGGGACATTAAACTGACTAGATGGAGTTGCTACCCTCTGTGTTATAGTGCCTCTAATGCCACTGTGGGGCCAACTATAATAACTTCCTTTAATCCCAGTGGTTTCTCGAAGGCCTTACCTCCAAATGTCAATACAGCGTCTGTCAGTGATTCAAGGGCACACTAAGTGATCAACCCTAGCCTACAATTAGAGAATCTGGTAATAACGGTCTATAGGACCTAGAGAAGAGAAGGGGTGGGAGGTATAGGGAAGCCTTGAGGCTTCAGGTTTATTTTATATGAGATAAAATTTTGAAAAACTTTGAATGGTTTTATGAGAGAACTATGTCAGAAGCATACCTGGACATACTTAGATTTTACCACAGTATCATCATTCAGTGAATAATAATAAGTTTACAAGATGTGTTGATTTTGTTGGTTTTGGTTCACCAATTGCAGCAGATTTCATTTTATAGGTATGGCTGCGGGCTGTAATAAGTTCTTTTATTTCAATATTAATTACTAATATTAGCCTTCAGCTTATATGTTATGCTTCACATAATAATGAATATATGCACACACACATGCATTATATATGCACATATGTGTTGTAGAATTGTTATGTGTAAAAGCAACTTTTATTCTCCTGATGTAATTGTTGTCTTTCTATTTCTTTCTGAACTCTTCCTGACTTGTTCAGATCAGTTGTTCTGGCTCAAAACTCCTCTCCAAGCTGACTGATTCAAACTTGCTTCTCTTGGCTTCTCCTGAATTGCTCTACTTCTGAACTCCACGAACTGCAGTGAACTGCATGAATTCAACTGCACTCAACCAAACTGCACTGAACTGCCTGTATGGTACCATTCTGTAATGAACTCAACTCTACTGTAATGTCTTTTCTACTGAACTCATTACTCTTCTCAACTCCTTTCTCTAGTGAACTGTCCTCTCTACTGAACTCTCTGTACTCTACAATATTGTTTTCTGTACTCTCTCTCTTTCTACTGTACCCTTATCTCTCTTGCTCTCTCTCTGTGCTGCTCTTAAATAGCTTCTTTTCCCTATCTGTTCTCATGAGAGTTGGGTGTATCCTATCTCTGACTTATTCTGTCAAATCTTTTTCTGATTCATCACTTTGTCTATCTCTCAATTAGACATTGTTTGGGATTAAAGGAGTATACTAAAGGTGTGTCTATATTCCCATTAGAGGGATTAAAGGTATACACTATAAGGGTATTTCTGTATTCTAGCTGACCTGTATTCTACACAGACCTAGATCTTTGGATGTAATCCCTTGCCAAAGTAGCCATGTTGCTAGATAAAAATTCCTCTACAGCTTAGAAAGGATTAAAGCAGCTTCAGAGTTCAGGGGCCCATACTGAAGTTAGAGGGAGAAAACTAAAGTAGATGTAAGGAAATTTCTGTAAGGGACCAGATAAGTTTTGGAAATTGTAGGCACAGATTTGTTTATGGCGTAGTGGCATAGTGTTGTCAAATGCATGTCTGGGTAGCACACAATTCTTAGTGTCACATAGAGTCTGTGTTTCCCAGGTGGAAGAAACTGTATTTGAGCTATGTCCCTTGTCCTAGGGACAAAGAGTTCCTTCCTAGATGAAGCTTATAATGAATGATTAGGTGATAGGTCAGTATGCTTGCCATGTTGCACTTTTAAGGTGCTGCTCTTTCTATAATTCCACAGGAGTCTTCACCATTCACCAGTTTGATGTTTGTTCAATACCTTCAAGAATCTAGGTTATCTGATATGATTTATATACCCATATGGGTCCGTGTATTATTGAGGTAGTTTGAGAAGTTAATAGGTAGTAATATATTATTTTCTGTATTCCTGGGATTATGTTGAACAGATGGTCACTGATCATTGATACAAAGATGTAAAATCATTCTGCCTCAGCACATGCTCGCAGCATGAAGCTAACTGCTGACTCAGGGCAAGACCCAGCTGGAAACCAGGGTGTGACAGTTTAAATAGGTTTTGCTCCATAGACTCATGTGTGGCCATGTGGGAGGATGTGTGTCACTGTGGTGGTAGGCTTTGAGGTCTCAGATGCTTAAGCTAGGTTTACTGTGGCAATCATTTCTGCTGCCTGCAGATTAAGATGTTGAACTCTCAAGCTCCTTCTCCAGCACCATGTGTGCCTGCATCCTGCCATGTTTCTGCCACAGTGATTGTTAGGGTATGGAATACACTGAAAGAACAATCCCAGACTCTAGTAACATGCAAGCAACAAAGGGCCTTTATTCTGCAGAAGTCCAGCATGCTGGGGTCACCATATTTACAACATGGCAGTGACCCTGAGGGGATCCCGAAGTCCCTTTCTAAAGCCAGAAAGAGGAATTTCTGCTGTGGATATGTGATCTCCAGTGGGTTTGGCTGGTGCTCATGGGGGCTACATGGCTCTGGTCAAGACTTAGGTGCTTTTCAAACTGGTAGTTAAGCAACTTTATCTTCCCCAGGCTAGGAGCGTGTGTGTGTGTGTGTGTGTATTTTTCCTGTAACTCTTAAGCCTTTCCTTTCTAGCAAGAAAATGAAGCCTGTCAAGGAGTTGGTCAGCCTTATTTAGCCAGGCTCTCTCAATGATAATGGACTAGACTACTGAGACTATAAGCCAGCCACAAATAAATGTTTTCCTTCATAAGAGTTTTTGTGGTCATGTTGTCTCTTCACAACAATAGAAACCTTAACTAAGACAGAAGTTGGTGCCAGGGATTGGGGTATTGCTATGCTAGGTCTGATGATGCTTTTGTTTGGAGGAATGTGGACTTTGTGACTTTGGATTAGAAAAGCGTCTGAATGCTTTAAGTGGGTGCTTAATGGTCCATACTATTAGAATCACAGAAGACAGTGGTGCTGAGAGTGGTATGAACTGTGGGGACCTGGCTCAAGAGGTTTTGGAAGTGAAGAATTTTAGTATGTTGCCTGGAGACTGTTCTTGTGATATTTAGGCAAAAAACATGGCTGTGTTTTGCTGTTGTCTGAAAAGTCTGCCTGAGGCTAAATTGAAGAGTTTTGGGTTAGTTGCAGAGGAAATTTCAAAATAACCTATTATCAACTCTGTCCTGGGGTTAGTTAGTGCTCACTCTTATGAAAATTTATAATGAAAAGGAGCATGCTGAGTAAAGAAAAATTCCAAACATACAGATTGAGGAGAAAGGGGGCACCAAGAAGTGGAAAGGAGCCAAGTCCTGTGGTTAAGAAGATAAAGAAATTAAAGAAAATCCTGCTGTTAACTGGAATAACAGGAGTGACCTCAGGGCAAGACCCCACCCAGCTAAACTTCCAACTTGTGAAAAGGAATTAAAGAAAAGCTTAGAGATGGATGTGTCAGTGCACACCTTTAATCCCAGCATGGTGGAGGCAGAAGAAGGCAGATCTCTGAATCTGAGGGCTGCCTGGTCTACAGATCAAGTTTCAGGACAGCCAAACTTAGGCAGGGATAGAAACCATGGAGAACAGAAAACTCGTGAATATACAATTGAACAAGAGGGCCATGTTCCTGCCCCAGTAAGCAGTAGGACTTGACAGCTTCAGCCTCATGGTTCTGGCTTTAGAGTCAAGACTAGAAGAAAGAGGATGTGAAACCCCCCTGACAACTAAGGAAAGCCACTGAGGCCAGGCATATGCCACGGGTGTCTCTGCATGGGGGGCCTAGAGAGCATTGTGTGAAGCTATGAAGGTGAAGCCTGGATTGTCTTTGAGACCCCCAAGTTGTTGGAGATGCCAGAGCTGTGGGATACCTGCCCAGGAAAGCTGCTAACAGGGAGTGGAAATGGCTCCAAAGTAAAAAAAAAAAAAAAAAAAAAAAAAAAAAAAAAAAGTGTGTTGCAGTCTACAAAGCTGAAAAGAGTTGAAGATCTGAAAGCATTTTAATATCAGACATGGAGATGTAGAGTTTGGAGTTTGCCCAGCTGGTTTTCGGTCTTGTTTTAGTCCAGTATTTCCTCACTATACTCCCTTTTTCCCTTTTAGAATGGTAATGTACATTTTGTGCCATTGTATGTTGGAAGTATATGATCTGCTTTTTCAGTTTAATTCTACAGGGGATTACAGTTAAGAGACTGCATGAGTCTCAGAAGAGACTTTGGACTTTTAAACAAGATTGAGACTGTTACAGACTGTAGGAGTCTGGGGGACTGTTATAGACTATGGGGACTTTTGAAGTTGGACTTGAATTCATTTCTGCATTATGTTAAACACACAAGCCTATGGGGGCCAGGAAGTGGAATGTGGTGGCCTGAATAGGAATGACCTCCATAGGTCCATAGGGAGTGGCACCATTAGGAGGTGTGACCTTTTTGGAGTAGGTATGGCCTTATTGGAGGAAGTGTGTCACTGGGGGATGGTATGCTTTGAGGTCTCAGATGCTTAAGCTAGACTTAGTGTGGCTCTCTCTTCCTATTAACTGAGGATCAACTCTCAGCTCCTTCTTCAGCGCCATGTCTGCCTGCATGCTGCCATGCTTCTGCCATGATGATAACGGACTAAACTTCTGAAACTTTAAGCCAGCCCCAATTAAATATTTTTCATTATAGGAGTTGTGGTGGTCATAGTGTCTCTTCCTGGCAATAGAAACCCTAGCTAAGGCAATGTTGATCTATGTAGATAGAGTAACCTAGAAAAGGCCACAGACTGATTCCACATGGGCAGTTTATAGTAATGTACAAGGACATTCTTAGACACAGTGCAATGATGGGATATAAGATGGATGGTTGGTAGGCTAGGCTGTTTGCTTTCATCCCTGGGACTTTCCAGAATAATGAGGCCAGCAAACATTTCCCAGGAGTGACTAAGCAATGGAGTCAGCCATAGACTTGTAAACCACATGATTCAGCCATGGGAGACCTGGCCTGTTGAAGAGCTGAAAGGATTAGGTCACAAGGACAACAGTTCTGCAGAGAATTGAGATGGGAAACAAAGTAACATTCACTAGTTGTGGAAGAAAGCCAATGCGGGAGAACAAGAGAGAAATACTGGTCTCCATGAGGGTTCATTTTTTTGTTATATTTTATTTTATTTTATTAATTATACTTTATTCACTTTGTATCCCCCCATAAGAGCCTCCCTACTCCCCTCCTAATCCCACCCTCCTCCCCCCTTCTTCACACATGCCCCTCCTCAAGTCCACTGATGGGGAGGTCCTCCTCTCCTTCCTTCTGAACTTAGTCTATCAGATCTCATCAGGAGTGGCTGCATTATCATCTTCTGTGGCCTGGTAAGGCTGCTCTCCTCTCACGGGGAGGTGATCAAAGAGCAGGCCAATCAGATTATGTCAGAGGCAGTCCCTCTTCCCATTACTATGTAACTCACTTGGACACTAAACTGCCATGGGCTACATCTGTGCAGGGGCTCTAGGTTATCTCCATGCCTGGTACTTGGTTGGAGTATGAGTCTCTGGGAAGACCCGTGTTCAAATTTTCTGGTTCTGTTGCTCTCCTTGTGGGGCTCCCATCCCCTGCAGATCTTACTATTTCCCATTTCTTACATAAGATTCCATGGACTACTTAAGTGACAACACATGCTAGAGAGGTGTGGAGAAAGAGGAACACTCCTCCACTGCTGGTGTGAATGTAAGCTCATACAACCACTCAGAAAATCAATCTGGTGCTTCCTCAGATAACTAGGAATAGTGCTTCCTCAAGATCCAGCCATACCACTCCTAGGCATATATCCAAAAGAGGCTCAAGTACACAAAAAGGACATTTGCTCAGCCACGTTTATAGCAGCTTTACTTGTAATAGCCAGAAGCTGGAATCAGCCCAGATGCCCCTCAACTGAAGAATGGATGCAGAAATTGTGTTACATCTACACAATGGAGTATTACTCTGCAATGACAAATAAGGAAATCATGAAATTTGCAGGTAAATGGTCGGACCTGGAGAGGGTTCATTTTTATGACTTGTGCCATGTTAAGTCCGAAATCACAGCGTGGAGACCACCACTCACATAAGCAATTGGTAAGAGTGTTTTATTTTGAGAAAACGTGCATGCAAGGGTCAAATTATTTTACAAAATGGCGACTCTAGTCAAAGGTTCACAGCCCTTTTTTATAGAAAACTAGAGGAATTCTAGCAATGGTCAGGTAATCTAAAACCTAATTGGTAGCTGCTGGGGGAAGATACAAGGGTGGATTCCTAATTGTCTTCTGTCCAGGTGGTCAGTGGGTTGCATTCCTCTGCCATGAATGTTTGACTATAGGATGAGATAAGGCTGCCCCGCACAGATGCCCCATCCTGAGACAAGATATTTTCCCATTCTTGTGGTTATCTCCAGGTTGTGCCTTGGGTAGAGGATTTTATGGTCTTGTTCCTGGAATTGATGACCTGTGGAATAATTCCTGGGACTGATGACTTTTCTTTTAAAGTCAGGCCTGGTCCTAAAATGGAGACAAAATGGAGTTTCTGTCATCTTCTCATGTCACGTTGAAATAATGATGATTCAATACATTAATCAGTTAATATTTAAACATTAAAACTTTACCTGCTCTACTAAATGAAGCACTAAAGAAACAGATCATGACAAAAACAAAAGAACCTCCCCAATGTCAGCTTTCTCACCCATATAGTGGTTAATGAAACATATCCAGTGGAGTTATCATGAAGAATGCATGAGGTAACATGTGAAATACACACTGAACAGATAAATCTATAGTAAATTTTTGTAAATGCAATCAACTACAATTCATTCACATATTATTTTGGGGACTGTGTTTTTAGCTACTCAGTGAGGTGTTTTCTGTGAATTGTCATTTGTGTGTATATTTATGCTCATATTGCTTGTATAAATTTAGACAGATTATCTGTATTTGTGGTGTCTTCTGCTTCAACTCTAAATCTGCCTAGGAACTTCTTTTTGAGTACCATCCCCCAAGTCTCAGCTTGTCTCCTGTACTTCCCTCTGGGTTTCCTTCCTGTTGTTTTGCTTTCACAGAACAAGAGTTTCTTGGAAGAAAACAATTTGTGTGATAATGAACTACTTGTTCTCAGAGCCAAGCAGCTCAAGGTTCTGTCCTGGGGACCCTTCTGCATTGAAAGATTTATTTCATGTATAGCCTTGTCACTACTTATGTTTTTCTGCTAGCTGTGTGTGTCTTTCTTTGAGAAGAGAATGCACATTACTCCTAATTGACTGACATCCTTCACATCACAATGAAGGGTATGATGGGAACAGCTATGACACACTAGTTAGTATGTTCTCATACAGTACTTTAATTGTCTGATTTCACATCATTTCTTCAGAAGGATCTATTATGCCCAAGTCTCGAAGAACCCAAATACCACCAAGGAGCCAATTCCAATGCAAAAGCAATAGGGCCTTTATTACAAGCTTGAGCTTGGGCTCACACTGTCACCAACACAGTGGTTCTTGAGTGTAGAGCCCCAAGCTCTGGGGCTTGAGCAAGGACCAGGGAATTCCAGCTTGGCAGTTCTATGATTGATTGACATTTAACAAATATCGGGTGATAAAACCCAACTGATTGTGTCTGGAGGGCCAAACCCTAATTGTTTTACTCAACCTAATATAAAGAGCACCTGGGTAAATTCCAGGTGTTCACTGATTATCCATTGCTAGGGGTGATGGTTAAATATTACCAGAGGTGCGTGATCAAAGCACAATTTTGTGGACTATCTCCAGGCTATTCCTTGGGTAAGAGGTTTTATTGTCTTATTCTTGGAATTGGTGACCTATGGCCTAGTTTCTGGGAATGATGACTTTTGGAGGATCTGAAAGTCCTGGTCCTTTCAGATTTGTAAGACTGAAGCTAAAGAACATACAGTGCTTGAAGTCTTCAGCACCTCTGCTCAAGTTTCCTGTTCCTCTTTTAGCTTTTTTTTTTTTTTTTTTCAAAAATCAGAGAACTTCAAAGCTAGAATGGCCTAAAACCATAGCAATATGGAAACCAAGGGTTTAAATATATGAGGATGGTACACTCAAATGAGTTCCTTAAATATACAACTAGCATTCCTACAGAGCTTAAAGTCCAATGCTACCCTTATGTTTAAAACACATTTTACTCTGCTAAGATAATCTTATTTAACGTGAAAATTGAAGGAATTTAGCCACTTGTGACCCATGTGTTGTTTTATTTTCTTAAGTCTCAGTCTCATTTGGAAAATTTATAAACATAGTAAATTACATAATCAATGTGAACACTATATCTTAGTTTTTAACAATTTGTTCTTCAAAATAGGCTGTGTTCTATTTATGTTTGAAAAATGTTTGTATATGGTCCTATTAAATAATCCCCAGTCAATCTATATTCATCACAAATTTTCCCAGAATATTATTACTAAGAGATAATATTATTAATATCCACAAAATAATGGAACATTCTTCTTAAACCTTAACCTAGTGCGGTGTTAATTTTTAGCCATAGCTGAAGGCCAAAGACTATACCTGGGTAGTCTGAAGACTGAAATTTTGACATTTTAAGATGGTAGTCTCCCCTTGTGCCTTGCTTTGGGAAACTGCTATGTTCATTTCAGTTTCTGAAAAGTATAAACTGGCAGACATAAGTCAATGTGTCGTTACTTATTTTCCATGGCTGTGATAAAAACATGTCAAAAAACTACTTGTAGAAGAAAGACAAATATTTTGGCTTATGGTTCCAGAGGAATGCTCCCATCCTGGCAGAGAGGTATGGCAATAAGGAACATATATGGATGCAGGAGTTGGAGACTGAGCGCTCACATCCCAACCATAAACATGAAGCAGAGAAAGTAAACTGAAATTAGCATGGGGTTATAAACTTTCAGAGCCCACCTCCAGTGATGTACTTCCTTCAGCAAGATTACACCCTGGGGATCAACTGTTCAAATACCAAAGCCTGTGGGGGATATTTCTTATTTGAATCATTACAGTAGCCAAGAGGAATAATAAATTAATGCATTTTCTGAAGTTCTCATTACCTCTGCTGAGAGAGAATAGACTTGGCATTGAAAGCAGGAATGATGGAACTCATGAATCCTTACTAGTCACTAGTGAGCAAAGACTCCTGGAAGCCTACCTGTTTCCAGGTGTAGCTGTTCTCAAATCTAAGAGCCTGGGATTCTGGAGTAAGTTCTGACACATTGCCACCCAGGAGTCCTTAGAAGATGGATGGCATTCTGCAGGTCCTTGTCTCTGACCCAAATTAATCAATTTACTTAGGAAGAAGCACTGGCAGGAGAGTCAGTGAGATGCCACAGTGGAGTCTGAACTTTGGAGGAGGACCTGCAGGTACAATACTAACCCTAGAGACCACTGTCTGTGGCCTCATGCAGCCTTAGTTTCCTCCTTGATCATCATGAAATCAGCTCTCACAGCGCACTGTAAAGACACTCATGCAGGAAGAACTTTAGAAGTGGTCAAAACGAGGTCCACCATGGAGCACCAACAAAACAAGAGCCATTCCTGTTGGCCAGAAATTACTCTGGAAAATTTCTGAGGCATAGAAGAGAAAACAACATGCAGGAGGCAGTGTGGTGAACGGCTTGGTAAGCTGACCCAGTTTGCTGCTGTGGATTCTTGGGTTCACCTCCTTATCTGTAGTTGTTATTGCTGAAGAAGTTTCCTTTTTGAGTTCCTTCTCTCTTGTAGAACTGATGACTGCCAAAGACTGTCCCAACCCACTAGAATGTGTGATGACTTGTCAATTAAGGAATCAATGGTCAAAACTATTTGCTCCATATTTTTCCTTTCAATCTTTTTGTATTTTATTACAGAAGGTTTAAAAAACTATTAAAATAGAACAATGGATATAAATATCCTCCATGTATCCATCTCCCAATAGACTGGATTGTGGTAAATTTTCTTTCATCTATTGCAGGGCATGTGCTGTTGTTTGTAAACCTTTGCTCAATTTAATGATGGCCAGCCAACCCTCAATATCCCTATGAAGTTGTTTGATGCCTCTGTTGAATTTGAACCACACTTGGAACTCTTTTTGCCCAACCCAGCATTTCTCACAGCCTTTGTTCCCCAGAGCATACTCTCTAACCCTCTGCTTTCTTATTGCATCTACATCCTAGATGCTTAGATCAGAGATCCCATTCTCCAGAGAGCATGATGTGCCAAGTATCTGGGTCGGTAAGAACTTTAACCTGAACTACTTCATTCAAATCTCTCAGGAACCTTCTTGTGAGTTATATTCCAAAGAGGGGCCCGGAGCCTTGTGATATGTCCTGTTGATAAATTAATAGCTGCAATAACACAGCAATGTGCTGTAGGATCTCTGCAGGTTATGAAAATCTGAATGATAAGATTACTTTATCTCAGGGAGGCAGACTAGACAGCCAGAAGAGGAACTGCTATCCCCTTTGGGGTCTTCTCCAACATTTCCCTGTATTAACAACCCACAAAAATCTATACTCTTCATTCCCAGATTTTTTTTTCAATTTTTTAATCTCAGAACCTAACCCCAAATTCTGACTTCATCTCTTGAATTCTTTTGGATTTTGTTCACTGGACTCTAAGCTCATATTAATAATAAATATGTTTGCACTAGTTATACTCTGTATCCCATCACTCTATTAGATATGAATTTCCCTTGTTTGTTACATAGTCACTTCACAGTTTTCTGCCCTCCCATCTCTCATCAAATATAAGCTTCCTGAGAACAGAAGGCTTTTTCTATTAGATTCACAGTTTGTATCTTCAAATCTAGCATACAGCAAAGTTAAGCAGGTTTTAGAAGAGTAGATAAATACTGAATGGAGAGTTTGCCAGAAAAGCCAGTTTTCATGTCTTGCCTAGTTGAATAAAGAGTTCAGCTTTAAATTTATTTGTAGGAAAGAGACAAGAAATATAATATTTCCAATTGTCTTATAAGCTTTTCTTTTATGAAAAAATTGTCTGAATGCATTTGAAAATTTTGAATGTGAGAAATAATTTGTGACTCTGATTAAGTCTCTAGTTTTTGACCATGACTGTTGGAAATCGAGCTTTTTATTTAGCCTTCTGCTAATTAGAGCTGAGGACTTGGAGTTTTATTGCTCTAATCCCATATTTATTCTGGAGATTTGGATTGCCACATTTCAAGGGAAGTGATTTAAGGTGATGTGTAAGGTCCTTGCTGTGCTTCACTTACAGGATAAGTGACAATGTTTTTGTATTGAGAGAGAGAAAGAAAAAATTTCTATCTCCTCTGGCACCTATTTCTCAGCAGGGCAGAGAAAGCATTCTGGATATAGCACTTCCTTGAGGATATAATGGTGAAGTTTATCTCACCTCACAGATTCTGCAGTGGTAGGCAGCTTTTGTAAGATTTATCTGGACCCAGGAAACCATCTAAGTGATTAGGAATGGACAGGCTCTCCAGTGGCATTGCCCCCAGAGCTGACAAGGACAAAACTTGGGCTTTGCAGTTTACTTCTTGGAAAGGATATGGTTTCTATGACAGTTCATCAGCTGCCTTCTTTTCCCAAAATGATGGAAGCTTCTGAAATATATCTAAAGCTTTTACAGCTCAGAGTCTTTTGACCAATTGGAAATGGGAATATAGTGTCTTCACAGACTATAGCTCATTCAAAAGAAGGCAAGCACTTCCTGAGTCAGGAGAGGGAAGAGTAGAAATAGAAACTGAGGTGTTCATCAAAGAGCAAGGGCTCCTGAAGAAACAAGCTCTGAGCTGATGTTGGTAGCAAACAAAAAGATGCATTTCATTTCAAGGCACCTGAAATCTTCTCTGGAAGGAACATAATTAATTAAAGAATGAGTGACTGACTGGATTGCAGAAGTATATAAATTGCAGGTTATTGTAGAGTATTCTTGATTGTAGCAGAATGGGAAATAATTCAAGGAAACAATATAAAAGGAGAAACTGCAAGTGATCATGATTATTTGCAACTATAGAAGTTGTGAGAGAATAATTAGACCTTAGAAAGAAGTTCACTCTCCTGCCTTATGGTTGAGATTACTAAACATGGGCTTCTCCTTTCAATTTGATGCCTTTTCCTCCTCTCCTCTTTCACTATGCCTGCATTGAGCCATCTCCACTTACAGGCATTGTTATCAGGAGCTATCATTCACTCACACAAGTGGGAATGGAAAGCCAGTGATCTTCAGGAGGCAAGTTTGCAGTAAGGCAGAATGGGGTAAATGAATGATTATCCAGTACTGAGAGGAGTACTTCCCCTGTTGGTCTAATGATAAACACATATGCAATTAGACAAAGACAAAATGCTAGAAGGCGAATATTTCAATATAAAAAAATTCTCCAAGGAAAACACATAATACATAGAATACTACTTACTATGGTTTGAATATGAAACGTCCCCAGTAGGGTGAAGTTTGAGGACTTGGTCCAAAGCTAGTGGTGCTGTTTGGGGAAGGCTCTGGACCTTTTAGGAATTGGAGTTGGGGTGAGGGTGAGTCTGTGCCTTGATAACCCAGCTCTACTTCTTTAGGCTCTACTTCCTGGTTGCAGGCACATCAGAAACAAGGCATTTTATTTCTGCCTATGCCTTTCCTAACTGCCTTTCCTACCATGCTGGACTGTATCCTTGGAGAATTATAGCCTACATAAATCCTTTTTCCTTTAAATCAGTTTGACAGGACATTCTATCCCAACAACAAAGCAACCGAGACAATAGACACTTCACCCTGAAGACGACCTTCCAGAGAGTTGTATTAAACACTGAATATTGACTTACCTAATATTATCTTGGGAGTCATGGAAGCCAAATAGTCTACCTCAAATGAAAGGGCAATAGTTACACATACATAACATAGTAGATGGTAAAGTGGTTGCCAATACAGAAAGGAAGACTGAGGGTTAGAGCTGTAGGATCAGCAGGTAACATATAGGCATAGCAGATGTAATAGTCTCTGGGGCTTTAACATAACAGAAATGTGTGCATGATGTGCTCCCTCAGAAATATAAAGAACGAATCACGAAGCCATCTCCTATGAAGGGGATTTGACTCTTCCCAGTAAACGTTCTATTTTGTTGTCCATATCAGCTCTTGCATAGTGTTTCATGAAAGCGTAATTTCCTTTGGAAAAAAAAAATCATACGACTCTTTTGTATTTTATTTATTTAGGGTCTGTTCTAAAATTTTCATTGTGTATGTTCATTGTACATGGCAGTCTATTATACAGTCATTTTCATTCTCTTCCATCCCCCCAGTCCCCCTTTCAACACTCCTCTCCCTTCCCATTAGCCTTCTTAGCTACCCTAGACATTTTAATTTTCACGTGTAAGATGCCTTCATGACTTTATGTACCCATCTAAAATCTATAGAGGTATTTATAAACAAATGATATCTTTAAATGGACAAAAACACACACTATTTAGCTTGCTTAATTTACCTAACTATTGCATCTACTTTTCTGTAAACAACATGACTTTATTTCCTCCTGCCAGCTGAAGAAATTTCACTGTGTATACATACACCAAATTTTTCTTGTCCATTCATCTGTTTTTGAGATGCAATTTGGTTAAACAGCTTAGCTATTGTGGACAGTGTGCCAGTTAACAACAATGTGCGGGTCTCTGTGGTCAGTTCATGTGGAGTTCTATGGATAAGGACTCAGAAGTGGTAGTCATGAATTTAAAAATGACACACATCACCATCTAATGTATGTCCTATGAACATGGACAGTCAATTAGCAAAGAAAATTAAATCTCTAGAAAAATCCCTTTTTGAATAACATACAACTTCCTATGAGTTTTACAAACTGTTTACCACAGTTATCAAAGTGTATACTCCATAGCTCTATCCTTTTCCTGGTAGCCTTGAATCTCTTAGACTTAATGTCTCCAAGTGTTTAGCACATGTTTGTTCCAAAATTCTTTATTATTATTATTATTATTATTTACATTTTATTAACTCTGTATCCTACTCTCTCATTCCCTCCTAATCCCTCCCTCAGCTTCTCCTTGCCCCTTTCCAAGTCCACTGATATGGGGGGACCTCCTCCCCTTTCATCTGACCCTGTTTTATCAGGTATCTTCAGGACTGGCTGCAAAGCCCTCCTCTGTGGCCTAGCAGGACTGCTCCTCCCTTGGGGGGTGGGGAGGTCAAAGAGCCTGCCATTAAGTTTCTATCAGAAATAGTCCTTGTTCCCCTTACTATGGGAAACCAATCAGTTATTGAGCTACCATGAGCTTCGTCCGAGCAAAGGTTCTAGGTTATATCCATACATGGTCTTTGGTTGGAGAAACAGTTTCAGAAAAAAACCCTGTGCCCAGATATATTTGGTCCTTGTGGAGCTCCTATCCTTTCCACATCATACTAACTCCCCTTCTGCCAAAGGTTTGGTTATGAGTCTTAGTATCTGTTTTGAAACGCTGCTAGGAGGAATGGATACAGAAATTGTGGTATTTCTACACAATGGAATACTACTCAGCAATCAAAAATGAGGAAATCATGAAATTTGCAGACAAATGGTAGGATCTAGAAAAGATCATTCTGAGTGAAGTATCCCAGAAGGAGAAAGACAAACATGGTATATACTCGCTTATATAGACGTACAAGATATGATAAACATAATGAAGTCTATACACCTAAAGAAGATAAACAAGAAAGCAGACATGGGGTAAGATGATCAATCCTCACTTAGAAAGACAAATGGGATGGGCATTGGACGTATGACAAGAGTTCCAAAATTCTTGAAGACACACCTGTGCCTTTCGTAAATCTAGAATCTTGTTAAATAAATGTTGCAGAAACTCATCTTTTATTCTGGATCACTCTTGATATATGACAAGCTTCCTAATCCTGCATCATCCCTAGGACATTTTCTGACCAGCCTATCCTGCATTAGTGACTATAGATAGTTGAGCCCAACCAGAATGCTCTTTAATCCTGAGGTCTCCATTACTACTTTTCTAATACAGCTACCTAGTTCCTTGTTAGGGAATTATCATTTGCCCATGTCTATTCAGAATTGATCCCAGTCTTTCATTCCCTGCAAAACCCATCATTATGATCCCAATGTACACACACACACACACACACACACACACACACACACACACACACAAACACACACAGAAATCATAACAATCCTAAAAGACAACATGAGAGAAGAGACATTCTTCATATCAGATTTGATGGTGATTTTATTTCCCACAAGTACTAAAAACAAAATCAAAAGTAAACAAGTTGTTTTACTTCTACTGACAAAGTTTCAGCATATCAAATAAAATAATCCAAAAATAGAAAAAAAAACCAAATGAATGGTAGAACATATTTATGAAAACATAAACACACACACAGAGCAAAATATTATTCAGAAGATGAAATACTGTCAGTTTTAACAACACAAATAAGCACAGATGACATTGTTCTAAGTGTAATAAGCCATATGCAAAAGATAAATACTCACTTATGCAAACAAGAAAAATAAGCAGTTGAATTTGTGGAGAGGGTAGAATGATGCTGACTACACTAAATGTAAGCAGATGGGTAAGAGAAACGGAAGGACTTAGGCCAGTGAGTAAAGAGATGTAGTTATGTAGAATGAAGAAGTCTGGTGATCTAATGTTGAATGTGTTAATAATATTGTCTTGTATCCTGGAGATTTAATAAGAAAGAACATTTTAGGATTCCTAACACAGAAAAATAATCATTACATGATCTGCGTGATAATATGTATGAATATGGTAACCACTTCCCATCCAGCTATATAGCTTTATTATTTATATCTATCCTCTCTCTCATCATCATGTATACCTTAAGTATCTGAAAGCATTTACTATCATACATTCCAACTTTCACCTCCTTTTATTTTAAGTAATATTTGCTGTATTCCTTCTCAAGTTATTTTTCTGGTCACCTTCTGAGGCATCCACCACAGTGTGGTCAGGCCTTTTCCACTCACAGCACCTCCCTAGTGTTTGTAGTGTGAATTTTCCTCAGTCCCTACCAGTATACAGTTGGGTTTTCTTTTGCATATCGCTGTAGCACTGCAGGAACCATGTGGCTAGTTGAATCTTTCCTAAAGTCAGGCTCAGACGTATTCCTAAAGTTTAGAGCCATGATCCATAGCTCTAGTATATTGGTAGCCTTTAGCAAACAGGCAGTCACTGTGTAGTTGACGCAAGATTCTAACTCCCTTTTGGTGCTTTCATCATTTTCTTCATCACATCAGCTAGTTGTATCAAGCATTTGCCAGTTGACCAACAGCCAGCATAGGATGAAACATTGCAAGATCTTTTGTGAAGGTTCTATGGATAAATTTACTAATTATATATTAAGTATTATGATTGTACTATTAGATAACCACATTTTTTCACATTGCTAACCAGATTACACCAAAAGAATTAGGGAAATAAGAGCAAGTTAAATAGAAAGAAGTAGAAATGAGAAAATAGAGAAGTGAAAATTACTGAAATGAAACACCAATAAAATTGAAAGCTTCAGGGAAATTAATAAATTCGATAAGGTGCTGGCCAAAAATGATACAGGAAAAAATTAGAAGCACATTAACAGCATCATCACATTTAGAGGAGTATTAATTTGAATTTCAGGACATTAAAATCAAAGGAAGGAAGCATTATAAATATAGCAACAAATACAACAAACAGACTAGTCAAAATAAATAAATTCTTTGAAAAGTAAAAATTGATCCAAATGACAAAAAAATATTTAAAAAAATGGAAGCTCCTAGCCATGATCATTTATAAATATCAATGTAAAAATTCTAAACTATCTCATTTGCCTTTCTGAATGAGGATTGATCATCTTACCCAGGGTACTCCTTTTTGCTGAGCTTCTTTAGGTGTACAGATTTTAGTATGTTTATCCAGTATTATATGTCTAATATCCAATTGTAAGTGAGTATATACCATCCATGTCTTTCTGCTTCTGGAATATCTCACTCAGGATGATATTTTCTAGTTCTCACCATTTGCCTGCAAATTTCCTGATTTCCTTGTTTTTAATTGCTGAGTAGTATTCCATTTTATGAATGTACCACAATATCTGTACCCATTCCTCAGTTGAGGACATCTGGGTTGTTTCCAGCTTCTGGCTATTACAAATAAAGCTGCTATGAATATGGTTGAGCAAATGTCCTTGTTGTGTACTGGAGTATATTTTGGATATGCTAGGAGTGGTGGCACAATTAAGTGAGATTTTGTGGCCAGCTCCTGTTTCTGTGCTGGGATTTGTTCTGACTTGGAGTAGCACAGGTTTATACATGTTGTCACAATTGCTTTGAGTTCCTATGTATGGCTACCCTGATGTGTCTGGAAGATAATGTTTCCTAGTATTCATCCACTAAACTTCTTAAGTAGTAGAAAATAATCAAAACCACTAAAGAAAATGAGTTTTCCTTCATATGGAACAACAAGAAACCCAGAATTGCTAAAACAATTCTCTACAGTAAAAGATCTTCAGGAGGTATCTCCATCCCTGATCTCAAGCTGTACTATAGAGCAACAATACTGAAAACTGCATGGTACTGGCATAGAAACAGAATGGTGGATCAATAGAAGACCCTGACATAAATCCACACACTTACTGACACATGATTTTTAACAAACTTTCTAAACAGAACACTAACAGCACAGGCTCTAAGAACAACAATCAGTAAATGGGACCTCATGAAACTGAAAAGCTTCTGTAAAGCAAAGGAAACTGTCATCGGAACAAAACTACTGCCTACAGATTGGGAAAGGATTTTCACCAACCCTATATCTGACAGAGGGCTAATATCCAGTATATAAAAAGAACTCAAGAAGTTAAACAGCAAAAAATCAAGAAATCCAATTAAAAATGGAGTACAGAGCTAAACAGAGAATTCTCAATAGAGGAATATCGAATGGCAGAGAAACACTTAAAGAAATGTTCAATGTTTTTAGTCATAAGGGAAATGCAAATCAAAATGACCCTAAGATTTCACCTTACACCCATCAGAATGGCTAAGATAAAAAACTCAAGTGACTAAACATGCCGGAGAGGATGTGGAGAAAGGGGAACCCTCCTCCACTGCTGGTGGGAATGTAAACTTGTACAGCCACTGTGGAAATCAATCTGGTGCTTCCTCAGATAACTAGGAATAGCGCTTCCTCAAGATCCAGCCATACTGCTCCTAGGCATATACCCAAAAGAGGCTCAAGTACACAACAAGGACATTTGCTCAGCCATGTTTGTAGCAGCCTTATTTGTAATAGCCAGAAGCTGGAAACAGCCAGATGCCTGCCAATGGAGGAATGGATACAGAAATTGTGGTATAGCTACACAATGGAATATTACTCAACACTAAAAAACAAGGAAATCATGAAATTTGCAGTAAATGGTGGATCTGGAAAAGATCATCCTGAATGAGCTATACTAGAAGCAGAAAGATGCACATGATATATACTCATTCTATAGACATATAATATGGGATAAACCTACTAAAATCTGTGCACCTAAATAAACTAATCAAGAGGGCGGACTCTTGCTAAAATGTTCAGTCCCTATCCAGAAAGGCAAAGAGGATGGACATCAGAAGAAGGAGAAAAGAGGGAACAAGTCAGGAGCCTGCTACAGAGGACCTCTGAAAGGCTCTGCCCTGCAGACTATCAATGCAGATGCTGAGACTTAAAGGCAACCTTTGGGCAGAGTGCAGGGAATCTTAGGAAAGAAGTGAGAAACAGTAAGATCTGGAGAGGACAGGAACTCCACAAGGAGAACAGCAGAACCAAAAAATCTGAGCGTAGGGGGTCTTCCCTGAGACTGATACTCCAACCAAGGACCATACAGGGAGATAACCTAAGACTCCTGCACAGATGTAGCCCATGGCAGTTCAGTACCCAAGTAGGTTCCATTGTAATAGAAACAGAGACTGTCTCTGACATGAACTGATTGGCCTGCTCTTTAATTACCTCCCCCTGAGGGGGAAGCAGCATTACCAGGCCACAGAAGAAGACAATGCAGCCACTCCTGATGAGACCTAATTGACTAGGATCAGAAGGAAGGAAAAGAAGTCCTCCCCTATCAGTGTACTTGGAGAGGGGCATACATGCAGAGGGTGGAGGAAGGGAGGGATTGGGATGGGAGGAGGGAGGGAAACACAGGGGGGATACAAAATGAATAAAGTGTAATTAATAAAAAAAAAGATATAATTGAAAAAAAAAGAGTTTTTCAAAGTTGTGAATTACAAAGTCAACAGAAAATTTCTCTTTGGATAATAACCAATTGGGTGATGAATGTACATTAAAGTGGGCAGTTTTCTATAACCTATCTAGCCCTAAATAGTCAAGACAGAGATGTTAGTTTTATTTAACATTTTCTATACAGTAACTGAACAATATTAATCTCTTTTAGCCTTCTATGCTAATCTAAGTACCTCCCAGCCAAAATCTCTGAGATGCTACATTTTATGACTTTCTCTGCTCAAGCAGTTTCTTATCAACTCTCCTGGACCTCTCCTCATGACTGAATGAATGTTTGGCTCTCCCCTTTCTGGAAATGGAAGTCCAGCCATATTCTCTCTTCTGCTCACTTATTGCCCGGTCAGCTTTATTGACAAATCAGAAAATAAATGGTAACAATGTTTACAAACCTTTAGACAGGAGATTCTTAGGATAAGAATTATAATGCCATGTCCAGATTGCAACCTGATATGGGAGCAGAGAAATAAGCATTTGAATAATAGAAGGACAGTCTTTACAGTGTACAATAACATTATGCCATCAATGGGAAAATGAGACAAAATAAATAACAAAAATGTTAAATGTGAAAATTTTAACATCGTATATGCTATGACCTTATACTGACAATGCATTGTTCAGATAAGCTAAGGAGGTGCAATTAAAATAAAACGTATTAATTTTATGGATAAAAAGTTTGACTGTTACAATGTCAGTTCCTTATATAACACAGGGCATTTTGGAAGTCTCAGTGGTCTTGAAGTGGACAGATTTCCAAGTGGGGGTTCAATATGACCACCTGGTTGTTATAAGAGGGATAGATTAGGAACCAGGCAAAAAGAAGCAATAATAGAAATAAAGAATAAAGCCATGTTCTCAAAGCTGTAGGAAGGGAAACAAGTGAAGAAACACAGGCAGCTATGCAGAGCAGAAGGCAAGAAAGTAGACTCTCCTCTTCAGAGCTCCAGAGGAAACCAGCCTGCTGGTATCCTGGCATTGTACCAGTGGAACTGATTTCTAACTTCTGTGCTCTAAAGTAAATATATTTAATTCAAATTGCTAAATTTGTGGTTCTTTGGTAAAGTAGCAAGGAGAATTATCACCTCATATCTAGGTCGAAGGGAAAAGAAGATTCTAAGTACTACAATATCCACACTCACATTTCACAGGTTACAGTGGTTGAAAATTCCTTATATTGCTTTTATCTCATGTCACCCATGAATTGACACCTTGTTCCTTCTCACTGCATAGAGTGTCAAGGGGAGTCTACAAATGAACAGCAGAATGATTCCTGTCATGTTTATGTTTATGGTGCATCCACTCCATGCTATCCCGGTACTACTTCTTCCTTACACAAATTGGAACACCACTGTCAACTTTCATTTACTCGTATTTCCAATGATTCTGTAAATGTCCGTTTTCCTTCATTTCCACCAGTTGTCTGTTTTTCATAAAAATTCTTACAATTACTGTATTTTAAATTGCTCAACCATGTTTGTAGCAACTTTATTTGTAATAGCCAAAACCTGGAAACAACCTAGATGTCTCTCAGTTGAGGAATGGATACAGAAATTGTGGTACTTTTACACAATGGAATACTACTCAGCAATCAAAAATGAGGAAATCATGAAATTTGCAAGCAAATGGTGGGACCTAGAAAAGATCATTCTGAGTGAGGTATCCCCAAAGCAGAAAGACACACATGATATATACTCACTTATATAGACCTATAAGATAGGATAAACATACTGAAATCTATTACCTAAAGAAGATAAACAAGAAAGAGGACCCGGAGTAAGAAGATTAATCCTTACTTAGAAAGACAAATGGGATGGACATTGGATGTAGGAGAAAACAAGTAACAGGACAGGAACCTACCACAGAGGGCCTCTGAAAGACTCTACCTAGCAGTGTATCAAAGCAGATATTAAGACTCATAACCAAACCTTTGGCAGAGTGCAGGAAATCATATGAAATAAGAGGGAGTTAGTAAGACCTGGAAAGGACAGGAGCTCCACAAGAACCAAATATATCAGAGCACAGGGGTCTTTTATAAGACTTGTTTCTCCAACCAAGGACCTTGTATGGAAATAACCTAGAACCCCTGCTCGGATATAGCCCATGGTAGTTCAGAATCCAAGTGGGTTCTGTAGTAAGGGGAACAGGAACTATTCCTGACATGAACTCAATGGTGAGCTCTTTGATACCCCCTCCCCAGAGGGAGAAGCAGCCCTGCTAGGCCACAGAAGAGGACATTGCAGCCAGTCCTGAAGATACCTGATAAGCTAGGGTCAGATGGAAGGGGAGGAGGTCCTCCCCTATCAGTGGACTTGGAAAGGGGCACGGAGGAGATGAGGGAGGGGGTAGGATTGGGAGGGAATGAGGGAGTGGGCTATGGCTGGGATACAAAGTAAATAACCTGTGATTAATATAAAAAAATAAAAATTATTATAAAAATTTTTCTTTGTTTTTCAACAATAATATCCTTTAAAATAGTTTCTCCCCTTCCACCAATCAGCCATGCTGAGAATTGCATACTTTCCTGTCATAGTTTTACATTCTTCAAAGAATAACTTAAGCCCAATATGGGAGCTGGATTATTACTGATAGAAATGTGGCCACAGAGATGGTGTTGAGGAACTAAAATGGGATTTTTTTTTTTTTTTTTGTGTGTGTGTGTGTGTGTGTGACAGTCATTCACTGTAGGGAATGTCAGGTCAAAAATCACTGGGGTTGTCCCACGCATGTAATAAGGAAGGTTTGGTATCAAAATACCCGTGTCCACTAGTCCGTAGCTGGAAGATGCTAGTGTCCCTATTATTTCTGATAATTGAACAGCAACAAGGTTGGTTGTAATAGCCATGAGACTCCTGACAGCAAGGAAATAAAGATGCTTTCAGCTTGCTATCAAGCCAGTGATCACTGATGTTCACTACCAACAACCACAGCGCCCACCAGGCAAAGTCTCCAAGAGAACATAGAAGAGAATAGGGAGCAAAACCAAGAAAAGCCATGAAGTCTTAATTGCTGGATTAGTGTACTAACAGAGCCTATGTAAACATTTTCAAAATATTAATTAAAGAACTTACATAAGTTGCAGCTAGGTTGGAGAAGCAAGCTTTGGGGTTCAATGGCACAGTCACAGTGCAGTGTCTGCAGGTAACAGTGAGCTCTGTAGGAAGACAAAAGAGAAGTTTTAGAAGTTCTTATCATGCAGACAGGGTAGGAATTTGAAGAGCTAGATCTGTTCACTCTGGTCTGAATGCTACACAACATGGACGTGCATTGAAACATCATGTGTTATTTTATAAATATGCACAGTTTTTATGCATCAGCTTAATTAATTGCACTTAAATTTACAGAGGAATACTTCAGCTGTGTGCGGTAGAGTGTTTCTGGCTGGGATCTTCCTCCTGGGAGAGCATATGCCCTTCATTGCCAGTCCCCACAGGGCACGTGGAAACAATATTGGCTCCATGTCACTGCCATTGCTGTTCTCATAGTACCTCTATTACACAAGCTGACAGTTTAGCTTGGTTTGCACCATAAGAGAGCAGACCTTTCCAGGTTTTGCTCTGAACTTGTGCTATTTCCATTGCTTTTAATTTTATTTTTCTCTTTCTTGTGCCTACAGGGGGGAAAAGCATTTCATCAGAGGTAGGGGTAAGGTCAGGATCGAATATGACAAAGAAATTTGAGCTTTTCTTGTAAAGGTTCAAGAAAGCTTCCCCCTTCCCACCTCTGTGCCTTCAGGACCTAGTTTTGAAGCATTTTGTAACTTGGCTCTGAAATATACCAAAGCAAGGTTAAGGGCCAAGATTTGTTCTTATTTCCTGATCTGCCAGATAATGAACTTGAAACCGCTTATCAGGTATCCCACTGGGTAGAAGAGGCTGGTCATAAATGTGACACAGACATCTTATTGGCAATATTTGTAAATGGTGATGGGTCAATGGCTTGGAAGAAAACTAATTCACAAAGAAAAGGTGTGGGCATAATTTGAGAAAAAACCTTAGTAGAATGACTTTAAGAATGCTATTGTAGAGGTCATCATATTTTTCCTGTCTATGTATGGGGCCCTTTGAATAGCAATTCTCAACATGTTGGTTATGACCCCTTTGGCAAACCCCTATCTCCAAAAAAATATTTACATTACAGTTCATAACTAGCAAAATTATAGTTATAAAGTAACAATGAAAATGATTTTAGGAGTTGGGTAACCACGGCATGAAGAACTGTATCAAATAAAGGTTTAGAATCACTGCCTTAGAGGGCTTCTGATGAAAATATCCAAGGCCCACATCCCTGAATAAGAACAAAGTTTCAAGCATCAGTATTTAGGAAGTGATTAGTTAGAGGACAGGTGTTTATACACAAAATGTACCATGATAAAATTTCAGAGTAAGATTCTGAGTTCTCAGTCCAAGAGGCTGTTTGTCCTTTATATGTTCATGTGGGGATGGGAGAACAGAGGTTGGAGACAACGGGTCTAAATCAATGGATGAATGTGACATCCACAGACCTTAAATATTTGGGTCATGCTTTCTGTATATTTTTCTGTGTCAGGCTTGGTTTCATTGACAACCAAACTCTGTTGACTTCTTACTCCACAGGGAAAAGCATTACACAGGTTTTCCTGTTTTGACCTATGTGCTACTCACTAAACTACAAGATGTGCACTGTTTTCATTCTTGTTCTACAAAGCAGAAGATTTAGCTGTGATGGTGGTTGAAATCTTCCTGGAGGCTACACAATGAGTGACTGGGATGGGACAAGCAAGGAGCAGAAGGTAGACCCTTCAAACTGAAGTTTGTCATGAACTTCCTCCTGTGGGAGGATGAAGGTTCAGAAGGAACACATGGGAAGGGAACAAGCTATCTTGACTTTCTTTTTTTAATTTTTTTATTATTAATTACACTTCATTCATTTTGTATACCCCCATAATCCCCACCCTCCTCCCCTCCTGATCCCACTCTTCTACCCCCTTCTTCACGAATGCACCTCCCCAAGTCCACTGATAGGGGAGGTCCTCCTCTCCTTCCTTCTGATCTTAGTCTATCAGATCTCATCAGGAGTGGCTGCAATGTCATCTTCTGTGGCCTGGTAAGGCTGCTCCCCCCTCAGGGGAGGTGATCAAAGAGCAGGCCAATCAGATTATGTCAGAGGCAGTCCCTCTTCCCATTACTATGTAACCCACTTGGACACTGAACTGCCATGGGCTACATCTGTGCAGGGGTTCTAGGTTATCTCCATGAATAGTCCTTGGTTGGAGTATGAGTCTCTGGGAAGTTCCCTGTGTTCAAAGTTTCTGGTTCTGTTGCTCTCCTTGTGTGGTTCCTGTCCTCTCCAGCTCTTACTATTTCCCACTTCTTACATAAGATTCCATACACTCTGCCCAACAGTTGGCCATTAGTCTAAGCATCTGCTTTGGTTGTCTGCAGGGCAGAGGCTTTCAGAGGCCCTCTGTGGCAGGTTCCTAGGTTGTTTCCTGTTTTCTTCATTTTCTGATGTCCAGCATCTTTGCCTTTCAGGATGGGGATTGAGCATTTTAGTCAGGGTCCTCTCTTGCTTAGTTTCTTTAGATGTACAGTTTTTAGTAGTTGTATACTATGTTATGTCTATATGAGTGAGTATATACCGTGTGTGTCTTTCTGCTTCTGGGACAGTTCACTCAGGATGATCCTTTCTAGGTCCCACCATTTACCTACAAATTTCATGATTTCCTTATTTTCCATTGCTGAGTAATATTCCATTGTGTAGATGTGCCAAAATTTCTGCATCCATTCTTCAATTGAGGGGCATCTGGGCTGTTTCCAGCTTCTGGCTATTACAAATAAAGCTGCTACAAACATGGCTGAGCACATGTCCTTATTGTTTACTTGAGCCTCTTTTGGATATATGCTTAGGAGTGGTATGGCTGGGTCTTGAGGAAGAGCTATTCCTAGTTGTCTGAGAAAGCACCAGATTGATTTCCAGAGTGGTTGTACAAGTTTACATTCCCACCAGCAGTGGAGGAGGGTTCCCCTTTCTTCACAACCTCTCCAGCATGTGTTGTCACTTGAGTTTTTCATCTTGGCCATTCTGATGGGTGTAAGGTGAAATCTCAGAGTCGTTTTGATTTGCATTTCCCTAATGGCTAATGAGGTTGAGCATTTCTTTAAGTGCTTCTCTGCCATTCGATATTCCTCTACAGAGAATTCTCTGTTTAGCTCTGTTCCCCATTTTTTAATTGGATTACTTGATTTGCTGCTTTTCAGCTTCTTTAGTTCTTTATATATACTGGATATTAGTCCTTTATCAGATAGAGAGTTGAAGATTCTTTCCCAATCTATAGGCAGTCGTTTTGTTTTGATGATGGTATCCTTTGCTATCTTGACTTTCAAAAGGAGAAGAAAAGATGAAGGCAAGATGAAAAGAGTCGAAGAAGCAACTCAGTGAAACTCGTAGCAGTTCTCCACATCTCTCCAGCATGTGTTGACACTTGAGTTTTTGGTCTTAGCCATTCTGATGGGTGTAAGATGGAATTGCGGAGTCATTTTGATTTGCATTTCCCTGATGACTAAGGATGTTGAACATTTCGTTAAGTGTTTATCCCCCTTTCCATAGTCCTCTGTTGAGAATTCTCTGCTTAGCTCTTTTGCGGCCTTGCCAGGCCACAGAGGAAGAGGATCCAGGCAGTCCTGATGAGACTTGATAAGCTATGGGTAGAAGGCAGAAGAGGAGAACTCACACTTTCAGTGAACTACTGGAATGGGATAGCAGGGGAAGAGGGAGAGAGGGTGGGACTGGGAGGAGTTGAGTTGAGGGAGGGGGCTTCAATAGGGGTATATTGTAAAAAAGAAAGAAAGAGAAAGGAAGAAAGGAAGGAAGGAAGGAAGGAAGGAAGGAAGGAAGGAAGGAAGGAAGAAATAAATCCATAGCAGGCATAGAACTATGAGAAGAGAAGGCATGGAGAGTAGATCCCATGACATTCAACACTGCTTTTTTCCCTTCTCAGATGGGGAGGGGCTTAGGAATGTATCAGTGTTAGTACACAATCTGGTACCCTGTGTTGGCTGAGAAGCTGCACATCACTTTAGAATTTTTCAAGGTACCTACCTAAGTGTTAGTTAAGTTGTAAGAGGTGGATAAACATTGGGAGAGCTTTCTTTTACTACAGTGTGCTTCTTAGGCACCAGACATCATAACTAGCTCTGCCCAGAACCAATCTTTTTCTGTCTAATCTTAACAGCAAAACAATGAGGGAGCTATAATAAACTTTTGTTTATTCAAGTACAGATATTAATATTCAGGGAGGTTCAATAGCTGTTTATCTAACATGCAAGTGCTAGCAATAATTGAATGGTCACTGTAACCTACATCATGGAAGGCCAAGATGAACCCCTTGGGCTCATTTGCTGCAATGACTCACAGAAAATGCATTCTACACCCATTTTCTCACAATGATTCTACATGTTCTGAATTCTACCCAAAGAATCAGCACTGAGCCCTGAAGATTGGTAGATGAAAGAGGTCCATTTTCTTTTATGAGTGATCTCATATCATGGGTCATCCCAACATTCAAAGTGGGGATGAGAGAAGGAGTCCCATGAGGACTAACAGAAAATGAGTAGTCAGAAAGCCTAGAGGAAAACATGATAATCCTGCTGACAGCTCCTTCTACAGATTATTTTCCTAATGATAAAGCCAGGAAAAAAAAAAAAAAAGATTTGGCAAGATATAAGCTTGATGCTTAGAGGCACCATAAAGCATTTCAAGTCATTAAAAGACAGTGCAAAAGAAACAGAAACAAGATTAGAGAGGTTTGTCCTAAGTTTCCATACATCTTTCAGCTTTCACTTAGAAAAGCACAACTAACAAACCAGTCGGCTCTCAGCTCTCATTTAGTACTCAGAATCAAAATTTCAATGTGACTGTGAAAACCCAAAGGAATTTTTTTTTTTACATCATCCCCATTAATTTGAGGTTTATTTGCCTCAGGCCTATGACAGATATAGCTATATCCACTGGGTTCTGTGGTTTTATGAGGGAGTTCTGGTGAGGAATGCTATTCTAAGCACCATTTAGGCTTTGCTCAGATTGTTTTTATGGGGGAAGTTATGAGTCTTGGTAATTGCTAGAGTTTACTCTCAATGCCTCTTCTTTAGATGTGAACATAGGCGTCTTTGCCATCTGAAATTCTTATCATGGTTGCTCTTGCATGGCATCGTCCCTCGGTTGCTAGGTTGATGTTATTTATGAGCTAATGACAGAGCAATAAATACTATAGTAAATAGTTGTGGGGTGACATTTGCTGAGCCAAAGTTACAGGCAGCTGGAGATTGTTTCCATGCGAAATTGCTTTCACCGTTCATCCCATTATAATGATCTATAGCCTAGATAAAAACACCTCTGCACCCTACCCCAAATGCATCACCATTTCCTTCTAAGATCAATAGACCTTTTGGTAGGAACCTGTCCATGCATACCATGCTGTTGGAAGCTTTTGACAACTTCTGTGTTAAACTCAGGGAGAACCTTCACCTATCTTGAATGAGGCATTTCCAAGGTTTTATTCAGATGCAATTAGCTGCACTGATTAATTCATATCTCAGTGAGACATTTAGTTAGCTTATGGCTAGAGTGATACAGTACTTCTGTTTAAAGAGCTTAAAGTTGGGCTGGAGAGATGGCTTAGAGGTTAAGAGCACTGTCTGCTTTTCCAGAGGTCCTGAGTTCAGTTCCCAGCAACCATATGAGAATGGGAACATTAACCATCATATAATGAGATCTGGTGTCCTCTTCTGGCCTGCAGGCACACAAGCAGGCAAAACAATATATACATAATAAATGAATTTTTTAAAAAAAGAGCTTAAAGTTTAGAAAATGGAAGAGAAGCAACCATGAGCAATTCAACACACACAAACAGATAGGTAGAGAGAGAAAGTGAGAGAGAGGAACTAGAAGCTACAGAGAAAGTCACAGACATATTAAATTCACTTTGTTAAACTTTCTTTAGTCAAAGGAATATTCCTGAAAGGATCTACAATCAGCCTTTGACTCTGGATTTTCACAGCTATATCCACCCACTACATATATTTACCATTCCTGTTCCCTATGTTTTCATGTTTGTAACAGCAGGATTCAGGGAAGACTGAGTCCATCCAGGAAACCTTCCCTGGTAGCCTCATGGTGGCCAGGCATGCCATGCTTCTCTCACAGGCTGATTTGTACATTTCCACACTGTATGGAAATGTCTTCCCCTCTAGCTATAATTGATTCATAACATAGACAATTTCTCATAGCTCTTGTGGGAGTTTATCTCATTGCCATGTGAAACTGATGATGACTATGTGGAAATGAAGTGCTTTCCAAGTGGACGGAGTGATAAGCAAAGATATCCAAGTAGGAAGTTCAAATTACATGAAAGGAATAGTGGATAAAATGGAAACTTCTGGGGTGTTGAGTTAAGAACTGTGGATTCTTTCTGGATCATTAGAAGGAGTCATAGTCTGTTGATTAGAATATTTGCTCAGACTGATAGAATCTCCCCTGATTGTACCTGCATGTACTCTTCTGTTTAAAAGCTTCCCCTAGTTTTCTTGCCATAGCTACCTTTCCTCCTAGCTACAGCAATTGGTCAGAAGTGTACAGTGCACTAACCAGGATACCCTACTTTCTCTTCTCTCCAAAGCTGCTTATACAACTCAAGTAAGCACAGTTAGCAGGCTTTGCTGGGATCATTTCCCAACTTGCCTCAGCCAAAGAAAAGTCTTCCCCTATGAGGATGTATAATGTCACTGATTAGGGCCTGTACTGCATACAAGTGGATGTGTAGTTAAAGAGATTCAACACAAGGTACTAAGAACAAAGCTGAGAAGAGTAAGGAGCCTGGCTGTCATTTGCAGACCTCTCTCCTGGTGGGGGCAGCTGATCTGGTAAGATGCTCAAGACTGCAAAGTCCTTCTTGTCACTTGGACATTGTCAAAAGCAAGAAAGCTTCAGGAGAGCTCAGGGACAATTCTTCAGTTCCATACTTCTTACATTATTAGTATCTGTTAAAAAAGGGACACTGTAATGCAAGTGAGCCCTTTCTAACAGGTATCGTGATGGAACCCATCATCTCTACAGCTTGTCCGTCTCATTTCAAGAACCACACCCTGAGAGAGATGTACTAGTTAAATCTCAACATCTCTAGCATTTTAACCATTCACTGAGTCTAATACAGAAACAGCAGCAAGTTAGAAGTCTCCTTAAATTTCTCTATATCAAGTCATTCAATCAAAAGAACATTAGACCCACAATCTTTATTTTATTTTATTTTTTGCTGCATTGAGTGACTCTGTCTATTAAATGTTCAGCAACCCATGTTTTACTCTGTTTCCTCAAGATTTTGTATCCACAGTCCAACTCCTTTTCCTCTGTAGTATCTCCTCTCCTCCTTTCTCTTGAGCTACTCCCGGGCATTTATAATATGAAGTGTGAAGTTCACAGCTCTTCAAGAAGAGAAAAATGACTAGCATCCTGTTCTCCAAAAATTACCCCTCCCTTCTTCCATTTCAAAAGCTGGATTTCTTGAAGTAGTTACAAATGGCTAAGAGTTTCAAACCAGAACAATGATAAATAGACATATTACATCGAGTTGTGTATTTAGAAGATAGAATGAGACAATAACCTCCTCTTTTGTTCTTGGAGATCAAGAGGATTTCAGGATCCGTGTCTGAGAAGTCTAATAGTTTGGAAAGACTTCTTACCTACTACACATTTTATGCTATGGAATGTGATCACAGGAAGAAAAGAAGCAAGAGCTAGCTGAGAAATCCAAGTTTTAAAAGAAGACATTTTAGACACTTGCCTTGGCAAGAATTTGCATCTCATTAACATTGAGCTGATAAGAGGTCTTATTTTCACATTTATTATAGAAAGAATTATCTCTCTTAAATGGCACTTGAATCCAACATTATATACATAGCAAATGAAATTCGGATGAAGATTTAAGTTCATCATACCATAAACTTGATGTGAATAAATGAGATGGTAACAATTGTGCATCGTGTTTGAAGCCATAGACTAAAATGTCATTGAATCTATGTGGCCTTTCAAAATAATCCTGGCAGAATTAATCACTTTTTCTTCTGATTTAAAAAATTTTTTGAACATACTTCTATGTCACAGGGTAGACTATAATGGAAGGAGCACACAGCCACACAGCGATGTTCCACTGCACCTTTCCTTACATATATAAAATGGTTGTATTGTAGAAATAACCACCTATAAATAGGTGATGGGATGGGTAAGGACTAGGGAGTTGGCTCAGTGGTTAAGAGTACTCGCTGCTCTTGGAGGCGACCTAGGTTCAATTCCTAGCAACCACATGGCAGCTTACAACCATCTTTAACTCTAGTTCCAGGGAATCTGATACCCTCTTGTGTTCTCCACAAGCACCAGGCACCCACATGGTTTCACATATATACTTGAAGTTAAAACACTCATGCACACAAATTAAACCTCAAATAATTTAAAAAGAAGGATGTAAAGGAGAAATATAAGGAGATTATCAAAATCCTTGGCATTAAACAAATGCTTATTAATTTTTCAATGTGAGAAGTCTTTCCTTTTATTCACATGAGAGAGTAAGCTGTCCTTTTCCTGTCCACAGAGATGACATTTCAAGATAGCTACAGTTGGAATGGCAAGGCTCTGTTTTGAACTTTTTCAAAGAAAATAGGAAGAAAGATAAGAAATAAGCACTGTTATCTTTTGAAGAGTTGATCTTCCACAGATGACCACATTTTTTAAAAACTCAATTTCATGGTTAACTACCAAAATAGAGAGAAGGCATAAATATTAAAAACACAATAAGAGGCAACATCTGTAGCAACTCTTTCTTTGAGCTTTTATTTCATGTGGTCATGAAACTCATGTTCTCTGTGTATTGGTTTAAGACATTTAGTGTGACATCATCACCAATGGTGCCAAAATACAGTGGTGTGCTCAGAACTGATTGCAGATGGAGCATGAAAGTGGCTATTGTAGATATTGATGTAGTGGGTATGGCTGTTTGCCCATAAACTAAATAGTGCTCTGATTATTTTGAGGTTTGTGCCTTCCCTTTATAGCCTATCTTCGTAAGTATTATAGCAGCTGTCAGTTTGTTACAGTCTACTTGCTTTAACCAATACTAAATTCATTATTAGTATCTTAAGGCAAGAGTAAATAGGATCTAAATGAGGCCAAGAAGAATTAATTTATCACTCCAAAAAAAGCAGAGTACAAGCATTTTTTTCACAATATTTTGGCTTCATCTATCACTTCCTCTTTGAATAATTGATGTTGACTAAGAAAACACTTAATAAGGTGTGTTTGTGTGTTTATAATCAATCTCCCATGTGTAGTATTTAGAATGATATAAAGCACCTAACCAAAAAAAAAAAAAATGCCATTATGGAATCACTCTAGCATGTGCATAGAAGAATGAAAATTCCGGCATGCAGTGCATCCAATTTTATGATACATATGTGGCTCAAACACATCCTTTTGCATTCTATCTTCTGCAGTTAGCATTTCTCCACCTGGGATTTCACAGACCAGCAGTAAACACATTCCAAGTTTCATTTCCGTAAAGCAATGGAAGATGGGTCCCCTGAGCAAAGACTGCCTTCCACCCTTCATTTGAGGAGTTTAAACTGGCAGATTTGATAATAAATGTTAAGGGTGAATAATTAACATACAAAGTGGCAGCTGGAAAGGGCACAGCAGACATGCATCTTGCTGGAGTCACTTCCGTGCCCCAGAGACATTAAACGGCTAATAAATTTTGTCCTGTATTTATGTGTTACCTGTGAGACCCTTTACTTGAGTATTTCCTTGGTAAGGAGTTCATTTGATCTCATGAACTCAACCCCCAAAGAGGGAAAGGCCACTCACTATCTCTAGATTGCTCTAGATTGGCAGTTAGACCAAATGTCAAACTAAAAAATTATGTGAATTCCCCAAAGAAGAAAGGAAGGCTAGGCATGACCCTTTTATGCCAGGCATAGGTAAGTGTGTACTAATTCTTTCAGCTGATATAATCCACTTCAAATGTTGACCAAAGTTCCTACCATCCAATTAACTGTGGAACAACCGTTATCGTTCTCATTCTCATCATATGTCATGGCTTGCCATTTTGTTGGTTGCCTTGGATTCAGCTGTCAAATTTTAGGAAGATTTTTTTTTTTAAATTGAAAGATTCATTGTTTGGTGTTTGCTTGAAGACTCTGAAGGCTAGGGAAACACTGAAGACTCAGAAAACTTGGAAAGTTACCATATCCTTGGGACTTAAGAGTGAGAGCTCAGTGACAAAAAGTGTTTGATGCTCTTACAAAAAATTAGAGTCTGGTTTCTAGCCCCTAGGTTAGATGGCTCAAAGTCACCTGTACTTATTTTGGCCTCCCTGGGCACCTGCATTCATACACATAGATACAGATATGCAAATAAATAAAAATATATATTAAAAAAAATAAAGTTACAAGATTCTCAAGTTCCTCCCCATGTTACACAGGAAACTCTAGGGATGCAGCTTTGTAATTCACCATGCTGGGGTGGACATTTTGGTGATACAGATGTCTTTGAGACAAAGTCATGTGTCATCCTGTAGGTAAACTCACTGGCTGAATCAAGCTCTCCTTGGGAGGAATCATTCCCTTGATCTGCCAATAATGCTTATTTGGAGTGTAAAGGCCATTTTCAACCTCTTCCCAGGAAGAGTCCCACAACACAAATATTAAATACAAATATAAGTATTCTAAAACATCTGTTTATTCCAAATATATATAGATACAAACTAATAAGTGTGACACTTTTATAGGAAGGTAACATGCAGGTAATCGTGAAGATCAAGTATATAAATGGTATATTATATATATGTATGCAGCAGCAGAGCAAGTAACAAGGTCTTCAAAGAGGAGATAACACAGCCCAGGGAGCCATTCACTTGGCAAGCAAGAGACATAAAAACAGTCATTGACAAGGTTAAAGGAAACACAACAAGGAAAATTTGATTGTTATTTTGAGCCTAAGACTGATTCTTTTATTATAAATTTATTCATTTACATCCCAATTGTAGCCCCTCCCCATCCTCTGGCCCCTACCCTCCCTCCCTCTTCCCCTCTTTCATTGTCCTCTGGTCCTCAGAAAGGGGATCTCTCATCCCTTACATACTGAACCCAGGGACTTATTCTTGAATCTGATGTGAAGAGGTGAGATAAGGCCAGGCAGATGTGACCAGAGACCATAAGGTAGACTTTAATACTAAGATATTTGAGCTGTGAACTAGAGGATCTATTTGTCACTTGTAAGAGGACTACGTCACAATGTCACTAAAGGTAACAGAACCTTAAGTTTTCAAAATAGACTTTTATTGGTCTCCTCACAAATGAACTTATGATTAGAAGGAGTCACATGATGGAAACAAAATAATTCTGAAACTTTGAAAGGAGTCACTGTATTTTGTATTAGCCACAACAGTTTGAGAAAGGCAAGATGGAGGGAATACATCTTAATTTAGCATTGTGATGTATGCATGCAGAGTCAGGACAGGTTTGAAACATAATCAGAATGTTGCTGAAGACATAGTACAGCATTCTCTTAAATTCATAATTGTTCTGGATGTTGTCATTTTGCTGAGTCAAACTCAATGACTGGAATCTGCCATACAGCTGCCTTTCTAAACTAGTATTACTTATTACTTATATCTATTCCAGAGATCCATAAGCCACAACATTGGATGAGCTTTCTGTTTTATAAATAAAGTTTTATTGGGGCATGCCTATGCCTAATCATTGGTACAATGCTTATGGCTACAATAATGTTGTACAAGAAAATTTGAATAGTTGCAATGAGGACTCTGTAGTACACAAAGCTGACACTGTTTTTTATCTAACCTTTTAAAACAATGTTTGCTGATCATTGGCACATTTTTGTACCAAATAAACCAATGCAAAGCTGGTTTTACATAGCCTAGATAGCATTATATTGACCTGAAGCTATTCAGATCATGCTGGCTCCTATGTTCTTATAAGATTCCAGTTCACTGGAACTTTAATTATTTGATGCTCCATAGAACATCTGTCTGGTTCATGTACACTTTTGGTCTTTTATTAACAGGATCACATGATCACAAAAGCATCTTAAGAAGATAAATACCACATCATCTCTATTGCATGTAGAATCTTAAAATGTCAAATTCATAGAAGCAAAAACCCAAATAGAGGTTACCAGAGTGTTGGGAGGGCTGAGAAAATGTTTGTCACTCATAAACTTTAAGGTAAACTAGAAGTAAAGTTCAAAACACCATTTTACCATACAGTGACTGTGGTCAATAATAATGATTGTACATCATGGCTAATAGATTTAAAGTTTTTTTTTTATCACAACAGTGTTAAACATATGAGAAATAGATATGTCAATAGCTTGATTTAGGAAATCCATAATGTTTATATGTATCAAAGTATCATTTGTTCATCAATTAATAGATTGGGTAATAAATTTAAAAAGCACAAAGCAATTTAAGTATCTTGATACATAAGACATAGTGCTAAAGGTAGAGAGCTCACTCTAATAAGGCCAATGATGACTAGAGTGCTTTATTCATTAGCTCTCAGACTTTCAGATGTAAGTGCATTTCAGTAAAGACTATTCCACGAGGATAGGCTGCAACTTAAGATGCCATTGTATGGCCTACTAGAGTCCATGGTGTACAATATGGCAGTGACCACTAGAAAATATATGAAACTTCTTGCAAACACCAAATAGGAGAATTAATAGTGTCTTCTAAAACTTTGAAACAGACCCTTTTCTGTTGACAAAGATCTTTTAGCCTTTTGTCAGACCCTGGTTAGAAATGTGAGCCACCAAACAGCAAACTTGCAAGAATTGTTAATTCTTTGTGCCTCCCTTCATCCTTCTGCCTGGAGAGATACAAGTTAAAGGTCACATGCCTGGGTTGATAAAAGGGGAGTTGAAGGTGCTTTGTAACTATGAGGACTTTGAAGCAGAAGGGACTCACAAGGTTTTGCACTGCAGTATCTTAAGCATCTACCCTATGAAGATTCTGATGCTCTCTGGATTAACATGAGACAGCAAGGTATGAAATTACTGCTTTAATCTATAAAGGAGCAGAGGAATAATATATGATATTTATACAGTAAAGGAAAATCTAAAGAGAATTGAAATAAGAAATACAAAGAGATTAAAACAAGCCTTGGAGTTAAATAGACTAACTTCCAATACAGTGTATGACTTTCCAACTGTGTGGTCTAGAGGAACACAACTTCTTTTTAGCACCTGTGTTTTCACAGGATTACAATTACAAAAGCTTTATGAGACTAAAGTGGTAACCTGTATAAAAGCTCACCAGAGACTCTCAGTTAATAATAAATGAGACCTGTAGTCTAGCTCTGTCACTATCCACCTTCCTTTACTAAAATAAGAGCCAACAAAGCAACCATGCTAACAACTGCTATGGAGGGGGCATTATAGTTCAATAATCTGTCTGTAGTTATACAATAGAAAGCTAGTCTACCCACCAGACTGGCAAATGAAAACAAAGGTGACTGGCGTAGAGGTTGAGGTTTATATGAGATGATGTAATATAACACAATTTTAAGGTCATTTTTGATGAGACAGAGACATTGTAAACAGGATGCTGTAAGTTTCATAATTTCATAGGCATAGAGAACATGTAACTAAGTTACATGTTTTATTAACTTTATTATAAAAGCTAGTTAATAATATTTTTCTAACTTTTAAAGTAATGAAAAAGGTCAAATGTGACAATATTAAATAAATGGAAGATATGAAACTCTATAGCAGGATTTGAGATTTAAGTTAAGTGCTGTCTAAATATGTTGCTATCATAAACACCATGCAAAAAGCAACTTGGGACAAAGAGGGAGTGCTTTAGCTTACAATTATAGTTCATCATGAAGGGTAGTTGGAGCAGGATCTCAAGGCAGGAACTTGGAGGATGAACTGAAGAAGAGGCCACAGGGGAACATGCTTACTGAATTGCTCAGACTGCCTTCTCACACCTCCCAGGACTGCTTGCCCAGGGATTGCACAGCTCATAGTGGGCTGCCCTCTGCATCAATCAAACAAGAAAATACACCATGGACTTGCATAGAGCCTAATGCGATAGATTTTCTCGAATTAGTTTCCTCTTACCAAATGATTGCAGCTTGTGTCAAGTTGACAAAGTCTAGCTATCACAAGTGCTTATTTCAAATAAAAAATGAAAAAAGACAAGGACACAAAATGAAGAAAGCATGAGGCTTCCTTTGCTTGTTTTATACAAATAAGGAAAGAGGTCAGGAAATATACTTGAGTTATTACTGGGGGCAGTGGTATGAAAGAATAGGTTGAAAAAGAAAAAGCAGGAGGCATAACTCTTAAACAAGTTCATTTTTTCAGTAACCCGCTCCCACGATAACTCTAACAGATTCAGATGGGCTCTGCCATAGTGACCTCATCATCTCATAGAGGTCCTGTTCTTGATGCCATTTGTGAATTTGGAAACACTTTTCTGATATATGAGGTTTGAAGGACACTCTCAAATTGCAGCACCATCTACATCACAACAATGCATAAGGAGCACCTGCAATAGTAAATATGAATATTTTTAGCACAGAGACTGGTTGAGAATTAATATCCAAGATGAGGCATCTTCTGTGTTAGTTCAGAGAATAGATTTTGGCATTGTAATGGCATGGCTCTTAGTGTTAGTTTTTCTATTTATTTCTTCTTCTTTAGGCTGTCTCATCACTTAAATATTTTTTCAAGATGACAGTGGCTTACTCAGGAGATTATTGTAATCTAATTAATAAAGCAGTCAATAGATGCATTTTCTATTATTTTTAAATGGTTAGTAATGTCTAACACTGGATACTTGTGTGATAACATGGTGTCAGAGACCATCCTATTTATCTCACTCAGAAAGCAAAAGCAATAGTGAACATTATCCCTAGTTGAACAGTAAAGAAACTAAGACAGAATACTTCAGGAACTTGCCTAAGCCTAAGAGCAGCTTAAATCTAAAGTGAGCAAAGTAAATAACTAAACAAACAAACAAGCAAACAAAAATCAGCCCAGAAACCAAGCAACGTAAAATTGAATCAACAGTAGGAAACAAAAATAAATAAATAAATACATAAAAAAGATACAAGGCCAAAAATTAAGTACAGTGCCACTGCAAAATACTTAAGATTGGTAAGGAGAACACAGTAGATTAAGGGTTTAAAACTGATGTCACTACAAATTTTATGCATTTGAAGAGACAGTCCAAGCATTATTTAATAGATTTGCTCTGAATCATGACACTCTGTCTTGAAAAATAAGACGTTAAGCATCAAAAATGAAATGAAATTTGCTAGGCTGAGGAAGTAAACAAAACTCTCAAGTCCTGGGAAAGTCCTGAAACTTAGAAGATGGGTAAGCAGCCCCTTCAAGGTTGTTTCTGAGGCAGAGACTCTCAGACCAGCTGAGCTGCCTGTATGTCACACAGCGAGATGTAGGGAGGCAGCTCTTACTAGTTATCACCTATACCAGAACAAGGAGAGGGACTTAGTGCAACAGCTGCCTTTGAGTCTTCTCTTACCCATACTCCAGCGAGGGACTCCCAAAATTCAATGGTTTGCTGGGCTAGACTTGAATAGAATTGTTTATTTTATCTGTAGATTGAATGATCTGGGGGTAAATAGATGTTTGTTCATCTTTCCCCAGGAAAACTCACAAAATTGTGAACAACTTTGGGCCAATAAATTTGACATCTCACATAAAGATGAAAAAAAAAAAAAGTAAAACCACAACTTAATTAACAGAATAATAGATATCAAATAAGAACCAATGTCCTTTAAAGAGACTTAATTTTAATTAAAATATTTCCCTTCATAAAGAACATGCCAGATCTATATCTCTTCACTGGTTAACGCTATAGCTGTTAAAAACCAATTCCAAGTTCACCACGGCTCTTTTATAGCTTTATATATGGAATAAGCGTGACTCTGTTATCTAAACCAGAACATGACATTAAAAGAAAACTGAAGATTAATATCCCTCAGGAACAGCAGCACAGAATTTCTAAACAGAGAATTAGCGGACAAAATCAGAAGTCTAGAAAAGAAAGCTTTATTGTAGCCATGTAGGGATACGTGTCATGCAAGTGCCAGGGTGATGTAGCCTATGGAAACCAAGACTTATAGTCCACAAAACTTACACCCTATGTGTGTAAGTCACAAGGACAACTTATGTGACTTCATTAACTATGGAAACTACCCAATAACACTTTTATGACACTGTCCACAGACTAGTCGTAGGAGTATGTTTCCGTAATTCAAAGGCATTTGAATATTTTCTGCTGCCAGGTTCATGCTCAAGTACAGAACATCAATTTAGGTCAGCAACAAAACAAGATTTTCTGCTCTTACATCGTCTAACAACATTTCTTTCTATTACAATAAGGTATAAAATTAAATGAATCACGATTGGGCTGAGGCTGGTGACAAGGGCGGTGTGTGCTCCTGAAGGGTAAAAGACAGCAGAAGTAAACTCACACTCTTCCAATAGGGCTAACAGGCAGTATGAGAGAAGAAGCAAGTCTTTTCAGTCGGTGGCTCAAAGAAATTTAAATTCTCTCCTCACACCACACGAAGAAGGAAATTGAAATGGAGCATCAATCTAAATATCGATGCTAAAAGTAGATATATTTTTAGGAGAAGACACAAAGTAAAAATTTTGTAGCATTAGAGTGGGCCTCTATTTTTAGCAAAGTGTAGAAAACACTCGGCGTTAAAAATGACACACTAAACTTTATGAACTAAAATAAAGTCTCAGAAAGAAGAACTCCTCTGGGGGGAAGAAGTTGCAACACATACATCTGGGGAAACGTACTTTTATACAGGATACATAAAGAAAATTTACAACTTAATAATAAGATGGCAACCCAATTAAAATTAATGCTGCAAGAGAACACACTTGCAGTGAGACTCATTTGCCTCCTTTATATAGTAACTTGCTTTCCCATCATCACTTTGCCTCTATCTGCCTGCAGCATGTGAGGCTCTATCCGTAAGACAGGACAGCATATACTTGGTTCCTTATCGTTTCCTTGTACAACACTTCAAGGAAAGAGGGTCCTTTTCACTGTGTTGCTACCAAGGTCTTCTGATTCTCTCAAGTTTTGGTTTGGTTCCTATGCTATGGTTTAGCATATGTTTTCCCTGACATCTCCTCAGACCCTTCCAACACATCTCCTTTTCAACCCCCTATCTTTTTATTTTCCTTTTATTTCCCTTCCTCTCTCTCTTCCTATCTCCTTTAATTCTTTCTTTTCGATAACCCACTCGTTTGATTAGTGATGGGTGTATATGTGTGAGTGTGGGACTGTTCACTGGCATGTGGACAACCTATCAGTCACCATAACACCCCAAAGAAGGACTCTCCTGCCCCCCAGCAGCCACTAACTGTTGGTACTAGCTCCATCAGAGATGGGGCCTTGGGAATTCCTTTCTGAACCTACTGGAATTTTAGTTGTCTTGATCGAGTGCTGGTCATTTGCAGTTGTTGTGAGTCTATGAGTACAGTAGCCCTGTCATGGCCAAAATACAGCATCTCATGCCATTTGTCCCCATCCAATGGCTCTTACACTCTTTCTTCCTCCTTAACTGTAGTGTTTACTGTACCTTGACAGAGGACCATGGTAGTGACAGAGATGTCCTATCGGGGTTGGCACTTCTAGTCACTTATTCTCACCACTCTGATCAGTTATAAGTCTTTGCCAAAAGAAGCAACGTTGAGTTGAGAACAGCTCTGGTCTATAGGTATAAACATAAATATTTCGAATGTAGTCTGACCACATGACCACGCAGCAAAATCACAATGGTAGGTTGTTGTAGAACCTTGACTGTTTCCTTTGTCAGATTCGATTGTTACTTACTTACTGTCTTTTCAGTTGCTTTGTTTTCCATGTTGGTATTTTTTTTCTTTTTATGATTCTAGCCATATGCTTAATGTGCCTGTTTTCTGACAGCTCTCTCTGCCTCCAGAGAAACTAATACTGCTTTGACCACAGACTCCTGTAGAGTCACAATTTTCAATTTTGTAGTTATTGTTTATTTTTAATATGGACTTGATATAGTAGAACAGCCTTATGCTGAGCTTCTTTTTCTTCTGAAAATCTCTCCTGTTGTGTGGTAGAAGTATTTTCCACAAGAGATTACTGAACACCAGTGGGAGTCTTCAGCCCAAGGCCAACTATTTTATTTGTGTGCAATTTCTAGAACCATGTAGATCATGTCACATGGAGCCCCAGGTCCACAGAAGGCCAGTCCTGAATTTTCTGTTCCCCAGGAAGACTCTGGTTTTCCTGCCAGGTCCCTGGGAGAATGTTTTTTTCTCTCCTCAAAACTTGTTTTTGTTCCATTCGATGGAACCTTTGAATTATAAGAGCCTTTTTCTTTATTTCATCTTCAGCTGGAAAAAAAGTGTAGCCAAGGCAGAATCTAAATGAAACTCATTTAACAGTTAATAAAGAAGCTGTGAAAATAGAGAGTTTGTTGACTCAGATACTTTGAGAAGATTAACTCTGAGCCTGCCAATATATCTTCTCAGATAAAAAAGAAAATATTCTCAAATATGAGCATGCCTGTTAGCATTAAAATAAAGCTAAATCTGCATTCTAGTTCTTGTCATCATGGACCTGAGTTTTTAACTGACTTGGTCAATTAGGCTGTGACCTTTTCTAGTTATATTGAAGTGTTTGCAACTACTCTACAGTGTTACCACACATCCTGTTTTGAAGTTTGAGTCTACTCTGGGTTTGCCACAGAGCAAATATGCTTAGGTTGTTTGTTCTATAACACTGCACTTATTATGTCCTGTTACAAGCTATAACTACCATAAAGGTTGATCTTGCCCACCTCCTATGGCAATAAATTGACTCATAATTTCCTGACTATGGTATCTCTGATCTAGATCTAATTAGCTTAATATTTGTGAAAGGACATAAAGGAAATCTTAAAACGAGACATGTAGTTAAAACTGTAGCTCAGTTTATAAAATATTTACAACTGAAAATAGATAAAATAGATGTTTGAAAGAAGCGAATGAGATTTCAGGTTGGCTCTGTCATCCCTGTCCAGGGGGTTCAGAGACTTAGCAGATGTCAAGGTTCTGATTCTCATGTGGTATGGATTCAAAACTTCTTTCCCTGCTCTCATTCATCTATGACCAAAGCCCAAGGTCACTATGGTTTCTGTATAGTCAGTCACCTCTGCTGAGCTGAAATTGTATCTACAAGAGTCCCCTCCCTGAATGTTTCTTTGATAAACACTGTTCTAAATAAACCTTTTTGTGCAAGATTTAGGAGATGGCTGTGAGGGTTCATCCATGCATATGTTCAGCAGGTCATATGGTCACCTTGTCATGTTCTACCAGCTTAGCTTTGGCATGAGGTGATTGCGGGGCACTCCTCCAAGAGCTTCCTACCAAAGACACCAAATTCTTCACAACAAACAGTAATATTAGAAGTGGAATCTTGAGTGAAGGGAGAAGTCAGATATTCGGTTTCAGCTTGTCCTTGGTGGTCCCAGGTCACCCCAACTCTCCTCGTTTCATGTCCACATTTTTTTTTTCAAAATTGATTGCCTATTCAGTTTCTCCCAGCTCTGAGCCCAAAGGCACTGTCATGGTCAAGCACTTTCATCAGCTTCCATGATCATTGTGACAAGCTCTTTATTCTGACACCTTTCTGAGCAGAGCATCTCCCCTACTATGCTGCCTTGTGCATTCAACCCTGGCACAAACAGCTTGAAAAGTATCTTATTCAGAAGTCATTAATCCTCTTGTCTTCTCCATTCATTAAAATGGAGATTTGCAAAAAAATTATTTATAATATTAACTCTTTCAATGGTATAGATTTGACTCTCTCATGACTTTAAATGATCTCTCAATGGATAGATAGATAGCAGGATGGACGGATGGATGGATAGATGGATGGAAAGAAGATACATACATACACATACACACACACATATATATGTATATATATATATATACATATATATATATATGTTTTTCAATTTTAAGGGGTCCCATTATTAATTGTAGATCTTAGATGCTGAGCTGTTGGTGTTCTGTTCAGTTCAAGGCTCTTACCCACTTTTCCTCCAAGAGATTTAGTGTATCTGGTTTTATGTTGAGGTCTTTGAGCCACTTGGACTTGGGTTTGGTGCAGGGTGGTAAATATGGATCTATTTGCATTTTTCTACATGTAGAGATCCAGTTAAACCAGCACCATTTGCTGAAGATGCTATCTTTTTGTTTCCATTCTATGGTTTTGGCTCCTTTGCCAAAAATCAGGTGTGAATAGTTGTGTGGGTTCATTTCTAGGTCTTTGATTTTATTCCATTGGTCTGCCTATTTCTATGCCAATACCATGCAGGTTTTTTTTTTTTTTTGCTGTTGTTGTGTTTTGTTTGTTTGTTTTTTTAATTACTATTGCTCTGTAGTATACCCTGAGGTCAGGTATGGAGACAGCTCCAGAAGTTCTATTATTATACAAGATTGTTTTAGCAATTCTGTTTTGTTTTGTTTTTCCATATGAAGTTTAGAATTGCTCTTTCAAGGTCTGTGAAAATTTTGTTAGTATTTTGATGGGGATTGCATTGAATCTGTAGATTGCCTTTGGTAAGATGGTCATTTTTACTGTTAATCCTACCAATCCATTAGCATGGGAGTTCTTTCCATCTTTTGGTATCTTCTTCAATTTTTTACTTCAGAGACATGAAGTTCTTGTCAGACAGGTCTTGACTTCCTAGATATTATTTGTAGCTATTGTGAAGGGTGTTGTTTCTTTAATTTCTTTCTCAGTCCTTTTGTCATTTGTATACAGGAGGGTTACTGATGTTTTTTAATTAATCTTGTATCTAGCCACTTTGCTGAAGGAGTTCATCAGCTGCAGGAGTTCTCTAGTGGAATTTTTGGGATCACTTATGTATGCTATCATATCATCTGTGAATAACGATATTTTAACTTCTTCCTTTCTGATTTTTATCCCTTTAACCTCCTTTACTTGTCTTATTGCTCTAGCTAGAACTTCTAGTACTATATTAAAGAGATATGGAGAGAGTGGGCAACCTTGTCTTGTCTCTGATTTTAGTGGGATTGCCTTTAGTTTCTCTCCATTTAGTTTGATGTTGGCTATCAGCCTCAGGTAGCTCAGTTGATGAAGTGCCAGACTTTAAGTCCGGAGGTCTGAAGTTCAAACCCAAGCACAGCCAGTGCTCTTAACCATTGAGCCATTTCTTTACTCCTCCTTTGCTGCTTTTTTTGACACTGGCAGACAGTATGTTTTTCTGCTTTGTAGTTCATACACCATGCAGAAACAAGGCCCTCTTCATTTTCACATAGGAATTGAATTCATGCATTGAAAAAGATGCATATTAAGAGCAGCTAGCTAATGGTTTGCAAGTCTTTATTTTATTATATTTAATGGAATGGACCCATCATTAAACAGTGTTGCCAGTGGATCATTACAAAATAAAATAGCTACAGTTGCTTCAATTAGTTTTTCTGAGCACACCATTTGGAAGAAATTGTCCTTTTCTGTGCCAAGACTGAACTTACTTAAAGGGAGTTATGAGTAAGAAAGCTTCGGTCTCTATGAAAGCTGAAATATCTACATGTCAATATAAATACTGTGATTTGGACACTTATTAGCTAATCATAAATATCATTAGCTACTTGAATTGTCACATATTATATTTGTGGTGGTTTGAATGATATGTTCCCCATAAAGCCCATGCATCTGAACACTTGGTCCCAGTTTCTGACTGTTTGGTGAGGATTAGGAGATGTGATCTTGTTAGAGGAAGCCTGCCCCTGCGGGTAATAGACTGGAGCTATTTCAAGCTGCTATTAGAGCTGTCTGCTGCCTGTCACTTCCATGTTCATCATCACAGACCTGATCCCTGTGTAACTATAAGCCCAAAGTAGACTCTTTCTTCTATAAGTTGGTCATTCTATTATATCACAGCAACAGAAAAGTAAGTGAGCCAATATTTCATTGAAATACAAGGAATAAACCAGTCTTGAAAAGTTCCCAGACACAAATACAGACTTTTTTTTTTTCCCCTCTAGGTTTTTGGATAATTACACACAAACTGTGGGGTAGATCTCCCTTCTCACTTAACAAATGATATAAATGAAGCTCAGCTGGGAAAAGGGACCTGGTATCTACAATGAAATATTTTTGCTGCTATGCCCATTTCCTTATGTGAGCTCTTGTCTTGGAAAGTTAAGGTTTTGTTGTGGTGGTGGGGATTATTGTTGTTGTCCTTTAACATCTATTTCACAGTCTTCTTCTCCAGGCCCATGGAGATCTTCACCCTGGGTTCAAATCATCCCTCCTCCCATGTGAAATGCATGATATCAAAGTAAAATTACAGGGGGAAAAGAATTCTGCCAAGAGGGTATCATAACATGTGGCTTTGTGATGTTTCTTTCAGTTTGGGGATAATATCAACCCTCACATTACCCTTCCTATTATCCAACTTTGTCTAGATTTCATGTCCATTCCCTATGCAATCTAAGTTTAAGTAACTAGATTGTATGTAATAGATATTATCAGAGCAGGACTCAACATTTTAGGTCTAGCCCTGCCACCTGAAAATTCACTAAGTTGACATCTTATTACTCGAATGACTTTACTTAGTTGCACATCTGCATAAGCAGAAATGACTGGCTTATAGGTCAAGAGTTGTATCACATAGTGAGTGAAGACACCAGTCATACAGGTGTAAGGTAAACATTGTTGATATCAACATCACAGATGTCAATTAACCCTAAAACTGCTATCTTCAAAAACCCATTCTTTCTTTCTTCTTATGAATTTATAAAACTAATATCAGGATATTTTTTCTTCTATAATCTTGCCCCCTGACAACTGTGTAGATTTTCTCACAAAAGCAAAGCTATTTTTACTTGTGCTTTAATCATTCTCATTCTCTCTTTTTGTATGTGTGTGTGTCGTATTTTTTCTGTCTTTCTGTATGACTCTATGTGTTTGTCCGCCTCTCTGTTTCCTCCCTCTATTTCTCTCTCTCTCTCTCTCTCTCTCTCTCTCATACACAAACAGAAAGAGAGAGACAGACAGAGACAGTGAGAGAGAGAGAGAGAGAGAAATCAGGGAAACAGATAAATACTCTCACATAATTCCAATAAAGAAGATATTACAAGTATTGTTAAGAGAGAAAGAGAAATAATTGTTTCTGTTTCTGTCAGAGATGATGAGAACATTCCAATAAAGAAAAGACCAGACAATAATCTTCAAAGCTGACATTCCAAGCATGTTGGTATACTTTCTTATGGAGAATACAATTTATCCTTGTTCATTCAAATGCTGATTTATCTACTCCATGTCTGGTTTCAATCCCGACATTTTATTGTGATGTTTATTCTAAGTATCACCTGTCTCAAGTTTGTGTGAACCTGCCACCATTTGTTCTCTGTAATTGTCAATTAAACAACCAGCCAGTGTTGTGCAATGGAGAGAATAGGGTGAGATATCCTTATCCAGAGGGAAGGAGAAGGAAGTGAGTGGGAGGATGAGTAGGAAGGCAGAGATCAGCAAGACAAGACTTCAAACCATGAGGAGAGATGAACCGGACCTAAGATATAACTAAAAGCAAGTATAATGGGTGAAATCTGAATGGTAGGAAACTATGTGGGCTTGGAAGTTTAAAATGGAATAATTATTGCTCAGTAGTGTGCTCTAGGTTAATTAAATAAATCCTAGTCTCTGTGTGGTGACTTGGATATACAGCTGGTTTAGGAAAAACCACTGTTTAACTAAAAGTTAAATCAATAATAAATATTAATAATGCACAACACAGCCACTTGATGAAAACAGATAAATATTGCCACACATAAATTGGACCAGGAGAAGCAGTTTTCGAGGTTGAATCCTAAAAGAATACATACTTCTACCCACTTTCTAGCTCCTCCAGACAGACAACCTCCCTGAGCATTCTGTCTCTATAGCTCTTCTTTCCTTGGAACACCACCCTGTTGGTTCATCAAGACCAACAATCTGATGGATATGTTTGGTGATAGTTCTACCTTGTAGAGATGGCACACATTGAGCCATTCTCTGATAATCTAATGACCATGTATAATTAATGCTGGCTCAGCACAGAGTTAGTAAGGGATACTGAGAGGAAGGTGAAATTCTCTGTGGGAATTTCAGCTGTGTTGTCTTCAAGAGGAAATTAAAGCACTTGGTGATGGTAATTATTTGTCCTAGGTGGCTCAGGATAAAGACACTATCAGCTTTTTGCCCTCTTTCTGCTCCAAGAAGTAGAGCCTGTCACGTATCTTTACGAGAGTCAAATCTTGGGAAGTGAGTGAGTCTCTCCCAATTAGCATTTTCAAGAATAAAGAAGGGTCAGAGGGTGGGTGATTTCTCATATGTTCTGTAGGGCATGACCAGGGAGGTTTCCCTGGAAGATAAACATGCTGGAAAAATGATTACAGACTGATGAATGAAAGGACTTCATTTTCTGATAACATTATGCCAAACCACAGAGCCCAGCGGAGGTGAGCTGGTTGTGGGACCTAAGCCCCATTGTCCCCCATCATGAGGAGGCCTGTGTGGTGCTGAACACACTTTCTGCTTTAATATCTTTCCACCTTCTCCCCATTTTCCTGGCTCACCTGGGTCACAGACATAAGCAAAGCAGAGACAGCAAAATCAGGGGAGGTGAGCTGGGAGCAGGATCCAAATGCCTTTGTCCTCCATCCAGAGGATGCCTGTGTGGTGCCAGATCAACATTTGGCTTGGAGATTTTTCTGCCTGCTCCCTAGCTGCCTGGCCCACTTGGGTCACAGACACAGAACCCAGCGGAGGTGAGCTGGGAACAGGACCCAAGTCCCATTGTACTCCATCCCAAGGAGGGCTATGTGGCATTGGACCAGCTGCTAACACCAGACTCAACCAAATGGCTAAGCATAACAACACAATCAACAAAACTCAGAGCCATATAGCACCAATGGAAACCAGAGGTCCTAGCAGAGCAAGCCCGGGAGATACTATCGAACCTGAAGCACAAGAAAAAGATTTTAAATCTGAGGTTATGAAAATGATAGAGGCCTTAAAGAAGGAAAAATAAAGCTTTCAAAATAGCACAGGAAAGTACAATCAAACAAGGAAAAGAACTGAACAAATCCCTTAAAGGAATTTTTAAAAATACAGGAAACTTCAATCAAACAGAAGAAGGAAATGAATAAAACTGTTCAAGATCTAAAAATGGGACTAGAAGCAATAAAGAAAACACAATCTAAGGCAATCCTGGAGATTAGAAGTGGAGAAAGGCAACACTCTCCATTGCTGGTAGGAGTGCAAACTTGTACAACCACTTTGGAAATCAATCTGGTGCTTTCTCAGAAAACTGGGAATAACCATACCTCAACACCCAGCTATACCACTCCTAAGTGTACACACGAAAGATGCTCCTCCATACGAGGACATTAGCTCAACAATTTTCATAACACCTTTATTCGTAATAGCCAGAAACTGAAAACAGCCTAGATGTCCTTCAACCAAAGAATGGATAAAGAAACTGTGGTATATTTATACAATGGAATACTGCTCAGCCATGAAAAACAAGGGAATCAAGAAATTTGCAGGCTAATGAATGAAACTATAAAATTCATTCTGAGTGAGGTAACACAGACTGAGAAAAACACACAAGGTATGTACTCACTTATAAATGGATTTTTAGTCTTACAGTAGAGTATAGACATAACACAACGCACAGACCCCAACAAGATAAGTCTGACGGACATCTTAGGCTTCATGTTGACCTGCTACTTAGAGGTTTGGGGGATATCTCTGACATGGACTATGTCGCCTGCTTTTTGATTACTTCTCTCTGATGGGACTTCCCTACCAGGTCACAGGGGAAGAAGAGGAACACATGTGAATAAATGAGAATAGATACTCTGAGGAATAGGGGAGAGGGGATTTGGGAGGGAGGGTAAGACTGGGATAAAATGAGGGGCCTATGAATGAGATATAAATTGAACGAATTAATAAAAGAAGTTTAAAAAAGTTTCAACAAGGCTTTCCCACAAGCAAAATTAAAAAATAATAATAATAATAATAAAAAAAGAGCACTGGCTGTTCCTCCAGATGACCCTGGTTCAATTCCCAACACCCACATGGTGTCTCGTAACTGTCTGCAAGTACAGTTCTACGCAGACATGCATTCAGGCAAAACACCAATGCACATGAAATGAAAAGAAATAATAATTTATAAATAGTTTTAAGAAGTATCAAGGGATTATAAAGTATGAAGCTGAAGCTGTACAAGCTTCAGTAATGAGATGGGTATTATAGCAACATGGGGGTAGAAACCTTTGATAGTGATCACAGTAGGAAGTGGGGATATGGTAGATTTGGCTCATCTTCTTGAGACAAGACTAGCAGGTGACTCCAAGAAAACAGAATTTCACAACAGCAATGGTCAAATCCTTTCCCTATAAGCAGGTGACAAGGAAGAATCATGAACAGTATTCCTTCCCAGATGTCTGTTTCTAAAAAGTGATACAAAATAGTTGAAAGACATCAGGAGGCCTCTGTTCCAAGCTCAGTGTCACTGTGTGGCCTTAGTCAAGTCAAATTCAACTTACAATGCTGAGCCTTCATAGCAGCATTCCTAATGTTCCTCAAATAGGGACTTAATCAAGGTAAATGGGATTTGCATTTCCCCAGCAGGTAAAGGGGCCTTGTAAGCCAACAGCTATGTTAAGAAACAAAAGGACCCCATGAATCACTTTTTTGTTCTTCTGTAAAACTTTTTTCTCTCTAACCAGCAAAATTAAATGCCATTATTTAGCATCAAGCATTCATGAATGAGACTAAAGGACTATGTACTAGACAGAGACATATACATATAATTATAATCATTTTGCAGCACTGGGGATTAAATCTGGAGCCTTTAATATGCTAATGAAGCACTTCACACTGAGCTACATGCTCAGCCCTAGGGTCTCCCATCCTCACCCACTTAATTCATATACCATTAGTTGCCCGTGTGTTTGTTCATAGTATAGATATATCCATATGTATATTGTACATATATTACATAAATATTAATGACTTAATCAATGTGTGTAGTCTTATATATTTCTACATACAAAGACAATGAGAGAATGAAGGTCTATGGGAATTTATTTATTTATTACTTTTATGGATATGGGAATTTTATCTCTATATATGTTGACCACAAACATACTTCTGCATATTTATGCCTGGTAACTCTCTGAGACCAGAGAAAAGGACCCCCCATCCCTTAGAAATGGAGTTACACACAGTTATGACCCACAAGGTGGGTGCTGGGAATTGAATCTGTATCTTAAACTCTGAGCCATCCCTCTAGCCCCAGGTCTACATTTCGTGGCAGGTAAATTTCTGTTTTAAAAATCATAAGCAAATTCTGCTCCTGTTGTGGCAACTAGGATTTAGATTTACTCAACACCTTCCTCTGTTGGAGGAGGACTGTTAATGTGGTCATGTTTTCCATGAGCACACACTTCAAATCAAGATTCCTCCTTAATCAAGTCAATGAGATACAACAGCTATCACGAATCTTAGAAGCTCTGCCCCTCCCCCATTTTCTTTAGAACATATTATTCCAGAGAACCATGGGGAAGTTCTTACAAATTAATCCTTCCCTTCAGGGTGAGAGAGGCACTAGAGGTATGGAAAATGGGCACAAAAAAAGGGATGCATGCTGGCTGGAAGTCAGGTGTTGTTCACAGGCCCCAGGTTCGACTTTGTTCCATTCACTTAGTATGGGGCTGAGACCATGACCCTGTGAGTGGTCTTGTTTACCCTGAATATGTCTACAACCTCACATTTTTAACACTTTTAAATTTTTGTCCTTGTCAGAAATCTAAAAGGATAATTCTGAGATAAATGTTACAAGGGCAATAAAGGGAAATCTTCAGAATTCCATCTTTTCAGAGGTCCTGCTCACCACAAGCAAATGTTCTTTAAAAAAAAAAAAAAAGAGGGGGCATAACGACATGTCTATCTGCATGCAAGTATGCCCTTTGGGTTTCCCTCATCTCATTAGTTGGTACGTTCATAGGAGGCCAGGCCAGGCCAAGGAGGAACCAGCAAAAGCGCAGCTGAAAGAGGCTTGAGGGACATTAATGGAGAAGTGGGCAGGAAGTGTGGCACACTGTCCCATGAGGTGGATGAAGGGCAATGTTTGCAGAGAATAACGGTCCTCTGAGAGTGTGAAGGTGGTTGGGGAGGGGAGTCAGTGTCTAGTGACCTTGTGAAATTTAGCACTTTGCTGCATCTGATGTGGATTGATAACAGGGTACCTCTAAATAGGACATAGACTAAAAGAAGGGAGGTACATGTCTCACAGATGTACACACCTAAGAGAGACATTTTACTTTTGTGTAAGAGGAGAGATCCTCTTACACAACCAAGATCCTCTTACACAACCACATGAAGAGAGAAATCACTGATTTCCTCAGTCCTGGGGGTTCACTGTCATAAGCATATTTGGTAGGGTTTCAGGGAGAACTGAATTATTTACACAAAACAATTTTATCTTTTTGTGGGGTGGGGGTTTGAACAAGTCTCTGTTCAGTATGGAACATTTGAACTCTGACAGTAGAGCTCAATGTAGGAATTCCTCCAGGTGAAGGGAGCAACACTAACACAAAATCTAAGGCAGAAGAGACCCTTGTTTGCTCATGATCAAATTTCCTGAATCTGGAAGTATCCTTGGTACACAGTGAGTACTCAGTAAATATTTTATAACTGTACAAACAGCATGAGGTGGACCATACAAGGGTTGGGGTGGTTTTATGGGCCCCATAGGCTTACATATTTGAATGAGTAGAACTTTTTGGTAGGATTAGAATGATTAGGAGGTATGAACTTACTGGAAGAAGCATGTCACTAGGAATGGGCTTTGAGGTATCAAAAGGAGTCTGGCTAAGATGCTCAGTCCCTGTTCAGAAAGGCAAAGAGGATGGACATCCAAGGTGGGAATAAACAGGGAACAAGACAGGAGCCTACCACAGAGGGCCTCTGAAAGGCTCTGCCCTGCCTTTCAGGTATTGAGGCTGATGCTGAGACTTATAGCCAAACTTTGGGCAGAGTACAGGGAATCTTATGAAAGAAGTGGAAGATAGTGAGAACAGGAGCGCCACAAGGAGAGCAACAGATCCAAAAAGTCTGGGCACAGGGGTCTTTTCTGAGACTGATACTCCAGCCAAGGACCACTCACGGAGATGGCCTGGAACCTCTGCACAGAGGTAGCCCATGGCAGTTCAGTGTCCTAGTGGGTTCCATAGTAATGGGGACAAGGGACTGTCTCTGGCATGAACTTATTGGCTTGCTCTTTGATCACCTCCAACTAAGGGGGTAACAGTCTTACAAGGCCACAGAGAAAGACAATACAGCCACTCCTGATGAGACCTGATATACTAGGATCAGAGGGAAAGGGAGGAGGGCCTCCCTTATCAGTGGGTGGGGAAGAAGAAGGGAGAGTTGGGATTGGGAGGGGAGGATGGAGGGAGCTACAGGGGAAGGGATACAAAGTGAATAAACTGTAAGTAATAAAAATAAAAATAATATCATATATATATATGTATATATTTTAAAAGCCTATGCAAGGCCTAGCCTCCTTCAGCCTGAAAATAAGGACGTAGCTCCCTGCTACTACTCAAATGCCATGCTGCCTACCATGATTACAGTGGTCTAAGCCTATTGTCTTAGGGTTTTATTGCTGTGAAGAGACACTGTGACCTTGGTAGCTCTTATAAAGGGAAACATTTAATTGGGGCTAGCTTACAGTTTCAGAGGTTTAGTCTGTTATCATCATGGAAGGAGGCATGAGAGTTCACAGGTAGACATGGTGCTGGAGTTGCTGAGAGTTCTGCACCTTGATCCGCAGGCAGCAGAAGGGGACTGTCTTCCATACTGGGATGAGCTTGAGCATATATAGCTTCAGCTGCCTCCACAGTGACACACTTCTTTGTTGTTGAAATAAAATGGTGTTGGGCTATTTGTTGTTTATTATTATCCCTATAATTGTTATGGCAGTATTATCTAACCTGCTACAACAGTCAATAAGATACAGACACCTGTCCGATTTTATAATTGCTTTACTTAGCTTGGGCTGGGCAGATATTTTACCTATGATCCCTGCCTACCTCCCAGTGAGTAGCATCTGTCATGTGCTCTGCCTCATCACAATAAAATCAATAAAATCAAGTCCTTGGGACTGAAAGTCAATAAAATCAAGGCCTTGGGACTGAAAGGTAAACATCTGGGTGAGCTGAAGCAAACCCTTCTTCCTCCTAAGTCTTTTATCAGGCACACTGAAGTAGTAACAAAAACAAAACTAATAAACAAACACTGTGACTCACACATTGGAAGAAGAAGGCCCTGTCCTCGCTCTGGCAGAGAGTTAGTGACAAGGCATTGCAAAAGAACTGCAACAGTGGAAAAGGAGTTGGAGAGGTTGAGAGGCTGTGCTTGTATGGGGAGCATTCCTGCAAGTGCCCTAGAGAAAGACTGCCTGACAGAATGATGTGGCAGGAGCTAGACCTCCACAGACCATTCAGGTGCCCAGGCAAGTTGCCCAACTTTGTCTCAGGCTGTAAGGGACATAGAATGGCTTCTTTTGCTATCTAATGCTGAAAACCTGTGAATTTGTCACCTTACGTGAGAGAAGCTTTTGCAGGTGTAAGTAATAAGTAAACTTTGAAAAAGAAGATGACCTTGGATTAACCCAGACTGATCCACAGAGAACTTGCTCAGAATAGTACAGGGCAGAGGCAGCCAAAGAGGAAGTTAGGAAGGCTGAACCACAAGAGGGTTTTGATGTGTTATAAATCGGGTAAAAGCAGGCAGGGCCTGCAGTGTCCAAAGGTCCATAGAGCCCCAAGAAGTGTGGAAAGACTATGACATCCCAGAGAATACAGACAGCCCTAGCCAGACGCCACCTGGACCCATCTTTCCCTCCTCTGTACCTTGCTTTGTTTCCTAATGGCACTCATGCCCCATCTAACCACTAGTGTGTTTTCTTTGCAGCCAGAGACTCACTTTGCAAGTCCCCCACCCCTGCTGCTTGCCTAGCATCCAGGCCTTACATAAGCAGCTTCTGTATTTTTGTGGCTATTTCTCATTCTTCAAAAGAGGTGTGGCTGCTGCCTAGTCAATGTTTAGGTAAGGAAATTATTATAACATGTGTTCTCCCCATGTAGTAGGCAACCCCTTCCTTCTCATACTGGAGGGTTCAAGGCATTAGAAGCCTGGCCCCTCTTACCCAAAGTGGCCCCATCTCTTTCCAGTGCTAGAGGCAAGGTCAAAGCTTCACATATTTTCTGCCTGACTAATACAGGCCTGCTAATACAGAATGGTGCTATCCTCCCAACACACAGAGTCCCTGAGCTGTATGGATCACAACTACAAGCTTCCGTTCATCACCATGCAGAAACCCCCTCCTTTTTCAATTGTTTCATTTCCTTCCTGGTGAAGGGAGTCAGTTTATTTCATGCCAGAGTAAGCTTCAGCCTTGAATCACAACAGAGGACGCTATCTGACATCAATTGCCACAGCTTAAAGAAGTTAGGCTTGACAGACTGCAAAGCCGTTTGCAGGAGCTGAGGCTGACTGACAAAATGTCCGTCATGAGGCGTAAACCTGTCAGCTGCAATCACCCACGAGGGATCCCAGAGAGGCACGAGAATTAAGCCTTGCAAATCCAAAAGGCCTTATTGAAATGATGTATTTATTGGGCATCATTTCCTGAGGGCTCTGAAATGGACTTGAGGTTTGCATAGCACATATCCACACATGAAAAGGTGTGTGTGTGTGTGTGTGTGTGTGTGTGTGTGTGTGTGTGTGTGTGT
>NW_026596079.1:8932944-8936053 GCF_907164565.1 Psammomys obesus
TGTGTGTGTGTGTGTGTGTGTGTGTGTGTGTGTGTGTGTGTGTGTGTATGTAAAGATGTTGTGAACTGGGGCCAGAGTTGATAAGAAGTTGTAGAACCTAAAACTATTCACTGCGTCCACCAAGAACCATCATGTTTACGTCACCGGTCCTATCACCAAAGGGTATCAGGAAGCTTTTGGACCAAACCTGAGATCCAGACAGACTGCTCAGCAAACGCTGCACTACTTTAACATGGGGAGTGGAAGTGGGAGAAAGTTAGGTAATTATTCAAGCCCATATTCTCTTCCTGTCCGCACGCCTGCATTTCTCTGTCTCACTGGCAAAGAGACATCATGTGTCGATGTCTCACAGACAGAGTCTGAGTGACATTCATATCAGCCTTTCACAGTTCTTATTTCTTTCTCTCACATTCACTCCAGTGTTGGTGGGTGAATGTGCAGAATCTCAACCAAGAAGTACCCGGCCAGCTGATAGTGCTGTTAGACAAAAAAAAGTAAAAGCTCCTGATGACTCCTGAAATGGACTCTCCTGCTGGCCTGTGCTGCCCTTTCTCTGGCATACAGTATGTATTAGGCAGTTGGTAACTGCAGACAAGAAAGGCTTCTCAGTGCTTGGAAGTGAACACGCAGCATTTCAGCAGAGGGAATGATGGATAAGGTGTCTGTGCTTGATGAAAAAAGGTACTAGGTGGTAGAAAATTTATGTTACTTAAAAATTAGCAAAGCGTCATAGCATGGAGTATCTGTTTTCTCATTTGGGTGTTTCCCAGACACTCCAATAACACTACCTATCAAAGAAATTTCTTGATTCAAAAATCTCATTTTTATTTTGTCCCCAAAGACATTTTCCATTTCATAGGTCAAAGTTCATGGACCTAACCTTGACCTCTTTGCTTTTCACACAGTCTAGTAGAAAACTCTATCAATGCACTAACAAATGATGCTTAGGCTCAACCATCTTTTCATCCCCAATGCTTGTGGCACCCCAACTGAAATTATCATTTTTCACCTTCATAGATTCTGAACCCTCCAGTTTAATTATAGCTTTTGATTTTCCTTTTCTTTATTATTATAACAGGCTACTGTTCACCTGGCAAAGAGATCATTAAAAATGTGAAGTCAGACCATGTTACCCTTTTCCTTCCTAAATAGTCTCTAAACTCTCCTACCAATGAAAATGAAAAGCTACCCTCCCATCACTTATTCAACCTTGTTTCCTACTCCTTGGCCTCTTGCTGTCCTCTTTCCAGCCATCCTAGGTTCATAGTCAACTTATTAAATGAAGCACTTTGCCATCCCAGAACCATTGTACTCACTGTGATTCTCCTGATAAGACTTGCACTAAACCAGTTCTCTCTTGTGCTTCAACTCTCCTAAGAAACATGACCTTTACTAACTGTTTGAATATGCATTCCCACCACCAACTGACTGCATGTGCTTTTGACATGTTTCTGCATAGCTCATATGATGCAGGTCACATATTTTTGTTTATTATTTAGCTTGAGTAACTGGGGCATGAGTAAAACTTAACAGGACTTAGAATAAAATGCATGGCTGTAATCTTTCTTTGTTTATTTCCTGCACCTCCCATAGCCTTAAATCATAGACTTCTACACACATTGCTTACAAATACAAAAGGCTTTCTAAGTCTGGAGCTCTTAGGTGACACCTTGAAGAATGAGGATCATTTCTGCCAGATGAACTATCGAAGGTAGAATGAACTGCACACTGTTAAAGTGCTGGCGGTGTATGTGTGTATGTGTGTGTGTTTAGAGAGAAAGACAGAGATGAAGAGACAGAGACACATAGTCAGAGAGACACACAGTCAAAAGAGATTGAGTGTTTCTCTCACACTGTATCTCAGCATTTAGGACAGCAAAGAGACACAGTAAACTTTCCCTGCCATCTGCAATCCATCCCCCAGCAACCTACAAGTCCTGAAGTCTGACCTTAAGGCTCTCAGGAAATGCAAAGAGCATGCTGACTTCCTTAGCTTCAGATAACATAAATTACAGAATACTGTAGACAAGCCAGGGTCAGGTGTCCAGTGTTAGAGGAGCAGTTGTTATATGGTGGCAGTAGCGTGGGAGTGTATTCCCTTGGTAAACAGTGATTCTCCACTGTTCTTTAAACTGAGTTAAATCAGATGGTCGTAGCAGGAGGTACAATCTGAAATTACCCATTTTCTTGAGAGTTTTCTTTAAGAAGATGCTACCCTTCTCCGGAATGCAACAATTTATCCAAGCTGACTTTTTCTCCAAACTTGCCAAGCTTGGAGAGATATTGCCACTTTTGCTTTGTGCTCAGCTCATCAAAAACCAAGTTTCTTTTTAAAGCCTGGTCCCTGTGATGGCAGCACAGGGTCCCTTGCCCTATAAGCTGCACTTGTGGTTTGTCTTAGAAATCACTACATTTTCTTCTTGCAAGGGGTCATTTGCTACACTGGACAGTGACCTTACCCTGCAGCAATCCCCAGCTCCTCAGTGAGATCACAGGCCATTTCATTCTATCATAGGGTTCTTTTATTACGCCCCCAAGCATGCAAATCAAATGGCATTTGGGGCTCAAATCGTTGCTCAGCAAAGAAAATTGGCTGAAGGTGTCAAGTTGAGAAAGGCTTTGCTACCAATGGTTGAGTTTGCTAATGCAATTTTCTTTGCTTTTCATGTCCATGCCACATCTTTCTTTGCCTCCTACCCCCAAAGTAAACAGTCTTAATGTCGATTTGCCTTAAGGATAAGAAAAGGGGTATTTCAAGGGGCAGGAAAACAGTACAGGATTTATTGGGTACTTACCATGTGACACGCACCATGAAAGTGTTATTTCACTTACTACTCCCAATGGCCCTCTGGAGGTAAATCTTAACCCCATACTTAAAGATGCAGAAACCCAAACTCAGTGAAATGAAGTTTCTTGCTCAAGGGCACACAGCTAGTAAATGTCAATCAGGAATTTTATGCCACTCTGCACTTTCTAGGAACATCATCTGGAGACAGGAAGAACACAAAGTCTAAGGTGAAGAAGAAAGAACTCCTTTATACAAGAGCTGGTGCCCAAATGTGGGGAAGGGTGGGGGGCGAGCATAGAGAGAAGTGGGAGAACAGCACTG
>NW_026596079.1:8936063-9004746 GCF_907164565.1 Psammomys obesus
AGCCCAGGATTCCAGAAATATTATTAGACAAACATAGATGAAGGTCAGAGTGTGGTAGTGGAGAACATGGGAAGAAGTACCTGGTAGCATTATAAGACCAAAACGTACATGAAGCTCAGGTGGTCTACCAAGTATTCTATGAATGGGAGCATGTGGCTTCCAGCTTAACAAGTTAGGCACCTGGTGGTTTGGGATGAATCTGAAGATATGTTCAACTGGATCCATGGAGAGGCTGATACCAGCAGTAACAGTATGACCTTCAGCTTCCAAAGTGAAGTTCCATTCAGCTCCTTAGGTACCACTATCTCACCTGCTATGATATCTGACTTGCCCTCCCCTCATTCATCTAAGAAGGCTTATTGAATTTCTACAGTGTGACAAACATTGCATTAGCAGTGGAGATATTATGCTGAAGAAAATGAAAACTGCCTTTTGGGCCTATAGAATGAACACAGTTGAAGGAGTCATTAAACCAGCAAGTCTACACAGAAATGCAATCAGTAAGCAGTGATTGCAATTGGACCTAGCAAGAAAGGAATCAGATTCATGGATGTGGTCAGGGACCATAACAGACAAGCTGCCCTTTGCAGTCTAGTGTCACATGATTCATTTCACCTTGCATGGACCGGAGCAACTACCCACTCTCATCCCATTTACATTGTTTTTGCTCATAGAAAACTGACTCCCTAGATGAAACAAGGATCCAACAGATCTTTACTGTCAGTCAAAGTTTCTTCTGTAAACATCTCAGAGGCCTTGTCCTCCTCTCTGCTAATGCTCAATTCTGGGTTTGAACTTTCCCAACAGCAGACAGTAGTAGTCAAGAAAGGAAGACTTTCAGAATGATCTTAAAGATTACCATTTCCCCACTGGTTTTAGTTCACTGTCTTAGGGACTCACTAAATGTGTAGTTTTATGAAAAACTTTGAGTAGCCACTGTTCACCACATAGGAAGAGACTTGTGTATTTCAAAGAAGTTCATATAAAATACTAGCTGTTTTCCTAGCTAAATCAAGAGAAAAACAGATTTTTTTCCCAGAAGTTTGGGTTTACTGCTCGTCTATAATGTAACCCATGTATGAAATACAACTGCCGTAATATCCACACTTTATATGATTAAAATGAAACACCCCAAACCCAGATGCAGGCAATTTCAGCTACAGTAATGCATGAGCTTACTGGCATATTAGAGCCAGAGGACTGGGTTGAAATCATTGTTTCTGTTCTTATCAGCTAGGCAGGAGCTGTTGGTGTTGGGACATCACCTAGCCTCATATTCTTTATCTATAAGATAGAGACAGTAGAATTTAAATTCATTCCTGCAGAAAGAACTGGGCATTACTTAAACAAAGCATGTGAACAAGGACCTTGAAAAGCAGCTTAACTCTTAACACAACATTATTTGTGTTGAAGAATCTACTTGAAGCAACAATGAAGTATTTTAAAGATACTTTATGCAAAAGCCGAGTAAGCAGAGAATGAAGCTGAACTAAAAATTCTTTGCCTAAAACCAGACAGCTTATCAGAGATCCCCAACCTAGAGTGACTATTCCCATGTGCTCCACAGCTTTGGGACTTGACACGGAAGATGTATGACATCAGACAGGAAACTCTGTGCCCTGATATCCCAGAGCAGCTCAGTGCTTTAATGCTGTTTTAAAGTGTTTATTATGAGGAACAGAGCAATAGCTTCAAAGCAAACAAGCACTGTATATATCTCTCCAGAACAACATGGTCCATGGCTGAGAAGGACATAGACATGGGCAGCATGCCTCCTTGCTGTATTTTATCTCTATAGGACTGGGATTTTAAACTTTGTATATTCAAATAGACTGGCTAGGTTTCATTAGTCTGACTTTGATTCTGAGGAACTTTACTTACCATGATCAACTTATTCCCCACGGCCTCATTTCCCCATTAAAAACCCATTTTAAAGGTTTAGCTCAATTATCTGGGTTGAATGGCTGATAAGGAACTGTTTCAAATAATAGAAGCAGGCAGATAATTGGAACGATTTTTTTTATGACTGAGATAAGGAGTGCAATAAGGAGTCCTTCTAAGCATGGGGTGGGATCTTTCTCATACTTTTCATTTGAAAAGATCTTCCTGTTGAGTACAAAGAAACAACTGACATCCAAAGTCACAAAGCCTTCTCTGGCTTACCCAAGAAAGTATAAATTTAGACAGAAAAATGGATCTAAACTGAATAGAGAAGTGCAGCATAGGGAATGAAATTTAATTATATACTTCCTTCTCCCGTTAGCTTAACCGAAGAAGCATCCATTGCTGAGCAGAAGAAAAACAATTTCTAAAATTGTGTGTGGGTGTGCACTGAATCTCTTCTTAGCTCTCCTACATAGACCTCAACCATTTGTCTAGCCAAGAGAATTCTTCAGGATCCTTGAATTGGCGCTTGTCCTCAGGCACCATCTTTCTCAGCATGCTTTTTCAACCTTTGTCTCAATAATCCTTTCTCTAAATGTCCCAATTTCCCTAAATTATCCACCTAGTAATCTTTGACAAATGCTGCCCAAAAGCATCCTTTCCTGGGTCCTACAGGAAATGGAGAGCTCAGAACTGATTTACTCATGCTCTTGGGAGTAGCAGCCACTGGGTATCTCTTTCTTGTCACCATGATTAATATGCTCATCTCCATTTTCATGGCTGAGGAAACTAAAGCTCAGGGAGGCAAAGGAGATTCTTCAAGGACATACAGGTGGTGCTTTGTGAATCTATGATAAGAGCTCATTTCCAGTGCCAAGCTATGAACATACCTTGTTTTTTCTGAGAGCTCAAATTTCTTTTTTTTCAATTGTAATTAATGTTTTAATCATTTTTTAATTACATATGTTTTTTAATTTTTAATTTTTTTTTAGTATTTTTTTAAAATTTTTTATTAATTACACTTTATTCATTTTGTATCCCCCATAAGCCTCTCCCTCCTCCCCTCCTGATCCCATCCTTCCACCCCCTTCTTCACGAATGCACCTCCCCAAGTCTACTGATAGGGGAGGTTCTCCTCTCCTTTCTGATCTTAATCTATCAGTTCTCCTCAAAAGTGGCTGCATTGTCCTCTTCTGTGGCCTGGTAGGGCTGCTCCCCCGTCAAGGGGAGGTGATCAAAGAGCAGGCCAATCAGATTATGTCAGAGGCAGTTCCTCTTCCCATTACTATGTAACCCACTTGGACACTAAACTGCCATGGGCTATATCTGTGCAGGGGTTCTAGGTTATCTCCATGAATAGTCCTTGGTTGGAGTATGAGTCTCTGGGAAGTTCCCTGTGTTCAAATTATCTTGTTCTGTTGCTCTCCTTGTGGAGTTCCTGTCCTCTCCAGCACTTACTATTTCCCACTTCTTACATAAAATTCCATTCACTCTGCCCATCAGTTGGCCATCAGGCTCAGCATCTGCTTTGATAGTCTGCAGGGCAGAGACTTTCAGAGGCCCTCTGTGGTAGGTTCCTTGTTTGTTTCCTGTTTTCTTCTTCTGGCTTTCAGAAGCCCTCTGTAGAAGGTTCCTAGGTTGTTTCCTGTTTTCTTCTTCTTCAGATGTCCATCCTCTTTGCCTTTCAGGTGCGGATTGAACATTTTAGTTAGGGTCCTCTCTCTTGCTTGGTTTCTTTAGATGCATAGGGTTTGTCCTATATTGTATGTCTATATGAGTGATTATATACCGTGTGTGTCTTTTTGCTTTTGGGACAACTCACTCAGGATGATCCTTTCCAGATCCCACCATTTACCTGCAAATTTCATGATTTCCTTCTTTTTCATTTCTGAGTAATACTGCATTGTATAGATGTACCACAATTTCTGCATCCATTCTTCAGTTGAGGGGCATCTGGGTTGTTTTCAGCTTCTGGCTATTACAAATAAAGCTGCTATAAACATGGTTGAGCAAATGTCCTTATTGTGTACTTGAGAATCATTTGGATATATGCCTAGGAGTGGTATGGCTGGATCTTGAGGAAGCGCTATTCCTAGTTGTCTGAGAAAGCACCTAAATAGTGCTTTCCAGAGTGGTTGTACAAGATTACATTCCCACCAGCAGTGGAGAAGGGTTCCTCTTTCTCCACAACCTCTCCAGCATGTGTTGTCACTTGAGTTTTTCATCTTGGCCATTCTGATGGGTGTAAGGTGAAATCTCAGGGTTGTTTTGATTTGCATTTCCCTAATGGCTAATGAGGTTGAGCATTTCTTTAAGTGCTTCTCTGCCATTCGATATTGCTCTATTGAGAATTCTCTGTTTAGCTCTGTTCCCCATTTTTTAAGTGGATTACTTGGTTTGCTGCTTTTCAGCTTCTTTAGTTCTTTATATATACTGGATATGAGTCCTCTGTCAGATAAAGGGTTGGTGCAGATTCTTTCCCAATCTGTTGGCAGGCGTTTTGTTTTGATGACAGTGTCCTTTGCTTTACAGAAGCTTTTCAGTTTCATGAGGTTCCATTTATTGATTGTTGCTTTTAGAGCCTGTGCTGTTGGTGTTCTGTTCAGGAAGTTTTCTCCTGTGCTAATGAGTTCTAGGGGTATTCCCCACTTTTTTTTCTAGCCGATTTAATGTGTCTGGTTTTATGTTGAGATCTTTGATCCACTTGGACTTCAGTTTTGTGCAGGGTGATAAGTATGGATCTATTTTCATTTTTCTACATGTAGACATCCAGTTGGACCAGCACCATTTGTTGAAGATGCTATCTTTTTTCCATTGTATGGTTTTGGCGTCTTTGTCAAAGATCAGGTGTCCATAAGTGTGTGGGTTTATTTTTGGGTCCTCTGTTTGGTTCCATTGATCCACCATTCTGTTTCTATGCCAGTACCATGCAGTTTTTAAAACTGTTGCTCTATAGTACAACTTAAGATCAGGGATGGAGATACCTCCAGAAGATCTTTTATTGCAGAGGATTGTTTTAGCAATTCTGGGTTTCTTGTTATTCCATATGAAGTTGAGAATTTTTCTTTCCAGGTCTGTAAAGAATTGTGTTGGTAATTTGATGGGAATTGCATTGAATCTGTAGATTGCTTTTGGTAAAATGGCCATTTTTACTATATTAATCCTGCCAAGCCATGAGCATGAGAGATCTTTCCATCTTCTCATATCTTCTTCTAATTCTTTCTTCAGAGACTGGAAATTTTTTTCATACTAGTCTTTGTCTTCCTTGGTTAGGGTTACTCCGAGGTACCTTATGTCATTTGTGGCTATTGTGAAGGGTGTTGTTTCCCTAATTTCTTTCTCAGCCCTTTTGTCTTTTGTATACAAGAGGGCTACTGATTTTTTTTAGTTAATTTTGTATCTGGCCACTTTGCTGAAGGTGTTTATCAGCTGTAGGAGTTCCCTGGTGGAGTTTTTGGGGTCACTCACATATACTATCATATTATCTGCAAATAGTGATAATTTGACTTCTTCCTTTCCCATCTGTATTCCTTTGATCTCCTTCAACTGTCTTATTGCTCTAGCAAGGACTTCCAGCACTATGTTGAAGAGATATGGAGACAGTGGGCAGCCTTGTCTTGTCCCTGATTTTAGTGGGATTGCTTTAAGTTTCTCTCCATTTAGTTTGATGTTGGCTATAGGCTTGCTGTATATCACCTTTACTATGTTTAGATATGTGCCTTGTATCCCTGATCTCTCCAAGACTTTAATGGATGTTGGATTTTGTCAAATGCTTTTTCAGCATCTAGGGAGATTATCATGTGGTTTTTTTTCTTTCAGTTTGTTAATATGGTGGATCACATTGATGGATTTCTGTATGTTGAACCACCCCTGCATACCTGGGATGAAGCCTACTTGGTCATAGTGGATAATATCTTTGATGTGTTCTTGGATTCGGTTTGCAAGTATTTTGTTAAGTATTTTTGCATCAATGTTCATAAGAGAGATTGGCCTGAAATTCTTTTTCTTTGTTGAGTCTTTGTGAGGTTTAGGTACCAGGTGACTGTGGCTTCATAGAATGAGTTTGGTAATGTTCCTTTTGTTTCTATTTTGTGGAATAGTTTGAAGAGAATTGGAGTTAGCTCTTCTTTGAAGGTCTGGTAGAATTCTGCACTGAAGCCATCTGGTCCTGGGCTTTTTTTGGATGGGAGACTTTAGATGACCGCTTCTATTTCTTTGGAGGATATAGGACTATTTAGTTGATTTACCTGGTCCTGGTTCAGCTTTGGTAAGTCAAATCGATCAAGAAAATTGTCCACTTCATTTAGATTTTCAAATTTTTTAATTTTTATTAATTACACTTTATTCACTTTGTATCCCCCATAATCCCCTCCTTCCTCCCCTCCTGATCCCATCCTTCTACCCCCTTCTTCACGAATGCACCTCCCCAAGTCCACTGATAGGGGAGGTCCTCCTCTCCTTCCTTTTAATCTTAGTCTATCAGATCTCATTAGGAGTGGCTGCATTGTCATCTTCTGTGGCCTGGTAAGGCTGCTCCCCCCTCAGGGGGAGGTGATCAAAGAGCAGGCCAATCAGATTATGTCAGAGGCAGTCCCTCTTCCCATTACTATGTAACCCACTTGGACAGTAAACTGCCATGGGCTACATCTGTGCAGGGGTTCTAGGTTATCTCCATGCATGGTACTTAGTTGGAGTATGAGTCTCTGGTGAAGACCCCTGTGTTCAAAGTTTCTGGTTCTGTTGCTCTCCTTGTGGAGTTCCTGTTCTCTCCAGATCTTACTGTTTCCTGCTTCTTACATAAGATTCCATGCACATTGCCCAACAGTTTTTCAACCCAAGAAAACCATTGACACTTAAGAAGAACTTGATGAAAGCTTATGAAGGATACATGTGTGTGTCTTCCCACTGGCTTAACCACATCGTCACTATTTATAAATGTGCAACATGGCACCTTTGCTGGGATGACACCTACTCAAGATTCCTTGCCCATGCTATAACTTAGGTGTTGAAGTAGAAAGCCTTGCTTGAGTCACTCCTGGTCACTGTCACTCTCTCTTGTTTCTCAATAATATAGTGATCTGCTTTGATCATTTTCCCTTGAACTACAGGTTCATTATATAACATTAAAGATGACAGTCAGTAAAACCTTATTGCATATATTGAGAACTCATTTGCTTTGCTATATATGTCAATCACAGTTGCTACCACCAAGTAAGAGAACAGCGATTCTAAGTTTATTTTTCCTGCCCTTTCTTTTTCTGTGGTTAGTGACCTTAAGGAAGAACATCAACTATTTACTGATTGCTAAGTGGAAGGTGGTCCTAGTTTTACCCAGTTCATCTGACAGGACTATCAGTAGAATTAAAGCAAATCACAGGTTAGAAATTCTTAATCAAGATCAATGGAAGATTTTTCAGCAAGGATGTAACAGTGTTAGATTTTCAAGAAAACCTTTTGAAGAAAAACCCTATCTTATCGACATAGTGATTATATTCGATTATGTTAAATAATTTGTTGATAATTTGTATGAAACTGTTCTTTTTGGGTGGGCAGGAATCTGAGGAACATTTGCTGTCACTAAAGAGGAAGAGGAAGATGCCAAAAAGATAGACAAGGTCTAGGTCACATGGAACCTGACATGTCACAGTAAATACTTTGAATATTAAGTTAGTTGACTATTTTAGGAGCTTGGTGTTTAATTTCAATCTAGTTTAGAAATTATGAAAGTGGGTCCCAGAGACATTAATTGACCTGTTCAAACACTGTGCTAATAACTGGGAAGCCATGTTAAGTCTCACTTCTATTTGATTGAAAAAGAGATTATATTGTCAACGATGTACAAACTCATATTCCAGAGCTAAAGGAAATGAAATAGCTGCTTAATGGAAGATAAAATTAAGAGTGGAATATAGAACCTGGAACATTCTAGGAGGCTGTGATCAGTCTAGTAAAGTCACCGAATATATAGTATCCTCAGTAGATTCAGGGCTTTACAGTAGAATCATTTAAAATACAGTTAATGCAATGTACATATTTTATCATGGCATGGGTACAACTACCAGGATACTGTCCCAAGAACTAGATTGAAGCCAGTGGGCAGCAGAGATGAAAAGCAGTGTTTAATAGCATGGTCATGACATGACATGACATGATACAATCAAGGCAAGAAGAGAAATCACTCAAGAAAGAGCTGTGGATAAATTCACAAAAAAATTGAAGACAAAAACAGGAAATTGTTGGGAAAGATGTCACTGTTACATTGGCTATAAAATTCCCAGTAATATCAGATGTAAGACTTGTCCAGCTAAACCAAGTCTGAAGTTTTGATTCCTAAAATGGCCTAAAAAATGTTTGTTATATTGAGACTATGACTTTAGGGGGTAGTTGATATGTAACCAAAACAACTGTTACAAACACTACAGGCATTAGACAAATTAAATATGTCCAGTGGGCCATAAGTGAGAGAAAATGGCGAGTGCGGCAAAGCAGAGAATCCTTCTTTAATTAGTCTGCTGCAAATTGTCTTATTCATATCAAAACTTGGGCCTTATATTGCTATATCTCCCCAGTTTTCATTTTTTACATATTTGTGCGAGATCTTTAGATGTTCATATGTTTGCACAAATGTAACAAAGTATTCGTACTATGTGAAAATTAATTGTCCTGTGGTCTCTGGTACTGGCCATGTATAAGACTCTTCACTAATCCAACTCTATCTTGCCTTCTCTCTTCCTTCTTCAGCTTATCTTACTTTTGCGTGCATGAAGGTAGGACCAGGATCTGAATACATTACTGATTTTATGTGTGGTCCTTTCTACTGGAACAGCCTCCTTACCCGGACAAGGATCATGCATTTTATATCTCCTCTTGTTCATCTATGTCCAGCTGCAGGTTTACTTTCTGATGTGTGCTCAGTAAATATTCATTGTAGGATTAAAAGGGCATCAAAATTTGCAACACACTAGAACCTCTTGCTTCCCATAGGAGGCCCTTTGGAACTGAAGCCATAAATCTAAGTGGCACATACAATGATTAGAACTGATGGATGTATCAAATTGGGGAGCATTTTGCCTAATCCCTGGGTGATACTGGCTCCACTGCAAACCAAGGCTAATATCAAAAGCAATACTGAAAATATGCCCTAGAATATGAAAAGAGATTCCAGGCCTCAGAGACTTAATAATGCAGAACCTTGAGCTTCCCCCAACATGCAAAACATGTCAAAGGACTATTCATATTTTAGAACTTGGCTTATGAATATTTATTTCTTATATGAAGCATTCCCTGATATAATTGCCCTTTCCTCTCATCCAGTGCACATACACATGGAGTCCAGGTTCTAGTAGCACTCTCTGTATGTTTCTTTCTATAGCATTAGCCCCTGCTCTTAGCCATCTCCTCCTTTTCCCCTTCAGATGGCAGTTTCCCAGTCAATATTTACTGGTGTTGCCAGTGGTGCCTAGGAAGCTGAGAGGTCCACTCAGCTTCACTTTTGTCTAGAACCCTAGAGGTGAGTGTAGGAAGGCTGAGGGCCTCTCTATCTTGATATAAACTCAGGACTTCCTGTCTGGTCTCTTTGGTATTTAAATATTTTATATGGTTTCTTCTGGCTCCAAGAGTCTTCTGAAAATGAGGATAAGAATTGGAAAAATGTTACTTCTGCCATATAATGCTGATCAAAGCACATGCACCAGTCCAGCTTTAATGAGAGAAGAAACAGACCTGTGCTTCATTTCACTGGGATAGTGCCAAGAAGTGTTCTGTTATCTCTGATTTATTGCCACAGAGACATTTTTCATCTTCTATATCATATTATAGACAACTAGTAGCCAATGGGAACTGATAAACAGGTCAGTGATATGACAGATCCTGTACCAACAAGGAGTACCATAGATAGTAGGCTCATAAGACTACAATCAGGAGGACCATGAAGGGGACACATTCAGTGCTAAGGACCAGCAATGTTGGCAACTGTAATTAAGAGCAAATGTAATGCTGAAATGGATTCCACTGGTACTAAGGAGGCAGAATCAGCAGAGTGTGGGATATACAGATCAAGTATAGTTAAGGGAAAGTTCCAGGTGAAAAATGTTGAGATCACTGATTGAAGACCAGGCTCTTCATGCTAACAGCAAGTGCTGAGTATGCATCAGCTACCAAGACAAAGCCTGAGACATGGTACTCTTTGTTCCTCTCCAAAACTCAGCCTCAAGCAGTGGCTTTTAGCTGAAAAAAAAAAAAAAGGTGTACGTAAATTCATACACACAAATGTGTGTGACTGTACTTGATCAATATAAATGAAATAGAGATGAAATATTAGGACTTGGGATTCAGTTCTGCTTGAAATCAAATTACCATTTCTTATCTGTTTGTTTAGTTAGAGAAGAGAGAATTAGAGAAACAAATGGGATGGTTTATAATTCCATCTCAAAGTGCCCGTTTGTGATAGAAAGTTATATATATTTTCTAGCTTGAGAGGGGCAGTTGGGACTTATATTTTAATGTTCTTAAAGCTGCTTCAGTTGAAAGCCAGTGTGTTATTTGGTGATTATCATTCTGGTGTGAATGGAATTACATTTTCAGTGTTGAAATATGAGGGAGTGAGCTGAACCACCTTCAATAAATTAAACAAGGAGTGCATGGACTCAGAAATATTCTTCTACCTTCCTGTACTTTCAAGCACATGGATGAAATGGTAGAAACAGTCTATTTTTTTCCAATATTGTTGCCTCTTTAGTCTCATGTATTAGGTGGATTTGATAACCAAAATTTGAAGCTCCAAGGCCAACTGGTTGAAATTTAAGATGTAGTTAATACCGAAAAGACGATGGTTTGGTGACTGGAGAGATGGCTCAGCAATTAAGAGCACACACTGTTCTTACAAAGAACCCAAGTTTGGTTCCCAGCAACCACATCAGGTGATTCACAAACACCTATAACTCAAGCTCCATAGTATTCAATGTCTTATTCTGTTCTTCATAGGCACCTGTTATGATGAGTGTGAATATAATTGATGAAATACAAATTTTCTAATATATTTTTATTAACTTTGAAAATTTAAAACACATGTACAATGTATTATGATCATATTCATGGCCCGAATTTTCTCTATAACACCTCTCAGACTCATCCTTACCTTTGCATTCCAAGACTTAATGCGTTCTTTTAATTTTTAAACTCCATAGTATTTAATTTGTACTGTATATCAACCTCCTAGTATGGAGGCATACACTGGAGTATGGTCTATGTCCCAGGGGCTACACTCTTAAAGAAAACTGACCCTCCCTTCCCTAGATGCCATCAACTGCCAACTATCAATCCTCCTCAGTTAGGTGTCTCACGAGCCCCACCCCACTTCATGATGGAACAGGTCACATAAATGTCATAGTGTTCATATCAAACCAAATGTGTGATACAAGTCTCAAATTTTTCTAAATCCAGAATGCCTTCTGTCCAGTCTTGAGAAATCTTGGGGTAGCTTAACAGCCTTTATGAGATCTTTGGGTATAAAATAACTATATCTTTAAAAGTGAGAGATATGGTGGAGAACTGGAACACATGAGTTTCCTTTGTGTGCTACTAGTGGTATCTATAGTAACAAGAGTGCAACATAGTGTTCCTTAACTTACCTGTTCCATAAACACTCACTAATTTCTACTCAGTTCCTACTGTGGTTGAGACATGGTGCTTGGCACTGGTCATAATGTGAAAATAATCCTGCCTTCAAGGAAGTCACTGCAGCTTGCTTGTTCATCCACTCCCTTGGGCTCATTCAGAACATTGGCTTGCAATATCTGAGGTGCCTTCTCAAAGCAGCCCTCTCAGCATGGAAGAGTTTAGGGAACCTCCACCCACAAGGGACTGGCACGTTAACTCATTAGTTTAGCCTATGAACAATCAGTGCTTTTGGCTACTGGAGGCTCTCTACTAGGAAACATGGTGTTCTAGAGAACTGAATCGTTTGTTTCAGAGACTCTTTCCTAATAAATGTGATAGTCTAAAGGTCTTCTGGATTATTTTACTTAATAAACCTTATTTTACCACTGAAAACAGCCATTACCTAACTATAGTTGAGTTGCATGTAAACTCTCTCCTATTTCCCTCATCTATCATCAATATTGGTTCCTCTCTCTTGGTACCATACAAATCTTATGAACAGGTGATGTAACTCTCTACATAAGAGAACCACACAAGGGTGAAATTTGATGCTATAAGCTACAGATTCGGGGTCCGTGTTAGGGCCCAAGTGTGGGGGGGACTGCTTAGGGGACCCTACCTTTCTGAGGGGGATGAAAAGAACTCAAGAGACCAATCATCGATGCAATAGCATGAGGTTTAATTCAGCCATCGTATGATGGGGCTGCCCCACCACAAAAAGCAGCGAGGAACAGCAAAGAGAGACAGAAGTCTGAGGTTTTTAAAGGAAGGAGCGCAGGAATTGCGAGGTTGCAAGCTTGGCGACACTGGATTGGGTAGTTGACTTTTAAAATGATTGGTTCATTTTAGGCACCAAGTCCTTCTGGTCCTGCCCCAGTCTGGGTTGGGGAACTGTGATATCTGGACCGGTTACTAAGCAATGTTATCTTGTAGGGGAGGAGACCTTTCGCATTCCTTTGCAATGGGTCTTGTCTCCATTTATCCACTCCTCCTCCTGCCTTCTGTAAAAGTGGTGGGAGAATTTAGTTTAACATGGGGTATAGAATTTATAAAGAAACCTGTAAAGCTAGCCTGTTGCTTTCAGTCTGGAGACCAGGTATCAACACAGTGCCTCGTAATGCTATAGACTTAGTCTGTGACTGTAGGATCATTACAAGGATAAAAGTAGTAATGGTAATATTTACAGGGAACGTTTTAGAAGCAAAAAGGGCTGAATTCAAGCATGCCTGAATTATGTCCTACCTATTAGGCTTGGATGAATTAATTCATTTATCGGTGTCTTGGTTTCAGCATAAATCAAATGGAGATGATAATCAGAATTATGTCATAGAGTTGCTGGCAGAGATTAAATTACATAACTGCATAGATATTGCTTCTTGCCCTATCTGGCACACATCACTTGTAATCGGCAGCTAATCATATTATTATTACTGCTGTGTGGTTCCAGTGGTATTGAAATAACACAGAAATAATTATACTTCCCACAAGTTAGAAAAACAGTTTAAAAACCAAGACTATAATGAACACACAAACGAGTACACTTCACTCAGTCACCAAATGCACTATATCTGAGCAAATGGAGGCGAAATAAAAATGGTTCAACTATAATGCACATGTAAATGTATACTGTGAAATTACAGTGTAGACAGAAATGAAACAAGGCCTTCAGTCCATCCAGTGTAGCATAGCAAACACAGGGTACCCAAGTGACTGAGGCCCTCTTCCTCAACCAGCATCATTTTTTATTCAGTCTACTCATTTCAGAGTCCAATCTGATTGTGTATTAAAAATTAAAAATCATTTCATGTTCCAATGCCTAAAGAATCTTTTGATTTTAAAAACGCTGCTGATTCAGGAGAGGCAAGGTTTTACAACACTCTGTTAAAACATTAATAAAAACAGAGTTATTTTTAATTACCCAAATTCTACATGTTCTAGTAAACAATAATGAAAATTTCAGTTTCTCCAGGAAAGTGTCTGCATTTCAAAGGAAGCACACCTCTGTGGGTGTAAATGTGAAGAAAGCCTGTTTCCGCCCTCAGCACTGCTGTGAAGGTCAGGGGATCATCAGAAATGTGCCCCCATGAGATCTGTGGCTTTTGTAAACCTACAGCAGTCTAGAGTACAGACCTCTTCATTTTTATCTTCTCAAACTGCTTTCTTTGTGCTATGGCATATATATATATATATATATATTTGGAATACTAATGCAGGTTAATTTCTTTATATTTCTGTTGGAAGACCTTGCTGTTTGAGGTCACAGGGTCCATCAGGTTCGGACAGCTTTCCAGAGCTGGGAATGAGTGGAGGATTTCTTTTCTCAGCAGGGAGCTTTCTCGGCCTGAATTCAGCTGGAGAGTGTCTGTAAGCACAATTCCTACCCCTGAGGGAAGTCACTGTAGCCAAAATACAGGTTCAACTTCCTTTACAAGTACCTGGAATTCCTGGTATGTAAATAAAGCATTCCTGGCACCTCCATCCCTAGCCAATAGTTTTTGTTTATCCCTGAATAAAGTTGAGCAGTTTCACTGAAGGTAGTCCAGGAAAGTCATTCATACTTAGGACTGTTAGAACCCACCTCCTGCTCCCCTTTCCCTAGTGGACCAGTGGCCAGTGATCCACCTGGGGAGGGAGGGACTTATATATTTCCAGTGCCATTCCCCTACCACACAGGCAAAACAGCAGCTCTGTAAACTCTCAACATTCGTGAGTGGCAGCTATGTGTCTTGGAAGACACACAGTGAAAATTTTGTTGTTTAATTCCTAATGAGGGTTCATGAAATTTGTAGCAAAAGGTGATGGCTGGAAAACCAAACTTGTTTAGAGAATGACCATAGCTGTGCTTGTTCAGGGGTGTTTTATTTTGTTCTTTTAAACTGGACAAAAATACCATACTTCTTCAAAACAGTCTGAGTCCTTTCCTTTTGGCCTTGTACATCCAAAGCAGACACCTGGTGGTGCTGGAGAGAAGGGTGACATCAAGGTGTCTTCACATCTTTGGCATGTGGTTATTTTATTTTATTTTTTTCTCCTTACGAGCTTGTGGGATTTTCTCTGCAAGAATCTAAAATTGCACCTTTCCCTAACAAAACATGTTTTCCTTAAACTAAGAAAATTAAAGGTGACTCTTGGGTGGTCACACCGCTTAGCAAGCAGCAGTTTGGGATTAACAGTCAGGTTTATCTATGATTCCTTCCTCCATATCAGAAGCTAGCATATGTTTTCTATAATGAGCCAGAGAATAAATATTGGAGAGTTTTCTGTGTCTTACCACCTCTGCTAAACTCTTGTTGGTCATGCAAAGTCACCACAGACAATGTATAGATGATGGAAATGTCCATTTTTCACTAAAAATTTTATTATAGACAAGTGTCTGAACATAAAATGTTTGTAAGTCAAAATATTTTTATTTTAACCATATAAAACATAAAAATGACTCCTAGTTGCCAAATCATTGTAGTGGTGATAATTGAATACAGTGCCTCAGCCTTCTGGGAAGCCTGATTCTGAAGGAAACACCAGGCTGTGGGTATATTCCACTGTTTGGGAAAATTAGGGATAAAAAATGAGTAATAAAAGTGAGTAATAAGCTGAGCATTGGTAGCACATGCCTTTAATCCCAGCACTCAGGGAGGCAGAGGCAGGTGGATGTCTGTGAGTTCAAGGCCAGCCTGTTCCACAAATTGAGTCCAGGACAGCTGAGGCTACACAGAGAAACCCTTTCTCAAAGCAAAACAAACAACCCCCTACCCTGAGTAATACATACATTTAAATGAGAGAAATATTGTCTTAACTACTTCACCATTCCCCTAAAATGTAGAGTTTGTTTTGTTTTGTTTTGTTTTGGGGTGGGGGGTGTTTGTTTTGTTTTTATATTGATCTCAGTATCTTTTTTTTTTTTTTTCTATTGCCTTCATACAAATGAAGGTAAAGTATTGGGGAATGATTTCTGTAAAGTCACAAAAGTAGTGAAGACAAGGATCTGTTAAGCTCAAGTCTCAGGGACCCCTAAGAACACCAAGGAGTCTATTCCTATGCAAATGCAGTAGGGTCTTTTATTACAAGCTTGAGCCCAATCATCGCACACTGTCACCAATGCAGAAATGTAGGTGTAGAGATCCGAGCTCAGGAGAAGGAGGGTTTTTATTAGTTTATAGTGAAGTTTGGGAAATCACAACTTAGCAGTTACACAATTTGGTGACATTCAGTAAGGGCAAGCTTGTTTCAAGGTGACTGTGGCTAACCAAAAATTGAGCAAGCTATTTATAGACCTCAGGAATGTTAGGTATTTCTGTGCCATGACAGTTCTAATACCAGGTAGGTAGGCTGCCCAGCTCAGATGCCCCACCCTGAGATAAGATATCTTCCTATTCTTGTGATTACCTACAGGCTATTCCTTGGGTAGGGAATTTTATTATCTTCTTCCTGTAATTGGTGACCTATGGTCTAGTTCCTGGTGACTTTAGGGGTGGAGGTCACTAGTTCTTTGTGACTTTGGGGGTGGCTTAGGGTTAGGGTTAGGCCTGGTTCTCTTAGAACCAAATGTGAAGCTGTTCTTGAACTCAATGCTCCTGACTGAAGCCAGCATATTCCATAAAAAAAAAAAAAAAAAAGGAAACACTCAATGCCTCCATAATCCTCATTATAGTCTCTAAAACAGCTTTTCACGAAAACAGCCACAAATTCCATCTTAAAGCCAATTCCTGAGGGGAAAAATACCTGCTGGGTATTTTTGCTTTTTATTTTTTTAAGCAAGTTTCTGTATCAAATACTTGGAGAGCCACCTAAACTGTCTGCACCCAGACACTTTATACATGTCTGGAGACATGGCTGAATGCTACTGTCTGCTCTGAAAATGTAAGGACTAAGTCATCTTCAGATAAACAGAATATTGCCTTAGTTGCAGAAGGAAATGAAACACAGCAAATGCCAGTCTCTGTTTTTTTTAAATTAATTTATTGTTTTTATTAATTACAATTTATTCATTTTGTATCCCAGCTGTAAACCCCTCCCTTGTCACCCCCCAATCTCACTCTTCCTCCCTCTTCTCCTCCTATGCCCCTCCCACAGGCCACTGTTAGAGAGGTCCTCCTCCCCTTCCATCTGACCCTAGCCTATCAGGTCTCATCAGGACTGGGCTAGTCTCTGTTTTCTTGAACTCTTTTCTCTAGCATAGAAAGAAATAGAAGAAAGACTCCAATCTTTCTGAGGTCACTGATGCAGAGCTCAAAAGAGCCTGTAGTTTGAAAGTCAATTCTCAATCCACAATAGGTCTTAAAATAAGCTTTATGACAACATATGGCAGAATCAGACCCTTATTACCTCCTCTCCATGATGTGAAGTGCTGCAAGGATACAATGTAAACTGTTATGTTGTGCAATATAGAAACTTTAGGTGTCAGTAGAGAGAACTCAACACTGGAAAGCCAATCCAAGTTCTGGCCCATGAGTCCATGCTCAGGTTTCTTTCTAAAGCCAGGAAAGAATTATTAAAATACTAACCACAGCTCCCTGGGTGGCAGAGAGGACAGCAAACATGTATTTCTAGATGCAACTTGTTTTTAGAAACTACATGTGAGCTGTGTTTGGAATCGAATTGTGGATATTATTAACTGAAGCTTCTGAAACAGAAAAAATAACCTCTAACTCCTTGTCTGTTCCCCTTTTATCAAGAGTACATATTTCTATGTTGGTGAAGTCGCTATGCCTCATCTTTCCCTGTTTCGCCCTCCCAAGAGAAGGATGTTTATCTGAATGAACAGACTTCAGAATACCAAGTACCCAAGTTTAGAAGCAAGCAGAGTTAAAGCTACATACTAGTTACTTTTCTCATTGCTTTAACCAAAGGCTTGGCAGGAATTAAGGGAAGGGGAATTAATTTTGTCCCATTTTTTAATTATTTGTTTGTTTGTTGCTTACATGTTCTGACAGTGTACAGCTGGTATCTCAATCCTTCCCTTAGCTTATGGTGTCCTGCATCTTCTAGATTGTTTATTTAGTTGTCTATTTATTTAGTCATTCATTCATCTGTTCATTAATTCATCTACATATCTATGTCGCTATCTATGTCTCTATCTGTCTATCTATCTATCTATCTATCTATCTATCTATCTATCTTCTATCTATTTTTCTATCTATCTACTTATCTATCTGAGAAAAATGATAGCTATATACCAGAAGATGACCTTGAACTACTGATCTTCCTGCTTCTACATTTTGAGTGTTGAAATGACAGGTGTGTGCCACTACAGTTGGCTTTTGTGTCCTGGAGATTAACTCAGATAATTCTAGTCTATTGTGGTGAGAAAGGTATTGTAAAGTTCATGGTAGCAGAAGCATTTGGCTGGATGATCTCACAATTGGCTAGTCAGGAAGCAGAGGAATTCTATAGCTCACCTCAACTTCTCCTTTTTATTAAATAGAGAACTCTACCCCAGGGGTGGTAAGCCCTATATTCAGGATAAATCTTCCCCTCTTGATTAAAAGTCTCTGGAAACACCTTAGCAGATAAGCCTAGAGGTGTGTCTTCCAAGTGGTCCCAAATCTACACAAACTGACCATCACAATCCACAGGTAAGGATGTTTGCTTCCTCTGTCCCTCAAAAGAAGGAAACTGTAAACTGTTTCCCCTAGTGCAGGATTCCATCACCTTCTGTGTACTCTCTGTCTATGCCTCAGAAGTGGCGCAGACAGGGATGACCCTTCTACCAGGTTTAGTCTACCTCTGTTTCATGTTTGCTTGTTACTTCTCAGCATCAACAAGAGGGGACAAGAAACTATATCAGTCTCTATCTCTCTAAATACCTGCTTTATCACTATCCAATCATTTCTCTATCCAAAGTACACTCAGGAGGGTGGTCAAATCCCAAGAATTGGAAGTCAATAAGAGAAACAACAACCTATTAGACCTTGAACCAGGCCATATACTTTGGGCCAGCCTTATAGAATTCTAATGAAATAATACCTTTTGTGTCCTGTCTATTGGTTTCCTGTGTGTAAGACTCCTTATAGAATTCACAGGTAAAGAAAATGCAAAATACAGTCGAGTTTTAGGATTCCAACAATTTCCCAGAAGTCTCTGTATTATAATTAATATAATAATTAACTTTACTAATGCTCTTGAGCTGGTTCTCTAAGAAACAAATTCAGAGTAACCAGATAGAGGTTGTATTGATAAGTCAGGGTGTGGTCTTTCAGAGTTTCCATTCCTTCTAGTATCTTTCTGGAATCTAATCAAGCTCAAATTTCATTTCTTGCTTATCCAACAAAGCAAGAAAAGCCTCTGGAATGTTTTTAATTAAATCTGAGTTTCAGAGTCACACTGTTTTAAAGTCAGCCTTGCTTTTTGCCTCATCGGTAAACTTGAATTTTAAAAGCCTGCCTAACCAAGCTTACAAAATTATTGTGGGAATAAAATACACATGGAGGTTGGCAAGTACTTGGGAAATAATAGGACATATAAAACAATAAAAATACACTATTTAGCAGAATATGTCTACTGAATAAGAATTGTAGTATAAAACAAAATATAACAACTAATTCTATTTCCTTGAGCACCAGTATTTCTAGCTCCCTATTAATCTTCTCTTCAGTCCCATGTCTGGACTTTTCTAATCTAATTTACTTTTGCATTTAGGGAGTTGTTAAATTATTTGGAACAGAGGTCTTTAAACACACACTCAGCACCAATGACTCCAAATCACTTTATTCTTTTCTTGATAAACCTTGTCTGCCCCCCCCCAAAAAAAAAAAAAAAAACAGAGGAGAGATGTGAGCAAATGTAGTAAAAGAAATCGCAGGCTTTAAAAAAGGGTTCTAGCTTGCAGAGAGTGACTTTTGCTTTGAGAAAATACATTTCTCCAAAGCCAGAGAAAGGAATATCACTCATCTGATGGCCAGGTGGGTGTGCGACCTTTACAGTTCAGTGCATTAACCTTCATCCAGACCGCAAGAAACTGTGCGAGCTGTCTAGCAGCAGGTTTGGGGAGCATTCTAGAAGGGTGGGCAGTCTAGCCTCTTGCCTCACAGATTACGGTGTGTAGCTAAAATATTTACTGTGACACACCAAGCTGGGATGTGTCAGTGACTATTAGAAGCACAATAAATAAATGATGTTGCCTTTCTGCATTCAAGTTCACAGAGCATGAGGGAATTACTGATGTATTGATTCCATTTCACTGAATTTCTGGGTCATTTTCCCCATGTTTTCTACTATCTTGAAGTCCCCCACCCATGCTTAGACTTAATCCACCCTGCTCATCCATCTCATAGGAACTTTTCCTTTCTGCCTCCACATATACCCCACCCTTTTTCCCTTTTTCTTAAAAAAAAAAAAGCTTTTAAACATTTATTTATTCACTTTGTATCCTGATCAGAGGCTCCCTATTCTCCTTCCCGTATATTTCTCAGCTAGAGGAGCCCCTTACCCACCTATCACAGCTCACTAAGTCACATCAGGATTGAGCCTGTCCTCTTCCCCTGTGGCATGGCTAGGCAGCCCCCTTCAGGGAGGGAGTGATCAGAAAGCAGGCAATCTAGTCCACATCTTGGAAAGTCAGTCTACGTCACACTTTAACTTAATCATAACTTCCTCTAGAGGACTTCCTGTCACCGAATCTTGCCTTGTAAACTTAAAACAACAACAACAACAAAAACCTTTAAAATTGTAATAAAAATGTCAAGAATTCTCAAAGAGCCTGGCCAATTCATTGTTATATAGAGATAAAATAATTTCAGCTGTATTAGTTTAACTTAGATTCCTGACTGATTTACTGCATTTGTCTGTCCCTCATTCTTTAGCTCAGTGAGACTGTTTTTGTTGTTGTTGTTGTTGTTTTAACATTCAAATAAACCACAGTGCACATTCTGATGTTCTGAAACTCTGCCTCAGCTCTCTATGGTGTCAAGTCTTCATGATCTGGCTATTATTTACTTTCCTGGCCTTGATCTTTTCTCTTTTTTAATGTTAAACTAGAGGCAGACAATAAAGTGGTAAAAATAAATTTTATTCAGAAATGAGCTCAATTCAGAATCCAGCAAGGAAAGAGGGTTCCTATCACAGTAATGGAAGGAGGCAGGTAGTGGATGGAAAGTCACCAGGAGGACACATCAAAATGAGGAAATCCTTTTTACAGGACAGTCAGAATCTTGCTGAAGACAGGCTAGGATAATCTCATATCAGAGGTACCAGGGTAGTGGGGTGAGGCATTTCATCAGCTACTGAATTTGACCAAATTCAGTAAAGGTCTGAGGTTGGACTATTTAAGAAAGAGATTCCATGCTACAGAGAGGGCAAATCTTACCAGTTCCTTAGGACCTGGGCGTGGGGGTTGGAGGACAGGCAGGAAGGCCTTAGCCTTCCTAAAAAATCCAGGGAAAATCAGTTCAATTCCATTCGTTGGTAACTCCTGTGAGCACACTAGGAAGATCCCATCCTTCCTAGGGCCTGACACATGGGAAACTGTATCAGCGAAAAGGGAATAACCAAACCTTCCACAGATTGTGGACATAGACTCTGACTGAAATGAATAAATGAATTCTAGAGGATTCAAACTGCCACTCACTCAACAATAAGAGGATAAGGTATGCAAATGGAGGCGAGAAATAGATTTAGGTCCAGTCTCTCCAATGGGCACATCGGTTCCCAAACCCACCTTGTTCCCCAGTTACACAATGCAAAGTCGGGCTAGTTACACATGGCACTTGGCAGAATTCCATCTCTGTTCTGTAAAGTTCCTGATCCTTCTTGTCATGGACATTTTCTCCACACAGAAGATGGCTATTCAGAGCAATAAAAAACTGACTTTTATACAGGAGTCTTGTCAATAAAGTTTACACTTGAAGATTGATAGTAAAGGAAGAATAAAAAAATCTGTATGCAATTATGGAATCACTAAGAGTTTTATAACCATGGGGTAGAAAGTTGTGTTGGAGCATAAATACTAATTAGAATAGGACACATATTACGCTCTGACAAGAATCTGGGATGAATGATGATGGTGGCCTTCCTTCCAATCTAGATCAAAGCTCACAGAAAGAGAGAGAGAGAGCTGAGCTTGTCTATGGCATACCCACTGACCAAGGAGACAAAAAAAAACGGCAGCATTTTATGACTCAGGAAAACAGGTGGAGGAGGAACAAGCAACTAATAAGCTTAGTCTATAGCACCAGTAGAGCACAGTCCCAAATACTTTTAGTTAGGAAAAGTGCTCCACATAACTGCAGGGGCGTGGGTACCAAGTATGTACTTTTATGTGTGCTAAACTCAGGGGGGTCACATCAGATATAAGCATGTGTTAATACAGCAGGCAGGGCTGTGAGGTTTCTGGTCTGGCCCTCATTTTCAGATTCCTTCTGCCACACTCCTGACAGGGTGTGGTCATCTCTACTGGTGAAGAACTTGCTACACCTAGTGGCATATTATCCCATGAGTGGATTAAGTCCTTCCACTGGTATTATCATGAGGTCGCTCCCTATCATCCTTAATGGTTAAGATTTCCATTTTCTGACACCTTGAAATGCAGCAGTCTTCTCAAGCAGTTGAAAGAAATTCTGTTAAAAGTAAAGAATCTCATATCACACTCAAAATAACTGTAACTGGTCCCTGGCCTATCTGTATGCACATTGAAGTTTGCACATTAATCTATGTCTAAGTCTGTTCAGGCTGTTATAATAAACTACCACAAATGGGTGGTCTTAATCAATAAATATCTGTTTCTCACAGTTTTGGAAGCTGGAAAGGTCAGGATCTTTCTGAAGATTTGGTGTTCAGCAAGGGCCTGCTTCCTGCTTCTGAACTGTCTTCCTACTGTGTCCTCACATGGTGGAAGAAGTGAGAGAGACCCATGTGAGATCTCTTCCATAAGAGATGCACCTCCTGACTTACCTATCCCTTGCACCTTCCAGGGCTATCACTCCAGTGGGGGGTGTCACGTTCTCATGATACATTTTGAGGAAATGTAAGCATTTCCTTGACTATTATATGCAGATACAAAGTGGATTCTGATATGGGACTCACAGGTTACTCCCTCAGCATTCTACAGAGGCCTCATGTCTACATCAAAAGGTATCAGGATCAGGCTGAGGAGATGGCTCATTAAGTAAAGCTCTTGTTGTGCTCATGTGAGGCCACAAATCCACTTAAAGCTGAATATCGTAGTGAACATCACTCCTAGAATATTGTGCCTACATGAGAGACAGAGACAGTAGAGTACCTGGCGTCTCATAGGCCAGCCAGCTTGGTACATACAATGTGGACAATGAAGAGATTCCATGTTCAACAATGTGGAAGGTGAGGACTGACCCTTCAAGTTATCTTCTGACTCCTGTGTGCACGCCCCCATGTGTGTGTCCACATGAATGTGCACACACACAAACACATGCATACTTACGTACATTACACATACAGACACAAGCAAACACATATGTACATCTCTCTCTTACACACACTCTTTTTAAAAAGACATCAGGGTCAGCAAAAGAAAAAGGGATTAAGTCACACTTTTATAATCTACTTTAACAAAAATAACTGCTGGACTGCTTTTATTATACTGTTCTCCACAAATGAGACCAACAAGCTCTGGTAGGTAAAAATCAATTCTGTTTCACTTTAATGCAGCTGCTTATGAACTGTACGCTAAATTTGCCTCATGAAATTATCTCTCATGTAAAAGTAAGTTAAAATGAGCACAAGCTTGCTCATTTAAAATAAATTGGCCAACTATTGCTCAATTTTAAGCCTGCTGTGTCCTGCTTCTTGGGATGGTGATAATGAGATAAAGCATATTCTGTGGCCGTCCTTGGTCAGGTCCCCTGAGCAAAGGATAGTCTATTCCAAACTTGGGCCCAACAACAAAGGCAAGCTGTAAGGGGTGTGCTTGTTCACTGCAGCTAAGAGATAAGGAAATGAATTAAACCAATTTGAAGGGACCTACAAAATCAGAGACAGAGAGTGTCTAGACACTATCACAAAAATGAAATGTAAGGCACAGTGAAAACTGCATGGCAGTGTCTGAGACAGGGTGTGCTTCTAAATGACAAACATTGTTCTTTGAACAGAACAGAAAACAGGAAAAAAAAATAGCCAGGAGAGATGGCTGAGAGGATAACCTGCTTGCCACAGGAACATGAGGATCTGAGTTGGAACTCCTAAAACCTACATGAAAGCCCAGAAGTACAATATGCATCAGTGCATATACTTATTTATAACTTTTATTAATGATTAATAGCCCATAACACATTTAATATCACATAGTTATCCATTCAACTATTGATGTTGCTTTGGACCATTTGCAGTTTTAGTTATTATGAACAAAGTCACTATGATCATTTTCGTGTGTACTTGGTTGTATGTGTACATGCATATTAGAGTGTATGTGAGATGTGTGCATACGTGTGAGTGCAAGCCCGTGTACATTCTTGAGGCCAGAGGAGAGCATCAGGTGTCCTCCTCCATAACTGTGTTTCAATCTTCCAGGGTCAGTCTCTAGCTGATTCCTGAACTCATATTTTTAGACTGCCAACCAGCACCCTACAGAAGTCATATTGGTTCTCCCCACTCAGTGCTAGGGTTACAGGGCACAAGATGGTACCTAGCTTTTAGGCAGGTGCTGATATCTGAACTTCAAACCTTGTCCTGTACAGCAAGAACTCTCAACCACTGATCCATCTCTCTAGACCACTTACATATGTTTGTATACACATACATCTTTATTTCTCTTAAGTAGATTCCAAAAAGTTCAATTTTTTAATTTATTCACTTTACATCTAAATTGTAGCCCCTCCCTCCTCTCCTTCGGGTCTCATACTCCCATACTCATCCCCCTATCCCCGATCTCCTACTCCTCAGAAAAGAGAAGCTCTCCCACCAACCCACCCCAGCACTTCAAGTGGCATAAGGATGAAGAGAGGGAATAAAGTAGGAGAGGGAGTACTGAGGGAGATGAGGATGGGGATCAGATGTGGAGGAGCAGGGGTGAGAGGACAGAGGACTTGGAGAGAGAAGGGAAACAGAAGGGCCAAGGCATCTCTGAGACAAGCTGGAAACCTATGGCAGGGACAGGGTAGGCTCCTAGGAGGATATGGTGGTGACTCTCGCTGAGACTTCTAGTAGTGGGGTTTATGAATAGTGAAGAGCTACCTTCTAACTAGACAAGACTTCTAGTAGATAGAGGGGAACACCAACCAACCCATGAAAACTTTGACCCAAAATTAACCCTGCCTGTAAGATATGCAGGAATAGAGAGCTAGAGGAGAGATTGAGGGTATGTCTGTCCAATTCCTGACCCAACCCTAGACCTAGCCCATGGGAGGAAGCCAACATGGACATTATTAGCAATATTCTGCTGTGCTTACAGACAGGAGCCTAGCATAGCTGTCCTGTGAGAAGCTCCACTCAACAGTGGATCCAATCAGATGCTGATACTCAGCCAAACACTGGGCTGAGCACAAGGAGCCTTGTGAAAGACTGGGGGAAGGCTAGAAGGACCCAAGGGGACAGGAGCTCTACAAAAAAGAACAACAGAGTCAACTTACTTGGACCCAGGGTGGAGGGCTTGTGGAGCCTGAAGCACCAACCAACGACCATGCATGGAATGAGCCAAGGCCCCCTACATGTATGTGACCCAGAAAGAATTCAATTTTTATGAGACAGATTTCTCATAACAGTTATAACATGTTAAAGTTTTATTCTCCAGAAAGAACATGATTAATAGAGTGTTTAACTGTTGTGATCTGGTTCGTGTTTTCACCTACTTTCTATATAACATACATATATGAGTAAATATTTAATTAGTTTCTGAAGTGGTTGTGTTGTTCAGGGCATTATGTCCTCATCAAAATCTGGTGTTATATATTGTTCTAGACCGAACATGTTGCCCCCTAAATTTATATGATAAAGCTAAGACTCCATTGTGATGAGGCACAGAGAGATTTTTGGGAGGTAAATGAATTTAGGTAAGGTCCTAATGATGGGGATCATGGGGATCATGTGGTAGGATTTGAGTCCTCATAGAAGCATAAAGAGGGATGAAAACCTCCCCCAACCCCCACACTACAGCATGTGAAGTCTCAGGGAGGAGAGTATGATCTCAAAGACAAAACAAACTCTTACCAGAAATTGCTTCAACTAGGAACTTGGTCTTTGGATTTCTCATTATTGAAAACTGTAGATAATAAATATATTTTTTAAAGAAATACAGTCTGTGACATTTTGTTGGAAAATCATGACCAGACTAAGATATTTAGTTTTTTTGACATAACACCCTGAAACAAGAGTAATCAAGCTTAAGATAACTAATTGAAAACCATAAACAAGAGCACATTTAAATAAGGAAATTTAATATAATTGAGAACAAAATGCCATTTTATTGAAATATACAAAAGAGTTGAGGATAAATGGCATGCACAAAGGAAGAAATTGAAACTACACAAAGGCAACAAGTTGCAAACATGACAGATATCTTAATAACATTTTAAATGTATTAAGAACATTTGAAGAAGCAAAGAGAGACCATTACAGAAAACCACTATAGGTAGTAAAGCAGTGATGAACTGGAACAGGGTATCCAGCCCCAGCGGATACATCGGCAACACAACTCTTGTATGTAACCTCCAGGGAACATTGTAGAAGAGAAGTAGAAAGACTGTTAAGAGCCAGAGGCCTAGGAAGTCTGTGAGATTGTATCTCCTAGAAATGACAGTCATTCTAACTCAGAAGAGGGAAATCTCAATGTGTCTCATCTACACACACACACACACACACACACACACACACACACAGAGAGAGAGAAGAGAGAAGTAACTTCTCCCAGGTCCCAGCGATAAGCCCTGTAACTGATTATCTAATACAAAGTGCTCAGCAATAAAATTATATACACATAGGGCACACTAAACGAACTCATATATCACAAAGTTCAGGTGTGCATAGGTGTGTGGCTTTATTTCTGGGTCTTTGATTTGATTCCATTAATCAACCAGCCTATGTTCATGCCAATATCATGAAGTTTTTATTACTATTGGTCTATAGTATGGCTTGAGGTCATGTATGGATGTTCTATTATTTTATAGTATTGTTTTAACTATTTTGGGGTTTTTGTTTTTCCATGTGAATTTTAGAATTGTTGTCATAAGGTCTGTGAAAAATTGTGTTGGCATTTTGATGGGGATTGCATTGAATCTGTAGGTTGCCTTTGGTAAGACAGTCATTTTTATTATGTTAATCCTACCAGTCCATGAGCATGGGAGTCCCTTCCATCTTCTGATTATCTTCTTCAGTTTCTTTCTTCAGAGACTTGAAGTTCTTATCATTTGGCTTTTGACTTCCTAGATACCTTGCATTATTTGTGGCTACTGTAAAGGGTTTTGTTCCCCTAATTTCTTTCTCAGTTTGTTTGTCATTTGTATAGAGGAGGGCTACTGATTTTTGTTTTTGAAATAATCTTGTATCTAGCCACTTTGCTGAAGGACTTTATCAACTGCAGGAGTTCTTTGGTAGAATATTTTGGGTCACTTATGTATACTATCATATCACATGCAAATAGCAATACTTTAACTTCTTCATTTGTATCCCTTTGATCTTTTTTAGTTGTCTTATTGGTCTAGCTATAACTTCTAGTACTATATTGAGATATGGAGAGAGTGAGCAACCTTTTCTTGTTCCTGATTTTAGTTAGATTGCTTTGAATTTCTCTTCACTTAGTTTGATGTTGGCTATTGGCTTGCTGTATATAGCCTGTATTATGTTTAGGTATGGGCCTTGTATCTCTGATCTCTTCAAGACTTTCATTATGAAGGGGTGTTGGATTTGACAAAGGATCGTGTGATTTTTTTTCTTTGAGTTTGTTTATATGGTGGATTATGTTGATGGATTTTCATATGTTGAACCATCCCTGCATCCCTGGGATGAAGCTTATTTGTTCATGGTGGATGATGTGTTCCTGAACTAGGTTTGCAAGTATTATATTGAGTACTTTTGTATCAATGTTCATAAGGGATATTGGTCTTTTTAACTTTCTTTGTTGAATCACATGGTTTAGGTATCAGGGTGACTGTGGCTTCATAGAATGAGTTTGGTAATGTTCCTTCTGTTTTTATTTTGTGGAATAGTTTGAGGAGCTCTCCTTTGAAAGTCTGGTAGAATTCTGTGCTAAAACCAGCTGGCCCTGGGCTCTTTTTGGTTGTGAAACATTTGATGGATCCTTCTATTTCCGTAGGAGTCATAGGGCTGTTTAAACTATTTAGCTGTTCCTGATTTAACTTTGATAGGTGGATCTATCATTGTCCATTTTCTTTAAGTTTTCCAATTTTCTGGAATACAGGCTTTGGAAGAAAGACTTAATGATTCTTTAGATTTCCTCAGTATCTGTTGTTATGTCCTCTTTCATTTCTGATTTTGTAAATTTGGGTATTATAGCTCTGTCTCTTAGTTAGTTTGGCTAGAGGTTTGTCTATGTGGTTGATTTTTTTCAAAGAACCAACTCTTGGTTTCTTTGATTCTTTGTATTGCTCTTTTTGTTTCTAATTCATTATTTTCAGCCCCAAGTTTGATTATTTCCTGCAATCTATTTTGGGTGTGTTTGCCTCTTTTTTTCTAAAGTTTTCTGGTTATTTTTTAAGTTGCTAATATAGGATCTATCCAATTTCTTTATGAAGGCACTTAGTGGTATGAATTTTCCTCTTAGCACTGCTTTCATGGTGTCCCATAAGTTTGGGTAAACTGTGCTCTTATTTTCATTGAATTCTAGGAAGTCTTTAATTTGTTTCTTTATTTCTTCCCTGACCCAGTGATGACTGAGTAAGAAGTTGTTCAGTTTCCATTAGTGTGTAGGCTTTTTGTGGTTTCTGTTGCTGTTTAGGTCCCATTGATTCATGACCTCTGTTAGCTTCATTATTTCTCTATTTAGCTTCTGTCTTGATGATCTGTCCATTGGTGAGAATGGGGTGTTGAAGTTTCCCACTATTAATATGTTGGGATCAATGTGTGATTTAAACTTTAGTAATGTTTCTATTACAAATGCAAGTGTTCTTGTATTTGGGTATAGATGTTCAGGATTGTGATGTCCTCTTGGTGGATTTTTCCTTTGATGGGAATGAAGTGTCCCTCTCAGTCTCTTTTGATTAATTTTGGTTGAAAGTCTATTTTATTAAATATTAGGGTGGCTACTCCAGCTTGCTTCTTGTGTCCATTTACTAGAAAAAACTATTTCCATCCCCTTACTCTGAGGTAATGTCTATCTTTGTTGCAGAGGTGTGTTTCTTGAATACAGCAGAATGTTGGATCTTGTTTCAGCAACCAATCTGTTAGTCTGTGTCCTTTTATTGGAGAGTTGAGACCATTGATGTTAATAAATATTAGTGACCAATGATTGTTAGTTCTTTTTATTGTGGAGTGTCTGGTGATAGTGTGTTTGTGTGCTTGTTTTCTTTTGGTTTTGCTGTTGTGAAGTTATCTATATCCTGTGTTTTCTTGGCTGTAGTTGACCTTGTTGGTTTGATGTTTTCCTTCTAATATCTTCTATAGGGCTAGGTTTGTACATAAATATTGTTCAAATTTAGTTTTGTTATGGAATATCTTGTATTCTCCATCTATGGTGATTGAAATTTTTGCTGGGTATAGTAGTCTAAGTTGGCATCCGTTATCTTTCAGTGTTTGCATGTCATCTGCCCAGGTCCTTCTGGCTTTCTGGTACAATTCTGACAGGTCTACCTTTATATGTTAGTAGGCCTTTTTCTTTTGCTGTTTTAACATTTTTGTCTTTGTTTTGTACTTTAGTGTTTTGATTATTATGTGGCAGAAAGAAATTCTCTTCTGGTCTAGTTTATATGGCGTTCTGTAAGCCTCTTGTATGTCTAAGAACATCTCTTTCTTTAGGTTAGGGAAATTTTCTTTGATTTTCTGGACCTTGGAGCCTGGAATCTTCTTTTTCATCTATTCCTATTATTCTTAGGATTTGTATTCTCATGGTGTCTTTGATATCTTGGATGTTTTGTGTAAGTAACTTTTCCATATTAATGTTTTCTTTGAGAGATGTATTGATTTTTGCAATTGTATCTTCAAGGCTTGAGATTCTTTCCTCCATCTCTTGTATTCTGTTGGTGATGCTTACCTCTGTATTTCCTGATCTCTTCTCTAAGTTTTCCATCTCCAGGGTTTTCTTGGTTTGTGTTTTCATTATGGATTCTAATTCTATTTTCAGGTCTTGAACAGTTTTATTAATTTCCTACACCTGTTTGACTGTGGTTTTTTGTCTGTCCTTGATGGCTCTGTTTGGTTGTATTTTCCTGTATTTCTTTGAGAGATTTGTTTGTTTCCTCTTTATATGCCTCTAACAACTGCAAAATCATAGATTTAAGATCATTTCCCTGTGTTTTAGCTGCAGTAAAGTATCCATTGTTTTTTTGGTTTGTGGTGGAGCCATGACACCCTGGTTTTTGTTGATTGTGTTTTTATTCTGGCCTTTAGCCATCTGGTTGTCCATAGCCTTGCTCCTTTATTCTTTGAATCTGCACCTAAGACTGGATCCTTCCATCTCTGGTGTCTGGAGTAGTTTTCAGGATGAAGAGAAAGGTCAGGGGAACATAAATGGGGGCTGATGTTTCAGATGCAGCCACTCTGGGTGAATGTTCCAGAAGGGAAGGCTCAGGTGTCTTAAATGGCAGGGGTAGTGCTGGTGCCCTGAATGGCATTAGGGCAGGCATGGGTACATTCAATGTCAGTGGCATGGGCACTGGTGACTTAAAGGGCAAGGGGTACAGGTATGGGTGCCTTGAAGGGCCAGGCACAGTCATCTCAAGTGGTAGCTGAGGGGGCACAGATCCCTCAGGTGGAAGCTGCAGGAGGATGTCCACCTCAGGTGGCAATTGTAGGGGATCCTGTGTCTCAGAAGGCAGCTGAGCTGCAGCTTACAGGCCTATCAGACACTGCACACCTGAGACTCAGACTCGCCTGGGCTCCACCATCTTGGATCCAGGATCTGTAAGATTTTATTGTCCATCTGGTCTCCACAGGGGGACAGACAGAGCCATAATTTGGAAGTTGGGATGCTGTTCCAAGAATCCGGAAGCTGCCTTCAGGGGAGCAGGAAGGATCTGATATCTGGCTCCTGGAGCGGCAGGTCCCTGGACCTGAGGGCCTGCACTCTCCCAAGCATGCACAAAGGGCAGGGAGCACACATTTCTTGACTCTTGAATTTGGGAGATGGCCACAGGGGGCCTGAATCCAATCATCTCCAACTCCCTGGATGTCCCCTCCAGTCTGGGAAGCAGCAAAGTCAGTATTTTGGATCTAGCTATCTGTTTACCCACCATTTTCACAGTCTCTGGTCTTCTGCCCCTTAGATACAGTATACAATGGTGACCACCATCTTGGAATTCTCTATTTTTTAACATGAACTAAATTACTTTTCTAAATAATGCTACTATGTAGATTATGTTGTTTTTCTTTCTTGCCATCTTTAAAATCAAGGTGTGTGTGTGTGATTTATTGAAATTCACATAGTTAGTATGTGTTAGAACTCAAAGCCTGCCATGAAGCAAACCTCAAAGTCCAGGTGGTTGGTCACCTTACCAAGTGCTCCTTAGAATCATAGCATACCAAGAAGTAGAGGCGATGGGGCAGAATAATCAAGAAAGTGCTTGCCTTGCAGGCATGTGACACTGAGTTTAATTTAGAGAACATTTGTGAAAAGAATCTCTGGGTCTCACTGACCATCTAGTCTAGCTGAATCAATGACTGACAAGCCAAGGGAGAGACTCTGTCTCAAAGGCAACCTTCCTCAGATGACACTCAATGCAGCCACTTCTGATGAGAACTGATAGTCTAAGATCAGAAAGAAGGAGAGGAAGACCTCCCCTATCAGTGGACTTGGGGAGGGGCATGCATGCAGAAAGGGGAGGAAGGGTGGGGTCGGGAGGGAGGGGCTTATGGGGGGGTACAAAATGAATAAAGTGTAATTAATAATAAAAAATAAATTAATTAAAAAAATAAAAAATAAAAATAAAAAAGCAAAAACACACACACACACAAAGATTATCCTGTACGCTCCACTTATGTGGATGCATGAGCCTTGGAAAGCAAATGCAGACTGTGATTTACTACAAGGTCCTCGGGATTCAAAGGCACATCATTGTCAATTCTCAAAGTAATAAATAAGCACATACTAAGTAGGTGCAGGCAGTGATTAACCGAAACACCATTCTCAGCACATAACGCATCCACTCACTAAATCCTGATGACCTTCAAGTTTTCAAAGACTGTCCAGTATCTTTCTCATTTTTTTTTTCATTTTCATTTATTCTTATTAAAGAACTTGGAGAAAAGATAGAGCCTAGCATTGCTTTTAAGGGCTAATAGACAATAAATTGAAAAAAAAATTTAAATAGGTTTGAACTAATACTTCCTCTTCTAGGATGTAGTGCTGAGACAGTGATCAACTATATAATAGTGTATATAAGCAGTCTTTTAAAATAGTGAAAAATAAATAGAGAAAACCTAGAAAAACTTCACAAGATTAAGTTTCATTTGTTCAAATAAATCCTGTTAAATATTGTACAGTCAGTCAATGTCATGATTTATTTTATGGTTGTTCAAATAATGTTAGAGAGTTCTTTGTTGTCACATGGTTTGTTAACATAAGCATGTGCTAAGGAAGTCAGTCTAATATACACACACATGTGCATAGGGTGGTGGTATTTGGGATGAGTACGTCATAGCATGGAGCTATGAGTCACTTTTGTTCTCTTGACTTTATTAAATTCTCCATTTTAAATAAAACAGCTTTCCTGTAGTACTAATTAAAACAGTTATTCATTGAACAAATGCATACTTATTCACTTAATAAATTCACTTAATAAATATACACTCCATGTTCCACTTCATGTGCAAAGCTCTGGAAAGGATTCCTTAAATAAACACATTTCTTTAGCATCTTCTTTTACTTCAGAAGAACTTTTGCATATATGGAGTCCTGAAGAATAGGTGAAGGACTATGTGGATAAATAGGTCAGGTTGGCACCCTAGAAGTGTGTGTGTGTGTGTGTGTGTGTGTGTGTGTACTTTCTACATTATCTTTTTGAAACAGGATCCCTGAATCTAGAACTCATCATTTGGCTAAGCCAAACTGACCAATGAGCTCCAGGGATACCCCTGACTCTGATCCTTGCTCCAGATCCACACCGCTGCACCCCAACTTTAGTCCTGGACTTTGGGTCCAAACTCTAGTCCTCATGTTTTAGCAGCATGCAGGCACTTTACTGACTGAGCATCAATCTAGTCCTACACGTAGATATTTATGTAGACAATAGCAGTGCTAATCAATTGCCTCTTTAGCACAAACCACAATCTAATAGGGTTTCTCAAGTCCTATTGCCATTGAAAATCCATTATTTATGGTTTAATTATTGGGAATATCATCAGACTCAAGGTTCTTTCAGTTATTGGAACAGTTTCAGAAAAACAGTGGCAAGTGGGAGTCCTTGCAGATGAGGATGTGCATAGATCTGATCCTAAGAGTAATGACTATGTTAGACAGATGAAGTAAATTATCAGAAAGCCCTCTATTCTGTGAGAAGCAGAATACTAGTATCATTGGGCATATTTTTATGAAAAGGATGGCTTTGTCACATCCCATGAATGCTGTTGAATGCATGCTGGAGGTGTCATCACTGACCTCTTAAGCTTTTGTTTTAAATCTAATTGTCTACTTTGCAAAAGCAAATTGAAAGTCACTATCCTTTTATATCTCTCTAAAGACACTCATTGCATTAGAACAAAATCCTAGTTATGTCACTCTGTAGCCATCATGTTACCTTGAACTCAAATGCTTCTTCCCTCTTTCATTTCTCACTGAATCTAAAAGCCAACTTCCAACATCGGTCACTCTCCACAATGGGCCATTTGTACTTTTCCATAGTCCACAAACATTATCAGCCTAAACAGATACTTTATGTTTTTAGTGATTTTGCTGTCTATGGAGTCTTTCCTGCCTGGTTTTCCACCGTGCTACACGGATACTGATATGCTTAACCGACATGTGTGCAGTCCTCAATTATGCAACAAGTAGAGATAATAAAGGGGTAAAAAGAAAAAGGAAAATCAACATCATTTAACTTTCAGTACCCCTGAAAAATCCCAAGACTTCAGCACCATTATCCTACAGAGAAAAAAGAAAGTCATGGAAATCAAGTAGGTCACAAGGGATACTAGCTAATAGGAAGAGGCAGAGCAGGGAGGACCAGCTTGTGTCTTATTCCAAGTTTATTGCTGGTACAAGTATTGAAGCAACGTTGTGTTCCCGTACAGAAGGCTGGCATCAGTGGAAGTAGAGATCCTCAGAAGATAAAGAGCACCCACCGTCTGAAGGTGCCCTAACAGGTACCTAGAGGTCTTATGTATTAGTTGGAGTTATGTCTGTAGGAAAACCCAGGAGACTAGAAACTCAAACTTCTTTGAGTCAGATTATTTTTTCTTTTCTAGGAAATGTCACTGTTCATTTTTAAGACCTTGGTAATGAGGCCACTCACATTGCCAAGGACAACTATGTTTGCTTAAAGACAAGTGATAACCACATCAACAAAATGCCTTCAGAGCAACACTTGGGCACTGTTTGACTAAACTACTGGTTCCCATAAACTAGCTATGCTGCCAAGTCAAATTAACTATCTCATCCTGTCAGGAAGGACACTTTAGCCATTTAGATTGTCTGACTTTCAAGGCTTCTCCAATTCACAGTTTCTCTGATTAATGCCCTCTTTTCTTACTCTTTCACAATATCTCATTTTAAACTCTGAGATGCACAATAATGAACTAATCTTAGAAGAGCTAGGAAAAGTCTTTCAACTACCTTCAGTGCCCATGCACCCTTTTTTTTGGTATCTAAATGAAGTTTTACTGACAGAGAACCGGTGAAGGTTATTTTAGTGATGTAATTATTAAATCTTGGTGGCAAGATTTTCATGAGGAAACTCAATTCATGTCGTCTATCCCTTCTTATCAATACATAGTGGATGAAGGACAAGAAGGCTGTTTCATGCCCACTCCATCATTTCTTTTGAGATAGTTCCATCACCTTGTAAGGAATGTCTAAGGATTTCTGACATTAAAGTCAAAAAGTGTAAATTCCACAGAAAATTTAGTGAATATTTATTGCTGACAGCAGATAATATGCCGGGTGATGTACACCAAGTGTGTAATTCTATTGTCACAGTAATCCTGTAGGTTTGATCATACTTTAAATTGTCAAATGGAGACAGACACAAAAACAAACACTGGCCGTAGATTGAGCTTTTAGATCTGGGTTGGAGCCTTTAGTTGTCTGTGGTCATTGTTTTCTGTCACTTGTCACCCTGCACTGTTCTGCACAAAAGCTTATCCATGTCCCCAAAAATTTATATCCTGAATACTGGCAGTGATGGTGCTGAACTGGAGGGAAAACGGTGGTTTCACATGGGTTTCTGACTCACATTGGTACTTATACCTCACCCTTACTTCCCAGTATTGCCTAGAAAATTCTTCTACTAGCTTATGGAGAACAAGGACAGTGGTTTCCTACGCCAGTCTTCTCTAATAATGGGGCTGTCTCAAATACACTGTTATACACACACACACACACACACACACACACACACACACACACACTCACACACTGCCTTGCTTATTTCATTTAGACCATTTTTTAAAAGTGAAGTGTCATTTATTTGCTAATTTACTGTCTCTTTAAAAGTATAATTCTATAAGATCAGAGGGCTGCTTATTTTCTTCAAGTGCTTATTTTCACACGGCATAAAGGAAATTCACTATAATACAAAGCACTCGGTGCTATTGAGTGGATGAATGGCTGAATGGATGGTTGGATAAATGAGTGAAGAGCATAGGAATGGCCTTGGGAAAGGTCTGTTTCAAAGTAATCAATTCCTGTCAACTTCCTGCCTTGAGGCAACTGATTTCTTCTCAGGAAGGACTTCTTATCCGGAGGTGCATCAACCCTAGGTGACATCCTACTCTTTTTTTTTGTCATAATTATCATAGTAATGATGATGTTAGATAGGCCTCTGCTTATAAATCAGTCATCTAGCAATCCTATATTATTGTTTTTTTAAGCAATGACCGATTCATCTTTTTTTTTTTTTTTTCATGGCAGTCAAGCTATGTTTTGGATCCCCAAAACTTATCACAGTGGTTAGCACAAAATAAATTTATGATATTTATTTTACAAGTGACTAGAAGAAAAAGCAAAAATGGCATCTCATTTGCCTTACATCAATGAGTATTTTATAGTGATTCTGACACATTTGATATTAGTTAAGTACATGGACATTAAATCAGGTTCAGGGCATAAGTTTCTGCCTGATTATCCTTTCTAATTTTTTAAAACTTTTTATTGATTCTTTGTGAATTTCACATCATGCACCCCAATCCCACTCGTCTCTCTGTCCCTTACTATCTGCCCTCTGCCATTGTAACCTCCCTCCTAAAATAAATAAAAAATAAAATAAAAAAATAAATGGATAATTAAAATAGAATTAAAAAAATCCCGCCATGAAAGCTGTAGTGTGTCACACATTATATCCCTTTGTCCACATATTTTTACTTGCAAATATTCATTGTAATGAGTCATTGGTTTGGTTCAAAGCATCTGGCTTCCACTATACTATCAATACTGAATCTTCATTGGGACTTCTATGGGATAGCCTGTTGTTGCCCTGTGTCATGGAGATCCTGCAGCTTTGGATTTGCAGGACCTGCCCATTTACACACTCCAGCATATCACAGATAGGGCAAATGTTGGGGTGGACCAACAAAAAGCCCTAGATCTTGGCCTAGGAGCTAGCTAAGTTGATCAGCCTGCCAGATCACCTGTGTCCATACCACCAGGGCAAGCTTTCCAGCACTATTCCAACTAGCTCACCCAATATTGCAGCCATCTCTCATGTCCTTGGGGCCCAACTCACGACTTTCACTATCAAGCTTATTCTACTGTGCTGCCCAGGTGAAGTGTAGGGTTTTCTCTCCTGAGTGCTGCAGCCAGTGAGAGTCAGGAACAGCACTCCCACTCTCATGACCTTGGGAAGAACTCTCCTCTCTGCCACAGGTATCAAGGAAGGAAAAGGCATCTCTCCCTTACCCATGCCATCCCACAGGAAACAAGGGGCAAAGCCAGCTCTCCCCTGCTCACACCCTCAGGCCAGCTGGCCTTTGCTCTGGCCACCAGAGTCAGCTCTGCTGTGCTTCCTGGGTGAGGTACAGAGTCCGATCTTCTGAATGTTAGAGGTGGTAAGAAGTGGGCCCCACTCTCCCACTCTCATGACCTCAGTGCCAGCTCTCCCATCTGCTGCAGGCAGTGAGGTGAGGAGGAGTATTTCTTCTTATTCATGCCATCCCACAGCAGATGAGGAGCAGGGTCAGCTCTCCTGTGCTCATGCTCTTGGGGCCAGCTCATTTGCTCTACCTCCATCAGAGTAAGCTCTACTGTGTTGCCCAGGTGATGAGCAGGGACAGCTCTCCATAGTGTGGTGCCTGGTGATGGCTGAGACCAATTCAATACAGACCAGGGAATTGGTGGTAGCATGGGCATGGGGCATCAACACAGATCCCAGCTGCCAGAGATCATAGACCCAGACATGGCCTCCCCAGCAGAAGCCTGGGCCCAGATGTCTCCATGGCCTCAGGGAAGCACAGGCCACTCAGATTAGCTTGTTCTCCCTGCCCCAGCAGCATGGCCCTCAGATATCCACATGGTCTTTGGTGGCAGCCCAGACCACAGACATCCACTTGGCATTTGGTGGTAACTTGGGCCACAAGGACTGACACACATCCTAGCTGCAGCAGGACCATGGACTCAGACATGGCCTTTGCTAGCCTCCCTAGCTACAACCTCACCAGGGCCTCCTTGTATTATATGTCTATTTTTAATTGTCAAGTCTCCAGTTCTGCCTTTCTCTACAGTGCAAGAACCCCAAGGCTTAGCTGTCTCTTCCATCTCTCTACCATGTGTTCTATCTTTCCCATCTCTCCATCACACATTCGTTCATTCTAGTGGCAACAATGGCAGGTCCTTGGTTATCTTTCTTCCTGCCACCACAATGGGTCCCTAATTATCCTTTTACTAATGCATGGTTTTCACATAATAAATCCCAGTTATAATCCCAGTTAGTAGCTAGGTGGGGAAAGAGAATCATTATACTTTCTTAAGTAGAGTGGAGTGTGATTCCAGGAATTGATTAGCAAGGTGCTAAAAAGGCCCTAAAGAAAAAGAAGGATACAATACAATATATAATACAACCGCACATTGGGAATTTTAACACCCTTAGGCCAGAGCCCATGAACTTCACTTGAATCCTCGCACTGCTGCTATTGTTGCTGAAATATGAAATGAATAAGAATGAAAGGGACCCACGCATCTTTGCCCACCCTGAAGTTCACTCTAGAGTGACCAAGAGTCTGGAGCACATAACAGCCTGCCTCAAATTCTTGTGTTCACTGCTGTTCTGCAGAAAATACTGTGCAGTGGATGGAACCAGCTGCTTTTTCTTTCTCCCCATTCTTTTCATGCCTCCAACTTGAAGCAACGAAGGGAGGCTTTCTGGCCAATAGTCCAGGAAATGCAGCTTTTATTGCCCTGCTCTGACAGAACATGAGCACTTTCTGAACTGCCTCATGAGGATCTGACTCAGCCAATCTGGCAAGTGGCCCTAGGAGTTTGCATCTATCACTAACTACTATGAGAGGCTAGTGCTGCTGTACTCCAGGCCATATTTTGAATTTCAAAACTACTCTTAGCAGACATTCTAAAGGGCATACATGGAGTGGACAGTCAAGGACAACCCAGCCACTCTCCTGAATGCAGGATTTTTATCTTCAAGCTTCAGTTTCCTAATGGATAAAGCTCAAATAACACTATCTCGTCTTTCCCAGATGTTCATTTTAACCTCAAGACTACCTCATAATTCCCTGGAAAGGTTATGGAAAAATAGAGATTTCCAATTTTATTTTCTAAATATTCTGACCCACTAGGTCTTGGTTGTCAGACTAGATTTTTTTTCCCTTTCCTACGCTGATTTCCTTGGACAACTGGAAAAGGGAAATTCTGAATGTTTCATAGGCTATAGTAGACACAATAAGCCAGATATCAGGCAAACATCCTAACACAATGTCAGATGTATAAGACTAGTGGTCACTAGCAACTACCGGTACCACTTATTGTATTAGTTTTAAGGAAAATTATGTATGAGAAAATATGTATCCAAGTGGCTAAAACACATCTCTCTGGGAGCATGAAGCCCAAGGTAGCATAAGCACGAAAGAATTAGAAAATGATTGGTTGCAGCGCATGGCTTTTCACTTTGATAACACCAAAATGAGTAGCATTTTAAATTATCTATAGCGATATATTTAACACATAGGGTGTGAAATTTCATGAGAAATACCAAGATGACCTTAGGAAGGAGCACAGATGGCCTCCTAGGCAGATGGTTGAAAGTCTCTCTTCCTAGAAGGTTATTCTGAGCCAGAGAAAACAGGATATGTGCTCTGAGCCTGCTGTATACATATGAGTGAACCGCCAGCCAATATGGTCTGTGCATGCTCTTGGTCTGCTCATCCTGTATTCCACTAGCTCTATGTGCCTGACTTGTCAGAGAATTCTATCTAAAGGTTTCTTTTTTAAATGTTAGAAGATTTTAATTTTTCCACTGCTGACTGCTGTTTTTTCTTTGGAAGAATATTTTTCTGAGATTCCTGATAAACAAAGATTGGGTACTATACACTCCTTCATTTACTTTCAAATGGAGATTTCATATTATATGCTTCTTTAAAAAAAAACTCTCAGAATTTTACTAAGATGAATGATGCAAAAATATACCCTGTGAAAAAGTATTTCATTAAATGACATTAAGGAATCATGAGATGTTAATAATACCACCTTGTACAAGGTATTACACAGCATATTTAAAAGGCAAGGAAGGAACTGTGCAAAGCAATGCTGAGCTAGCCCTGGGCAAACTTTAACAGAAAGAAAACGCTTCACCAGCAGGACACAGAGCCATACTTCATTATTAAATTCTTCCCCTCATTCTCAAGGCCTACTGGTTTCAAATATCTCCAAAACTTGAAGAAATACTGAAGGCTCCCACAGTGGAGCAAATGGAATCAAGTAGACAGGCTTGAGTCCCAGCTTTACCAATTTCTAGCTGGGAGATTTGGACAAATGACCTACTTTCTTATCTATAAAACAGGGTTAAATTACCACACATTGAAGTATAAAGTATCTAAGAGAAGTTGGTTAATCTTGGCTTTCCCAACAGACAGAGGTCTTAAACAAGTAATGTGTTCTATCTTCCATAGCTCCTTTTTCTAGCAAGTATGGCGGTAATCCATGCCTACCTTTAATGAGACTGTTAGGAAGGTCAAGGGTTATGTTACTATGGCTGGTCCAGACATGTCAGGTAATGGCAACATTTGTTTTATTAACTGACATATAAGTTCTTGGGAGACAGACAAGCATGGTGGCTCTTCTGTACAGTAGCAACCCAATGTTCCTTACTCTTAAGGGCTTCTTTACATGAAAACATGATACAAGAGGAAAATATGTTGCTTTGAATGAGAAACGTCCCACATAGGCTCAGGGATTTGAGCACTTGTTCCTGAGTTAGAGGCATTAATTGTGAAAACTGTGGTGGATGAGTGAACTCTGTTAATGGGGGTGGGTTTTGAGAGTTCATAGCCTTGCTCTACTACCATTTCTATTCCACTTCATTCTATCTGCTTCCTGCACGTGGCTAGAAGTGCAATCTCTCACCTTCCCACTCCTGCTTTCAGCTGCAATTTCTCCCTGGACATTTTGGACTCTCCCCCTGGAATTGTAACTGCAAATAAACTCTTTCTTATATTAGTTGCTTGTTGTCATGTTTCTGGTACTACACCAGAAGAAAAGTAATTGATAACAGAGGGTTAACCTGAGAGATAATTCATTGTCAGTGAAGAATTTAATCATTTTTTGAATAGGATTTTTTGCCATCTCCAAACCAAACCACACTTTTGATGAAATGGCAAAGTTTCCTAGTTAATAGAATGTCTGGCAGAGATATGTGTCCTTTGACTTGACATTTTAAATGTCAAACATAATTCAAGGAAGCGTATTATGATAATCCTTTGGTATCCATTAGTCATTGATTCCAGGTCTTCATGTGGCTAATAAAATCCACAGATGTTTAGGTCCTATATCAGGTGTTATAGTTGTATACAATATGTCATAGTCGTTCCATATATTTTAAATCAACTATGGATGACTTGGACTACTTAATGTAGTATAAGATCATTGTTATTCAATACATATGTTGTCATAATTTATTTTTAAAAATTCCAGATAGTATATGTTGAGGACATATTCCCACCATACCTTTTACCCCCTTGTCTTCCTATATTATTTTTTCCTAGACAATTTTCGTCTTCTTCTTTCATATGATGTAAACATAAGACTTTGTGGCTTTGCAAAATCGAGGGATCTTGAATGAGAGAAAACATGTCATTTTTCTGAAACTAGAGATAATCATATTAAGTCAATTTTCTCCTAATTATGTATGTCTCTCTCTCTCTCTCTCTCTCTCTCTCTCTCTCTCTACATATATATATATATATATATATATATATATATATATATACATTTATAGAGAGACAAGGAAATTCTGAACATGCTTGTTACAGATAAATTTTTTTGAATATTTTTTTTATTTGCATCTAGTAAAATCCACAGCTGTGGAATCCATAAATATGGAGGGGTGGGTGGTATTTGATTATTCAAAGATAAAAACTAAGAAAAAGAATTGTTTGGTAGCAGATACAGGAATATAGCCATTACACAAAAATATAGATTTAGTTTCATCCTTTAAGATTTTCTTATAATGAATTTATTTCCAAAATTCTATTTTATGTACCATCCATTTTTGTTATGCAGTAGATAATTTTTCACAAGAGTTACTAGAACTGAAACTATTTCTCAGGGGCTAAAAGTACTTGACATGTAGTCTGACAACCAGCATTTGACCTCCTACAAGCTGTCATCTGACTTTGACAAATTCACCATGGCATTTGTGAGTGTGTCTGCACCACACACACTCACAAATATAAACAAAATTATGTTGACGTTGCTTTACAAACTGTAATCAACCATATAAACAAACTGAAAGAAATAAACCACATAATGATCTCCTTAGATGCTGAAAAAGCATTTGATAAAATCCAACACTCGTCCAGGAAATCAGGGATACAAGGCACTTACCTAAACATAGTAAAGGCAATATATAGCAAGCCTATAACTATCATCAAACTAAACAGAGAGAAACTTAAATCAATCCCATTGAAATCAGGGACAAGGCAAGGCTGCCCACTCTCTCCATATCGCTTCAACATAGTTATTGAAGTCTTTGCTAGAGCAATAAGACAACTAAAGGAGATCAAGGGTATACAAATATGAAAGGAAGAAGTCAAAGCATCACTATTTGCAGATGATATGATAGTAGACATGAGTGACCCCAAACATTCTACCAAGGAACTCCTACACCTGATAAACACCTTCAGCCAAGTGGCTGGATACAAAATTAACTAAAAAAAAAAAAAAAAAAAAAAAAATCAGTAGCCCTCCTATATGCAAAAGACAAATAGGCTGAGAAAGAAATTAGGAAAAGAACATCCTTCACAATAGCCACAAAAAAACCCATAAAAGTATCTTGGTGTAACTCTAACCAAGCAAGTCAAAGACATGTGTGAAAAAGCATCAGGTGTCCGAAGAAAAAAATAGAAGCTATCAGAAGATGGAAAAATCTTCCATGTTTGTGGATCAGAAGGATTAACATAGCAAAAATGGCCATTTTACCAAAAGCAATCTACAGATTCAATGCAATCCGCATCAAATTCTTTACAGACCTTCAAAGAAAAATTCTCAACTTCATCTGGAATAACAAGAAACCCAGAATAGCTAAAACAATCTTCTACAATAAAAGATCTTCTGGAGGTGTTTCCATCCCTGACCTCAAGCTGTACTATAGAGCAACAGTAATAAAAACTGCATGGTACTGGCATAGAAATAGAATGGTAGATCAATGGAATCAAACTCACGACCCAGAAATAAACCCACACACCTGTAGACACCTGATATTTGATAACAGAATTTTCATCAACTCACAGTGAAAAAGCACAGGTTCTGTGAAACCTACAACCTTCAGAGAAGGACATAATTAATGTAGGGCATAGTAGAGATGAAGTCATGTAGGCAATAGAGTAAATTTGCTTTGGTAGAGCAGAGAATGCATCATGGTTGTTGGAATACAGTCCTCTGACAGCAGCTTATCAAGAATCATGAAAGCGGGGTTGGAACAATGTCTGAGTGGTCAAGAGCAATTCCTGCTCTTGTAGAGGACTGAGTTTAGATTCCCAGTCACCACACAGCAGTTTGCCACTGTCTATGACTCCAGTTCCAGGGGATCCAATCTTCTGACCTCTCCACATATAAGGCATGCATGTGGTGCATATGCAGCCATGTAGGCCAAACATTTATACAAATAAATAAATACTTAAAAACAAAGATTCTTGGACTGTAAGGAGTTTGAATAGATGGAATTGAGTCGTAGAGGCTTTTAAATTCTATAGTGAGAAGATAGGATTATTATTATTTTTTTGTACAGTTTTCCTGAATGTGTACTGCAGAGTACTAGCTCCCTTATGTGCCCTGGCATAGAAGGGGTCTATGAGTGATTATGTCTGAAGCCTGATTTATATTCTGCTTTTTGGAGACTTCTATCACACATTTGCATGTTTAGTTTAAAGCTCCAAGAAGCACTTAGTTTAAAAGTTCACATTTTCAAACCTTGCAGCTTATACATTCCACATATTCTTTTTCTGGAAATGCCTAATGCCATCTCAGGAAATAGGATTTTGGAAACAGTGTACTAGCCAAAGTTAAACTACTGCTAGCAGCACACCCTGCAAATCCTGCAGTTTTTCATCTATATAGGTGTGTACTCTATGCAAAGGCTTTCTTCATACCCAGTGAGTTCTCATCATATTTGTTCTTCATTTCCCCTCCAATTAGCAAAACCTAAGATGCATGAAAACCAAAGACCTGAAGTAAATTTATTTCACCAATATTGCTCAACTCTAATGTTTCCTTTTGATTTATCAAATACTGTTGAGAATTCCTCTTTAAATTTTTATTTTTGTATTTCCCTGCTTTAAAATTTCTTGCAGGCTTGGTTTCTTTAGTTCTTGGCATACAATAACAATCATCCCTTTAAAACCTTCGTTAAGTAACACCAGCACTAATTCCTCTAGAAACTGTTTTGTGCTATTTTTCCTCTTGATAATAGGTGGCTTCCCTAGGTTGTCATCTGTTAGTATGTTTTCTAAATTTTCATTTCCTGAACATGTTGTATTTAGAAGCTTCAGGTCTAGTGAAATGTGATTCTATTTGAGTGCTTACTTGTTTTCTTATTTTATCATGCACTTACTGGGATTAGTGTCAAACTACAAATGCTGGCTCTTGAGTGAAAGCTTGGGTTATTGCCTTGCTTTTGTTGGGGTCTTTGACTAGAACCTGCCCCATACTTCTACTGCTCATGACTCACCCAGGATAAGTGGGTAAAGTTTACATTTGAGATTAGAGGTTTGAGATTAGGTCTCCTTCCCCTCCTTCCTCACTTCCAATTCACCATGGTCTCCAATTTCTGACCTCTTATTCTGCTGGCAGAAAGATGAGAGGGTTGATTTGTGCTTTTTAAAAAATTGTTTGTCCCATCTCATTTGCTTTCTTTATGTAAGCTACCTAAGACAATGTTGACTTTAGTCTGCTTTCAAGCTAAAAGCATCCAGTCTCCTTACTAAATCACTGCTTCTGTCTCCTGTTTGGTGCCTGAAGCTTCATTGCCATCACTTATTATAGTTGCATGTGAGAGGAGTATTATCTTGTAGGAAGCACTTGGCCTGCTTCAAGCTAAAACTCCTCCCTTTAGTGTTTGTTTGTTTGTTTCTGTAAATGCCAAGAGAGTATTTCAATTGATCAGTTTATTTAAAGAGTTAACAAGTAGCTTATTAAAACGGCCCCATGCAGTACAATACTATAATGGACAGGGGAAGTTCAGCATATGATAAAACTTTCAGTATACTCTAAAAGTTATGTTGGCTTAATGCTTCATTGGACTACCAACATACAGAGGAGGAAGAAATTTTTCCTGGAAGACTGGTGCATCTGTGCATCTTGTTTATAAGATATATTAGATGGGACAATTTATAACTAAAGTGTCTTACTTGATCCATGTCAGAGTCAGTTCCCTCTCCTCTTATTAGGGAACCCACATAAGGATCCAAGCTGCCAATAGGGTACATCTGTGTAGGTGGCCTAGGCCCAGTCCAAGCATTGTCCTTGGTTGGTGCTACAGTCTCTATAGCCCCTCTGGGCCCTGGTTAGTTACTCTGTTGGTCCTTTTGTGCAGTTCCTGTCCTCTCTGAGTCCTTCTATCCTTCTGCCTACTCTTCCACAAGACTCCCTGTGTTCCTTAGTTGTGGGTCTCTGCAATTGTTTCCATCAGCTGCTGGGTAGAGCCTCTCAGAGGAGAGTTATGCTGTAAGCATAGCAAAGAATCTAATAATGTCAAGGGTTGGCTGTCTCCCAGGAGGTGGATCTCAGAGGGGGAGATATAAGGAACAGGGAGGGAAGGTGGGACCAGGAGTAAAGAGGGGAGGGGCTAAAATAAAGATGTAAAGTGAATAAATGAATAAAAATTAAAATAAAAAAAGAACATGTGGAGAGGCTGGAGAGATGCACTGGATATTATTCCAGAGGACCTGCATTGATCATGAGTACCTTTTTTGTGGCTCACAATTCCACTCCTAGGGGATCCAATGCCCTCTTCCAGCTATCACAAGAAGTGCTGCATGCACATGTGTGGTGAACAGACATAAAAGGTGGCAAAACCTACATAAAAACCTGTTAAAGTATCACTATTTGCAGATGATATGACAGTATACATGAGTGACCCCAAAAATTCTACCAGGGAACTCTACAGCTAATAAACACCTTCAGCCAAGTAGCTGGATACAAAATCAACTAAAAAAAAATAAAAATCAGCAGCCCTTCTGTATGCAAAAGACAAAAGGGATGAGAAAGAAATTAGGGAAACAACACCCTTCACAATAGCCACAAGGACATAAAGTACTTTGGTATTACCCTAACCAAGCAAGTCAAAGACTTGTATGAAAAAAAACTACAAGTCTCTGAAGAAAGAAATAGAAGATAACAGAATATGGAAAGATCTCCCATGCTCATGGCTTGGCAGGATTAACATGGTAAAAATGGTCATCCTACCAAATGCAATCTACAGATTCAATGCAATTCCCATCAAATTACCAACACAATTCTTTACAGAACTTGAAATAAAAATTCTCAACTTCATATGGAATAACAAGAAACCCAGAATTGCTAAAACAATCCTCTACAATAACTGATCTTCTTGAGGTATCGCCATCCCTGATCTCAAGCTGTTCTATAGAGCAACAGTAATAAAAACTGCATGGTACTGGCATAGAAACAGAATGGTGGATCAATGGATTTGAATATCAGACACAGAAATAAACCCACACACTTACAGACACCTGAGTTTTGACAAAACCATACAATAGAAAAAAGATAGCATCTTCAACAAATGGTGCTGGACTAACTGGATATCTACATGTAGAAAAATGCAAATAAATCTATACTTATCACCCTGCACAAAAACAAAATCCAAGTGGATCAAAGACCTCAATATAAAAATGAACACACTAAACTTGTTAGAAGAAAAAATGGGAAAGAGCCTTGAACTTATTGGCACAGAAGACAACTTCCTGAACAGAATACCAACAGCAAAGGCTCTAAGATCAACAATTAATAAATTGGACCTCATGAAACTGAAAAGCTTCTGTAAACAAAGGAAACTGTCATCAGAACAAAATGACAGCCTACAGATTGGGAAAGGATCTTCACCAACCCTATATCTGACAGAAGGCTAATATCCAGAATATATAAAGAATTTAAGAAGTTAAACAGCAACAAATCAAGTAACCCAATTAAAAAATGGGGTATAGAGCTAAACACAGAATTCTCAAAAGAAGAATATTGAATGGCAGAGAAGCACTTAAAGAAATGCTCAGTGCCCTTAAGTCATCAGGGAAATGCAAATCAAAACGACCCTGAGATTTCACCTCAGAATGGCTAAGATCAAAAACTCAAGTGACAATACATGCTGGAGAGGATGTGGAGAAAGGGGAACCCTCCTCCACTGTTGGTGGGAATATAAACTTGTACAACCACTTTGGAAATCAATCTGGTGCTTTCTCAGACAATTAGGAATAGTGCTACCCTAAGACCCAGCTGTACCACTCCTTGGCATATGTCCAAAAGATGCTCAAGTATACAAGGACATTTGCTCAACTATGTTTGTAGAAGGTTTATTTGTAATAGCCAGAAGTTGGAAACAACCCAGATGCCCCTCAGTTGAGGAATGGATACAGAAATTGTGGTACATTTACACAATGGAATACTACTCAGCAATTAAAAACAAGGAAATCATAGAATCTGCAGGCAAATGGTAGGATCTAGAAAATATCATCCTGAGTGAGGTATCCCAGAAGCAGAAAGACACACATGGTGTATACTCACTTATAAGTGTATATTAGACACATAATATAGGATACTCATGCTAAAATCTGTACACCTAAGGAAGCTAAGCAAGAAGGAGGACCCTGGGTAAGATGCTCAATCTTCATTCAGAAACACAAATGAGATGGACATTGGAAGAGGGGAAAAAACAGGGAACAGGACAGGAGCCTATCACAGAAGGTCTCTGAAAGACTCCACCCAACAGGGTATCAAAACATGTGCTGAGATGCATAGCCAAACTTTGGGCAAAGTTCAGGGAATCTTATGAAAGAAGGGGGAGACAGAAAAACCTGGAGGGAACAAGAGCAACAGAACCAAAAAAATCTTGGCACAGGGGTCTTTTATGTGACAGATACTCCAAACAAAGACCATGCATGGAGATAGCCTAGAACACCTGCACAGAAACAGCTCAAGGCAGCTCAGTATCCAAGAGGGTTCCCCAATAATAGGACCAGGGACCATCTCTGACAAGAACTCATAGGCTGGCTCTTGGATCAACTTTACCTGAGGGGGGAGCAGCCTTGCCAGGCCACAGAGTAAGACAAAGAAGCCAGTCCAGATGAGACTTGATAGACTATGGTCAGATGGAAGGGGAGGAAGACCTCCCCTATCACTGGACTAGGGAAGGGGCATAGGAAAAGAAGAGGGAGGGAGACTGGGATTGGGAAGGAATGGGGGAGGGGCTACAGCTGGGATACAAAGTGAATAAACTGTAATTAATAAAATAAAAAAAGTAAAAAAAAACATTAAAAAAAACAGAATGGGGGCTGTCTCTGACAGACTTTGTTGCCTGCTTTTTTATTATTGCTCCTCCTGCCTCCAGTGTGGCTGCCTCACCAGGCCACAGGAGAGGAGGACAGTCTCAGTCCTGATGCGAGTTAAGCAGCTGAGGTGGGGGCTCCCCTTATCTGAGGAATAGCATAGGAGTTATGAGTGAAGAGAGAGCAAGGGTGGGACTGGAAGGGGGGAAGTGGAGAAGAGGGAGGAGGCCAAAATTGGGATGAAAAGTGAATTAATTAATTAATTTAAAAAAGATCAGGAAAAACCAAAAGAACAGACAAACAAAATCAAAAAGAATCCATGGATATTAAACCTTCTGTGTTTTATTGGGACAAATAATACTGGTGGACTAGGGTTGAAAAAAATCACCTGTGATTAATAAGAAAGCAGCATCACTAAGACAAAATCTGTGAGTTCATCAGGGTCAGTTCATGTAATGTGTAATAGTCCCCTACATAGTACTTATCGTTAAGGCATTAAGGGACTACTGAGAACGTCTAAGGTTTGTCACTGTTTGGTATGGTTAGAGTCTTCCTGGAGGAAAGTCAGGAGTGGCGGTTGGTGAACGTGGAGCCCTGGCTGCGGTGGAAACCTCAGGATTGAATGGACATGAAGAGAAGCTGAGGCTTGAACGATGTGATGTATTGGAGGCCCTGAAGTGGCCAGGAGAGACTGTTGGTAAAGGTGAGCCTTAGTTGCCATGGAAACCAAGCATATTGGAGATGCTGGCACCATTGATACCCACCAAAGACAGTAGCAGATGTGGAGTGGAGCCAGCCTGAGTCTATGAGATAAGCTGTATGTGATAAAGACAAAAGTGAGGTTTTCCAAGCTTAGAGCTGAAACTCAGAACATCATGAATGAGTCCCAAACACCAGGCATTGAGCTTTTCACACTGATTTTAGTTTTCTTTTGATCTGATTGTTACTATGTGCTGATTCTCCACTCTTGGAGTAAGAAATTATTAACTGTTTTTTAATTTTAATTTTACAGAAGTCCACATATAAGAGTCTAGATTTTCAAAGAGACCCTTAACTTTCAGTGGTTGAATTTTTTAAGACTATGGAACTCTTAAGGTTACATTATATTTTATATTTTAATAGTAACATGAGATCTTGGGGATAAACAAAAAAAGATAGGTTATAGTTTAATAGTAATATATTTGTGTGTTACATTGACAGATGGTCACTTGTATAGGTTTTTAAAACTTTTGTCAACTTGACATAAACCGAAGTTTATGGAACTGTGCAACCTTGGATATGTCATTTTATAACACAGGGATTCCCTCTTCTCTACACATTTTATTTGTTTCCTCCATTAACCTCTTCATAAACATAGATGTAAGCTCATCTTCTTGGATTTCACTTATGTTAGTGTGTCCAGGCCTACTTGGTCCTGGTTAACTGGATTCTGGAGATGCCATATTGCTTTGTCTTTTGATGGTTGTACTTTTATGCTGGCCTCTATCCATCTGGCTGTCTCAGGTGTTGTCTGTTAATTTCTGGTGCCTGTTAGAGTCCTGGGGTGGAGAGAATTCCATTGGCAGGGTTTTGAAGGAGATCTCCTCAGCTTTTTGGGTATGATCATCTGAATGATGGTGCTTCTCAGGAATTGTCACAGTTCACCTCAGGCATGTGGTAACTGTGGTGTTCAGGAAGGCTCTCCTCTCATCAGGAGCAGTCCTGGAGATGGCTGCCCTGATGCTGGTTTTCTTGCTCTGAATTTAGCGAGCTGCTTCTGCTGCTCTTAAGCTGTATTTGCTGGGCTCAGCCCTCATGAAGAACCACAGAGTCCCATGGTTTCATCAGTTTAGCCAGGGATAACTGGTCGCACTTTGGAGCAGTATCTGAGGGCTGCTCCAATGGCTCTCAGGTTTTTGTAGGTCTGAGGCTGGAGCTGTGTGCTGCGGTGCCCTAGCTGTAATCAAGGGCAGGTGAGCGCGGCACTCATGTGTGCAGTAGCAGGCCAGAGCCTAGAGCCTGTGGGAACCCAGAAACTTTACTGGAGCTGGGTGCCCTGAAGGTTGGACCTGATGTTTTCCCCGAGTCTATGGTTTTGGAGTCTGTAGTTCTGTCTAAGATGGCAAGTAGAGCACGCAGATACAGGTGTGTGGCTCCACTTTGCTGGTAACTGGGCATCTGGGGGCCTGTAGGAACCCGGGAATTTTTCCCAAGAACTCTTTTTTTTTGGGGGGGGGGGGGTGTCAGCTGAGTGCTGTGAGGTCAGAGCTGCTCTTCCCCTTACTGTGGGCTTCCACCCGACAGAGAAACTCAGTCTCTGGTGCCCTGGGGCGCTCAGTTGTCTGGGATGGTGAGTTGGGCACACAGGCAAGACTCTCGGCCGGCGACTGGGCACGCAGGACCCAGGTCCCTTTCTAGGGATTGTCTGGGTGACCTAAGCTTGGTCCTGATCACTTCCTGCACCATGGGGTTTCTTCTCGACTGGAAATCTCAGTCTCTGGTGTTATAGGGCCCACAGTTCAGTCTGGGACAATGATCAGAGCACCCTGGCATGTGGCTCTAGGCTGGCGACCGAGCACCTGGCAGGACCTGGGAACTCTTCTGCGGTTTAGCTGGGTGACCTGAAGCCGATTGACTCTTACACCATGGGGTTTCCTCTCACCTGGGAAACACAGTTGTTGGTATTTTAGGACCCAGAATTCAGTCTGCTGGTCACTGTGTAGATCCTGCTGTGCTGCTGGTCAGAAAGAGTGTCCTCCTGGCGCCACTATTTTGGATTCCCCTCCCCCATTCTCATATGCTACTAGAGACAGTTGCATCACAGAATCTCAAGTCTGCTGTTCTTTCATTTCACTGAAGCAACATAGCTAATTTTTAGACCACAGGTGCTTATAAAACTTTAGAAAGGACAATTTAATGTTCCTGACTTTTTTTTTTCATGCTCATATACTAAGCAGCAAACCACATTGTGAGGATACTAGGAAGAGGACACTCCTCTTCACTGTTGAGTATAAAGTGTTATCAGTTCCTCTAATTAGGTAAGTCACCTGGAAGTACCTCTTATCCATTAATGGAGATTGGCCAGAGGTCAACCTAGCAGACATGGGAGAATGCATGGAAATATGGGATAAGACTCTAGTTATAAACTCAGGCTTGTTTTGTGAGAAATTCACTGGAGGAAGAAAATACAACTTAATTTGGTCCTTTACAGAGCGTGAGTTTTGCAGTCAGAGATATTGAGGCTTATATGCTGTCTCACTCCATAATAACTGGGTGTCTTGAGACAAGTATTTAAAGTTTTTGAACATCAGTTTTCTCTGGTTCAGACTGAAATAACAATCTCTCTCCTGCAGAGTAACATATGCTGAATGCCTAGGACAAAGGCAGTTCTGACATCCACACAGTAAGCTCAGCTCTGTGCACTGTCACAAAAGCAGGAACAAAAGTGAGGCTTGACCCAAAAAAGATATGCATTCACTGGTGACAGACATGTTCAGAAATTGGTTAACACAAAAAGTAGGCCATTATGTGAATTATGGAGCTGTATTTCATTTCACTATGCTTATGAGAGTGTGTCTGAAACATTTAGAATCCAGACATACTGTTTCCTGATTACTTTTAGTAATATTTTAAAATGTGTTTGTTTTAGCAAATATCTTTCTAATCCATTACTTTGCTTAAAACAGAAGATACCAAATTGATGGTAATGATATATTTATTATCTTCTTCATGCTCTAATTTAGAAAAATGAAAGATAAATGAAGAAACTTGTCCAATATCTAATAAGTCAACAGCCCTAACTCTACCTTGATTTTAAACCTACCAATTTGTCTCTTCTACAGTTGTATTAAATTCAAAACACAGAATAATCTTGTCTAGATGCAGTTATACCTTTCCTCATATCTAACATTTCCTAGATCATTTCACGAACATGAGATTCCCCTTTTCTTAGCTCCTATTCCTTTTACTTTACTTCACACCCTGCAACTAATATCTTTTTGGCACTGGGTGAGTGAATCTGGCTTTCACAGCTCTCCTTCCTTTTGCATTCACTTCCCTTTCATGAATCCTTTCTAGTCTCTAGTTGTTGTAGATTTCATAGAAGTACCCTCCACTACTCTCATCAAGTGGCTAATGTATTAAAGGTCCCAGTGGAGCAGTGTTTAGAATTTAGACTTTTGCAAAGTATCTTAGTTAAGTTTCTATTGCTGTGATAAAACACTATGACCAAAGCAACTTGGAAAGTAAAAGGAACATGGAAGCAGGAAATAAAGCAGAGGCCTTGGAAGAATGTTGCCTACAGGCTTGCTTACCATGGTTTTCTCTGTCTACTTTCTTACATTGCCCAAGACCACCAGCCTAGACGTACTCAAGGCATTCTCAGGTCAATAACTAATCAAGAAAATGCCCTACAGATTTGTGCACAGACAATCTGATGAAAGCATTTTCTAAATCAAGGCTTTTCTTCTAAGTCTAACTTGTATCATGTTGACAAAAAATCTAGATTGTTTCTTCAGGGCTTTAATATCACCAATACATTGATCTACTGATGGACCATAATCTGACAACAGTACTGTGGAGAGTCAGAAAGTAAGAAGAATTGTCACTAGGAGAATGTTGTAGAAAAAAAAAAATCTTGTTACTGATTCATTTCCCATTGTAGTCCTGTATTTTTTGGCTACCATAACATTACAATCTTTGCTCCACCATGCCATGATGGATGTCACCAAAGACCCAAAGACCATGCAAGCTTCCAGTCACTGGAAGCTCTAAAACTGTGAGCCAAAGAGAATCACTCTCATTTAAACAGTTCCAGGCCATTTTCACAGTGCCAGAAAGAGTGACTAACATAAGATATTGATGTCCAGAGAACTGATGTTTCAATGACTCTACCTAATGTTCAGAAGCCTTATGGACTTCTTAGGGAGAAGTTAAAAATGTGGTGTCCAGGGGTATAGAATTATTTAAGAAGAAGCTACTGGGGAATTCTTGTGGCAGCTTAAAAGACAAAAAAACAAACAAACAAAAAACACATACACATACATTTGCAGATACAGAAGTAAAGTAAAAGGAGCTAGAAAAGGGGAATCTCAGAATGAAGACAGAAAAGTGACCATGAGGCTTCAGATGGAAATAGCAATTTTTTTCTATATCTGCAAATGTATGTGTATGTGTATTCTATCTGTCTGTATTGTATTGTCTGACTTTATCATGGTTTATTTCTTTTTAAAATTAATTTATTTTCATTAATTACAGTTTATTCACTTTGTATCCCAACTGTAGCCCCTCCCTTGTCCCCTCCCATTTCCACCCTCCCTCCCTCTTCTCCATCCATGCTCCTCCCCCAGTCCACTGATAGGGGAGGTCCTCCCTTTCCATCTGATCCTAGTCTATCAGGTCTTATCAGGACTGTCTACATTGTCTTCCTCTGTGGCCTGGTAAGGCTGCTCCCCCCTCAAGGGGAGATGATCAACGAGCCAGATGCTGAGTTAATGTCAGAGACAGTCCCTGTTCCCATTACTAGGGAAACCACTTAGAGACTGAACTGCTATGGGCTACATTTGTGCAGTGGTTCTCGGTTATCTCCATGCATGGTCCTTGGTTAGAGTATCAGTCTCAGAAAAGATCCAGATTTTTTTTTTCTCTCTTTGTGGAGCTCCTGTCTCATTGTTTATTTTTTAAAGCTGGGTCTTTGCTGAACCCAGAGCTCATAAAATCTAGCTACTCTAGCCAGCTTGCTTATGAATTCGCTATCTTTTCAAGCCCTGTGATCACAATTGACTGTCATGTCTACTCAGATTTACATGGGCTCTGGGGAACCCAACTCTGTTCCTCATGCTTATGGGGTAAGTGTGTGTTCACTAAGCCATCTCTCCAGCCCTCAATTTTATTTTATTGGGATTCATAACTAAAAGAATACTAAAGAAAACTTTAGACATAAATTCCAGAGCAAAACTGTTGACATTGTAGGAGACATGGGGTATTTTTTTATGTAGGATAATTCTACCATATTAGACATAATTATGACTTTGCTAAGCTCTTTCCTTAGGTATTGTTTGAGAAGACCTCTTTTTGTCTCATAAGGGACTTCTGATGACTATTCATTATTGTCAACCAGACAGAGGAACACTTGGGAGGTTATCAAAGTACTTCTTCATACGTCTGTGAGTGTAATATGACAAGACTCTTCTTGGGAAGACTCAACACACACCTAAGTCACCCTAAGTTGGAAGTTCACAGGCAGACCAAAATATGGACAGCACCAAAGTCCAACTTGATGAACCATAACTTTTATTGGGATTACTTACAGGAATATAGGTGAGAGGTTACTTACAGTAGCAGAAATGACTCAAAAAACAGCTGCATGACCAAAGCTCACCTTAGCATGGTGACAGCTCACAAAAGCTGAGAACCTGGAGCACGCTGCTCAGCCTACATGCAGCCCAACAAGTTGGAGAGTGTTCTTTCCAAATGACTCCACTGGCTTAAACCTCTTCTAGATAGCTTGGCTGGTTTCTGTTTCTTCCAAGCAGCTGTCCTGGTCTCAGAGTTTCTTTGCACCTTGGCCTCTCTGAGAGTGACTCTCATCAACTTTATTGCTTACACTGGGAGAGAGGGGGCCTAGAAATGTTGTCAGTTTCAGGGACTTCCTGAAGAAGCTATTTTTAGATGTTTATATTCCTGCTCAGGGAACTTCCCTGCAGGGTGGAATGTTTCAATCCCAGAGGAAAGAGTTACATAATAGCGAGAAATTTGTGGATCAGATCATAAAGCCTCTGTCATAATCAATTATCATAATAATTTAACTCACTGTTATGTTGAAAAGTTGAATACACTACTGGAAGTAATAGAACTATGGAAGGTCAGGACTTAGAGCAGCTAAGTTGTTGCTGAAGCACACCTTTAAAGAGTATTATCTTGGCTGTGGGTCCATTTGCATTGCATTTGAGGTATGTGAGATGAGCCTGTGTTCTCTGCCAGGCTTATCTTAAATATCGTTTCTGTCTTCCACAGAACAAAAAGTAACACAGTCCCCAGTCATAGGCAGAAAGCTCTGAAACCGTAAACCCAAATCAGTTTTTCTTTCTTTACCTTGTTTCTCTCAGGAATTTTTCACAAAGATAGAAGACTTCCTGACATGCTGGTTGTCACTGTTGCCCTCCTCCATTTTTTTAATCTCTCCTGTGCTTAAAGTGAGCATCAAAGCAAAGCTGCTGATCAAACCAATTGCATGCTTCACCACTTCCTCATGGTAGCCCATTAACAACAAGAACTCCGAGGATCTTCATGAATCAAGAGTTTCTTAACTCCCTTGTTTTAACCATCAACTCTTGTTCAAGACTACTGCCCTTTCTGGCTACCTTAACCTTTACAGTCTCTGAAGGCTTATCTATGGTTTCATAATTGCATATTTGAATGTCTTTCGTCATTAACTTTCTAGGGCAAGCGACTGTGAAAACCCAGCTTGGACTTCGTTTAGATTAGATCTCTTGCTAACCCCAGACAAACTTGTATCTCATGAGCCTCTGTGGTGACATAGCGGCAGCAGCATTAATCTGCTCCTAAAAAGTGCATGAGCATTTTCACTTTTAATCACTGTGCCTGTCCTAGAGGCTTTACACATTTACAATTCCATTAAAGTGATGAAAGAACCCATTTTTCTACCTTATCAATTCAACGCTTAGTATTATCCACCCTTTCAAAAATATTGGCCCATATGATAGGTTAAAATGATAGCAATTTTCTAATTGTTAGGGAGATATGAAGGGAGACTGATCATAGCTCCATCTGCTTCCTGCACTATTTGTAATCTCTCTTCTGAGAATTGCTGCTCTCAATGGCATGTTGATTTGTATTATTGCCACATATAGACACCTTACATATAAAAGGATTTTAGTAACAGCTATGTGCGTCTCCATATCCCTCTCTAAAGATTCACCAGGAAGATTTTCCTGGCCTCCCACATAATTTTTAACTTTGCTAATGGGAACTTTCGCTCCAGATGATACTACATCTTTTTAGTTATTTAGAAAGGCAGACTATCTCCAAACTTCTCCTACATTTCTAAATACATACTAAGTTACATGCTAAAACACATACTAAAAATGTGTATTTATAATAATCCCAGTTGAGATGATTCATTATATACTGTGTGAAGTAATATTTTATTCCCTTAAATAGAGTTATCCCAATGTCAGAAATAGATTTATTCCCCCCTTCTTCACTGATTTGTTATGGTATTATTTGAAATGTAAAATTCACATGGGATCATAAATCTGTCTTGAGGCTCTCAGTTTTGTTAAACTGACTTATTTATCCAGCTAACAAACAAACAACAAAACCCTACCTAAACTAAATCTAATTCTTGTGAATATAATAGTACCAAATTATAAGGATTTTAATCAAGAATCTACAAATATCATATAACAGCAATCTGAGTATAGTAAGCCTAAATCCTTCATGGGGCATACTTTTCATTGTTGGCATTAATAGCAACATTTACAAACTAATAGGATTTTCTAGAGTGTCTGCTGTACATTTCTTAAACTGACGAGCTGGTTCCTTCTTAGTTGCAATAACACCCGAGAACTGGAAATTTCTCCACTTTAGTAAAGAGCTAGTCAATTCACTGTCATTTTCATGTATCTCTCGGTTATCCCTGTTTTCATTTTCAAGATGTATTTTCAAATCAGTGTAACATGCAGAGAGATACGCTTTTCAGATCACCAAAGAATCTCCCATAGGATTTGCTGATACTACCAGAAGAATGAAAAGAGAATACTGCATCTACTGTTGAACTCTACAATAGATGGCCTCTGCTTGAGTAATTCCTACCCACTCTAATGTGAGTCACAGATATAATGAGTTCTGAGAGTCATCTTTCTCTTCCTTCTCTCATCCCATAGATATCAACAGCACAACACAGCCTGAAGTGAATTAACAATTCCATTTTTTCAGTATTTTACTTACAATAGAATTTTCCTTCCATACATTTCTTGCTTGCCTCACTAAGTTCTGCTTATGCTTCTTCAAGGTTGAAATTAATAAAAAAAATGTCATTGAGAAGAGTTGGAGATAACAGAGGTGGAATGGGCCTTGAGGCCTGGATCACTCCAACTGTCTAGGAAAGAAAAATAAGGTAGAAGTAATACACTTTTGAAATGCCATATAAATATTCCTCCTTGTACTTATAAATAAGTGCACTCTCACATGCTGTCAAAGAAGCTTTATGACACAGAGACTATAAGAGAGATCTATGACTAGTCAAAATGCAAAATAAGTGACTGTGGGGTTCCCAGATCTACCTGGGACATCTAAAACACAAGCTGCATCTAAGGCTCAGAGAGCATTGCAAAAGATGAACCAAAAAGACTCTCAGTGCCTAAGAACTGTAACGGCTGCTACAAGATCATCTCTTCTGGATAGGACAGGGATTTTACAGCCATGAACTCTCAATAGTATGGATGCTTGCTCGTGACTTGCAAATGCTACAGCAGTCACCAAGGATACTTGAATGAAGGATAATTTCACTCTCCCCCAGATGAAGACTGTAGTCAATGACCATTGGAGAAAGAATCAGTTCTCTTTACCATTTTTTTTTTTTTCAGAACAAGATCTCAGTCCCAAGTGATCATCCCTAAACACATGCAAATAAGGGCTACACTAATTGGCCTCTGTACCTCTGTAGTGTGTGTGCATGTGCACGTGAGCATGCCCATGGGCACATGTCTGACTTTTAGGTCAATAATTACAGTTAAGTCTCAATATAATCTCACTAAGAATATGTAGTTTGGATAAGGACAAAAGAGAATACACATCAAAATGTTCACTTTAAAAGACAGGGGACGGGAACTCCACAAGGAGAGCAACAGAACAAGATAATTTGAACACAGGGAACTTCCCAGAGACTCATACTCCAACCAAGGACTATTCGTGGAGATGACCTGGAACCCCTGCACAGGTGTAGCCCATGGCAGGTCAGTGTCCAAGTGGGTTACATAGTAATGGGAAGAGGGACTGCCTCTGACATAATCTGATTGGCCTGCTCGTTGATCACTTCCCTCTGAGGGGGGAGCAGCCTTACCAGGCCACAGTAGAGGACAATGCAGCCACTTTTGATGAGAACTGATAGACTAAGATCAGAAAGAAGAGGAGAACCTCCCCTATCAGTGGACTTGGGGAGTGGCATGCATGCAGAAAGGGGAGGGAGGGTGGGGTCGGGAGGGGAGGAGGGAGGGGCTTATGGGGGGATACAAAATGAATAAAGTGTAATTAATAAAAAATTAAAAAAAAAACAAAAACAACAACAACAACAACAAAAAAAGACAACATCATCAAAATAAGATTCTCGGTTGACAGTTCTTTGAATGTCAGCACTTTTAACATCTTAACCCCTTACTTTCTCACATCCAAATTTTCTGGTGAGAAATTTGCTGATAGCCTTATTGGGATCCATGGTACATAATGAATCAATTGTCTTCTGCTACCTTGAAGAATGCCTTAAATATCTTGATCAACATGTGCTCTGCTATGGCTTCTTTAAGTTTTTCCTGCTTGGAGTCAACTGAAATTTTTACATATGTGTATTCACAACTTTTACGAAATCTGAACATTTTTCCAGTAGTTATTTGTCACATAATGTCCACCCCACTTTGTTTCCTTACATTCCTCCATTCTGTGCATTGCTGTTTGGTGTCCCACAGCTTCAAGAGCTGTTTAGTTATCTTTATCTTTCCAGTTTTTATTATTTTAGTTAAATAATCTTTAAATATATTGACTTGTTTTTCTTGCAGTTTAAAATTTTTCTTTCAAATCTCTCTAGTGAAAATTTTATATTAGTTATGTATTTTTCAGGTTCAGCATTGTTTATTCTATTTTTGTTTTTAACTTTCATTATTGAGAGTTCCACTAACTCACATATTGTTTATTTGACTGTCTTATGCCTAGTATTAGGTGTTTGGTCATCTTTGTGACTGTCAATTTGAAGTCTTCAGTACAGTGACCTTTATCAGGTATAGACTTGATGGATTTATTTTTCTTTCAGAAGATCATATCTTCTTGTTTGTTTGTTTGTCTGTATGTCTTGGTGTCATATTATTTATTTACTTATTTTTTGCTAGGTACTTAATATTTCTCTTAATATGGCTCTGTAGATCCAAGATTATGCTTATTTGGAGTTGGCTATTTTGATACTTTCTTTGTATGAGAGATAGCTTGAAGTCCTTCTTTTATAAATCTATGTTTAGGGGGGCATATATCATATGTTTATAAATTCTGTGGTTGTTTTTGAATGTCCTAGAGTTTAAACGTCTGGCTTAAAAAAGAAGGAAAAATGAAGGAGAAAATATGCTGGATTCTATCCCACCAGCTAGAAGTTGCTTCAGCCAAAGAGATGGGCTTATGAAAACAATTACTCATCTCTGTAGACACCTTGAGATCACAAAGTAACAATAGGGATGGGAGAACCTATATATGATATTTATAAAAGAGGGTACTTTTTCGATCCTGGCTCCTGCAAAGTGCATGCAAATCACTCTTCTTATGTGTGCATAGCTGTTCCCATGGAGCAGTAAATGGGAAGATGGGTATCTGTTGCCCTATTAATAACTAGGTTCAATAAATTTGACCACAATTTACCACCCATGACTTCTCAGGGAAGTTCACTGTCTACAATAGACTCTACAGGTCCAGAATAGTTTCATAGACAGATTCTGCAGCTGTAGTTTAATGGCAAAGAAAGATTCCTGGTGCTTCTACCTCCAACTTTCTTCCAATTTTACTTTAGGCTGATTTTTAAGCTTTTGTATTTTTACTTTTGTGATAGATGCTCATTTTATAATAAGTAAATTATCATTTGTCAAGTAATTTGGGGGTGTATGTTTATTTGTCTTCTCATGGTTAAACTCCGAGAGTGAGATCAAGGATGGTAGCTGATTAGTTATTCACTAGCATTTCCCTTTGCTGAGGGTACCATGTGGCACATGATTTCAGCTTACTGTGCTTTTGCTTAATCAATCACTCAATAAAATAACAGCTGGATTTTGTGCTTAGAAAAACTTTTGTTCCCTCATTAAAAGGAAAACACACAGTCTGTATTTTTACCAGTTTTTTTGTCTCCATAACTCATCCTTTGCTGCAAAGAGAACTAAGTACTACTAAATTGAGTCCAAACTCTGTATTGTACAAGACATTCATCTTCGTACATAATAGGGTTTTAGCCTTCATGTTGGACATTAAGACAAAGTAGCTACAGCAGGAATCTGGATATTTTAGTGCTGGCCTAACCTCTGGACTTCAATGAAGCCTTTAATGCCCTTTGTAAAGCCAATGACCCTGTCTTCACTTTCAAACTCTATTCCTTTAAGAAGCAGTTCCATTCCCACTCTATCATTAACTCTAAGAAGTTTCTTGGTTCAGTAAAATTATAGAAAAATGCTCACTCTTCTGAAAATGTAAGCAACCATGAAGTACATGTTTATAACTAAAGTAAGCATGAATGTTTACATATATTAGCTGCTTTCGGTTCATGCATAACATGTTTTACTTTTAATGAAATGCAAAATTTATCGAGTTATGCGAAATGAAAATAAATGAATTAAAATTAAATAATGTAGTGTATAAATTGCCAGGTGATCTCTATAACCATCCCTCAGTTTATCATTGTCTATTTCTTCAAAGGTAAAAAGTTCAGTAAATGAAGATGATAAAGGGCAGACTCATGCCAAACATCATTTTTGCATGTTTTTTTTCTTTCTTTTTTAAACATTTTTATTTTATTGTATTTTTAATTACCCTTTATTTACTTTGTATTCCCCCTTTAGTTCCCTCCCTCCTTCCCTCCCAACCCTTCCCTTCCTCCCCTTTCTCCACGCATGCCCCTCCCCATGTCCACTGGTAGGGGAGGGTTTCTTTTTCTTCTTTCTGATCCTAGTCTGTTAGGTCTCATCAGGAGTGGCTGCATTGTCTTCCCCTGTGGCCTGGTAAGGCTGCTCCCCCCTCAGGGGGAGGTGATCAAAGAGCAGGCCAATCAGTTCATGTCAGAAGCAGTCTCTGTTCCCATTACTATGGAACCCACTAGGAGACTGAACTGCCATGGGCCACATCTGTGCAGGGGTTCTAAGTTATCTCCATGAGTATGAGTCTCAGGAAAGACCCCTGTGTTCAAATTATTTGGTTCTGTTGCTCTCCTTGTGGAGTTCCTCTCCTCTCTAGATCTTACTATTTCCCACTTCTTTCCTTAAATTCCATGCACTCTGCCCAAAGTTTGGCCATAAGTCTCAACCTCTGCTTCGATAGTCTGCAGTGCAGACCTTTCAGAGGTCCTCTGTGGGAGTCTTCTAACTTGTTTCCTGTTTTCTTCTTCCTCTTTCTTCCATCCTCTTTGCCTTTCGGAATGGGGATTGAGCATTTTAGCCAGAGTCCTCCCTCTAGATTAGTTTCTTTAGGTGTACAGATTTTAGTAGGTTTATCCTATATTACATGTCTATATGAGTAAGTATATACCGTGTGTATCTTTCTGCTTCTGGGACAGCTCACTCAGGATGATCCAGGTCCCACCATTTATCTGAAAATTTCATGATTTCCTTGTTTTTCATTGCTGAGTAATATTCCATTGTGTATATGTACCACAATTTCTGTATCCATTCTTTAGTTGAGGGGCATCTGGGTTGTTTATTACAAATACAGCTGCTACAAACATGGTTGAGAAAATGTCCTTATTGTGTACTTGAGCTTCTTTTGGATATATGCCTAAGAGTGGTATAGCTGGATCTTGAGGAAGCGCTATTCCTAGTTGTCTGAGGAAGCACCAGATTGATTTCCAGAGTGGTTGTACAAATTTACATTCCCATCAGCAGTGGAGGAGTGTTCCTCTTTCTCCACAACCTCTCCAGCATGTGTTGTCACTTGAGTTTTTGAGATTTCACCTTACACCCATCAGAATGGCATGTTTTAATATTTCTATAAATAAAAGTGTAGTGAGGATTGTGACATGTTACCCTCAAGAAGTTTCATTCCTTGGGTTGTTTTCATGTGTGATAATTTTCCACACATCATATCATGAGTTTTATCAATTTTGTGTGATAGATTTCATTTTGTGACAAAACTAGATCTTTGAGAAGACCATTCACTTATTCAGCCCAATCCAATCACTAAGCTGCAGAGATGAGTATTTAATGCAGGTATGTGGGACCATAAATTTCCACATATATAGACCATCTTTTATTTACACATTTTCTATTTGGATATGAAGTTCATCTATATAAAAATTAAAAACCCTGAAGAGTTCGGTTATGGAAATATTTACCCTGTGATTGACACTGTGATGTGATGACTATTAGCATTCTGGTTTGTCTTCCCCGAAATTCAGTCTCCCTGTGAGAATGAAACGTAGTCAGTCATGAAGCTGTTATTGAGAGTATAAATAAAATATCTTAGCTTCAAGAATAGAGAGCATACTGATGAATAGCTTCTAATTCTAACACTGATGGTATTGTTGCTAACTTTCTCACTTAATTTTTAAAATTTATTTCAAATTCAAATTGAAAAAGACTTAATAAGAACTTCTCACTCTGTGCTCAGTCTTCACTTTTAAGCCAAAAATTTGAAATAGATGCAACACCATCCCCAGCACTGAAGAGTTCTCAGGATTAACTTTATCTCCCAATATGTTTTTTTTTTTCACTTTTCATTTTGATGCTTATCTAATGTTAAAATTTTAATAAGTAGTCTCATTACAAGAGACCACAGTATTACTTTTGATGACATGAAGGGAGACCTTTGCTGACATGAAAATACAGAGGCTTTGGCATTTCAGAGTTGCCTGGCTGAAATGTGTTTTTCTCAGTCAATAGGACCATAATAATTTTATTGAACAATTAGATACTATGCCTTGTCTCATTCTTTTTGAAGAGCTAATGTTCTGAAGATACTTTTCAATTGATCTGTCAGAGTGAGGCCCTTATTATTTTGTACTAATTACACGTGACTATAAGATGAAATGTAGCCAGCGGGAGTTACCAAGAATTTCCAGACTTTTGAGAACTAGTCCATACCAAAGACAGGGATGGAAACTAGCAAAGTAAACTAAATTCAGAGAGAAGATATTAAAAAGAAAAGTAGTTACTGGAGAGACCAGAAAAGGCTTTTACATGAAAATTACTTTTCATAAAAAAATCTAGATAATACCATAACGTCTTAGAAACTAGAAATGTAATTACACAAATAAATAAAACATGATAAAACTGAAAGTTAATGCTGAGTGGGTTTTCTAGAATATAAAACAAAAAGACTAATTGAGTAATAATAGAAAAGAAAGTATAGAAAATAGGACAAATAACACAGAAGAACTAAAAGAACAAAAACAAATAGAGTAGAAGGAAAAGAATCAGTGTGATTGAGAAGAAATGAGATGTGTTAAACCTCAGAAAGTGCACATAAAGCTTCAATAACGATGTGTGTGTCTTTGTGTGTGGACAGTGTCCTCCACCTACAGGCACACCACCCTATCATCTCAACATTATAGCAGGCATGATTCTGGGAGGAGACCATGGCCTGGGGAACCCTTATATAATGATGCATTTTGGTATACTGTTTATACTCCTGTGATTAGGTTCTGCCCATGTTAACTCTAACATATAGTCTTTGCCTGTGCGTTGGATCTAACCTTGTAAGCCTTTTAAACGTAAAATATTTTCTGGGCTGGTTACAGTGAAGGATGACACACTGGAGCCTTTAAAAAGACCACAGGCTTTTCCTGGCTTCGTGTCACAGCATATGGGAAGCCCTTCCTGCCAGCTAGCCAGGGAAGATGCTATACCCACAACAGAGGACCTAGACTGATAGTTTGGATTTAGCCTTGTAATACTTGGTGCAGACACTCCCATCCCTACTTTGACCAACCTCTGACCTGTACCTCTGTGAAACAATGATTTAAAAACTTAAATGGATGTGGCTTTAAACTTCCAGGTTATTGGGATTTGTCTTGGTACAATGGGAAAAGCATGTAGCAACTCTGAAGTGAGTTGTTTATAGGCTTCCAAGAAAGTGGAGAAAATAATTTTTATAGGCAGGGTTAAGAACAGGATGAAACCAGACTGCTGTTATTCAGATAAAATCTGGGAAAAAATGGAGCAATGTCTCTCCAACTCTGATGTCAGAATTATTTCCTACCACGTGTGGGGGTCTTAATAAAATTGTCACAGAATATCTGCATAACATTTCACTCCTCTATTCCTAATACCAGAGAACTAACAGATAATGTTTGCATTCAAAGTATAACACAAGCCAAAAAAAAAAAAAAAAAAAAAGACTTAGAAAAAAAAGATGTAAACTGAAAGAAAAAAAAAGATTAAAAAAAGGATTTAAAAAAAGAAAAGAAGACATAAGTTGAAAGATGGACCTTGACACAGCCAAGCAAACTAGAGACATCAGAAAGCTATGGGGGTGAAATTGTTTCCCACAGGTAAAACTGAGTAGTACTTTGAGAGAATTTTTTTTCACAACACAGGAAGAACGTTACGCAGAATTAGTAAAAACAAAATTTTTGAAGTTTGAAATCAGGTAAACGAAATAAAACAATAGAGAAAAAAATGTAATCTAAGATATACAAATGAAAAAAAATCATAATTTAGAGGACTCAGTATGTGTGACATGTCACATAGGATACCGCAAATACCATCTACATTATGAACACCTTGTGTTCATAATACTGTGACCATGTGGTTGGGGAATCAGAGAGTAGGCATGTGTGAGAAGGGTCAAATTGGGGTGTGTGAAAGTGAGTGAATTCTCATGTTCTGATCATGGATAGAATTTAAGAGTGAGCGAAAGCCAAGTGATCATGCAGAGGACACTTAAAATGTGCATTCAAGGCAGGCTGCTTCTGCAGGGTAAGTGGGGGATGAGTGGTCTCTGAAACTAGTCTCCTTCCTGGCTGTAACAAGCCTTGAAGAGCAATAGGCACTTGTAAGGGAAGCACACGCGTTAGCTAAGGTAAATATAGAAACTAAATGGAAGAAAGGAAGGAAGGGGGCTGTGGAGGGCAGGCCGTGCCTGCACAGTAGAATTCCTTATCCATTAGAAGCTCTCTCCTCCTGGGAATGCAGTTCCTAGAAGCAAGAGAGAGTTTTGTAACCATGTGCTAGCAAACTCTTAATTGAAGGGAACTAGGACAGTGTGTCTTCCTTTCTTTTCTCTTCTGACACAGATTTTCTAATCCATTTGGGAACAAAGAAATAGATCCTGTGAAGTAATCAATGGCTTAAAGTACCAGGGCAGAAGCAGAGATGGAAGCGGGTTTTGTATCACAGGAGTGGCTCCTCTATCGTGTTCAGTGGGATTCCCTTTGATCTGTTAACATGCTAAGCTTTTTTTCTGTAGATTGGATCTAAAAAATGATTCATTGGACATTTTCTTGCCAGAACATGTAATTTTCTAACATGATGCCTTTGGCTGCTGCACATACAAAATAGCTGCTAGAACCAAGATATTTTCAGAGCTTAAGTTTGACTAAATAGGATTGTGGGGGATGAAAAAGGAAATGAAAGAAATACCTTACTTCAAATGAAAGCAGAAGGAAATAAGGGCACTCTGCCCAAACAGTGTGTAGTTTAGAGCCGTGCTTCTCCCTAACACTGTGACACTTTAATAAAGTTCCTCATGTTATGGTGATCCCCAACCATAAAATTATTTTCTTTGCTGCTTTATAATTGTACTTTTGCTACTGTTATGAATCATAATGTAAATATAAGTATTTTCAAATGGTTTTAGGTGACCCCTGTAAACAGGTTGTTATACCCTCGAAGAGGTCGCATTTCACAGGTTGAGAAGCACTGGTCAAGAGTCACAGCATGTTTTTAAAAAATAATTAATTAATTCACTTTACATTCTGTTTTTAGCTCCATCCCTCCTCATCTCCAAGTCCCACCTTCCATCCCTCTTTGTTATCCCCCTTCCCCATTCCTCAGCAAAAGAAAGGGAGCCCTCCTTCCCATCCATCCCAGCTCATCAAGTTGCTTCAGGGCTGAGAGTGCCCTCTTCCCCTGTGGCCTGACAAGGCAGTTCCTCCAGAGGAAAGTAATGGAAAGGCTGGCAAGAGAGTCTGTGCCAGAGAGAATCCTGCTTTACTTATTAGGGGACCCACATGAGCCCTGAGCTGCCCATCAGCTACATCTTTGTAGCAGGCATAGGGCCAGTCCATGCAAAGTCCTTGGTTGGTGCTTCAGTCTCAGAAGGCCTCTCTTGGCCATGGGTGGTTGCCTCTGTTGTTCCTGTGAAGCTTCCTATCACCTCCAGGACTTTTTCTCTTTCCTTCAACTTTTCCACAAGGCTCCCTAAGCCTCGCCCAATGTTTGGTTGTGAGTCTCAGATCTGTTTCAAGGCCCTCCTGGGTGTAGTCTCTCAGAGGGCAGAGAGAAAGCCAGGACATGCCTGGCCCAACCTAAGACCCACATGGGAGAGAACCAGCCCCTGACACTATTAACGATACTCTGCTAGGCGTGCAGACAGGAGTCGAGCAGTAATGCTCTTAATAGCTGAGCCACCTCTCTAGCCTCTGAATTCATTCATTCATTCATTCATTCATTCATTCATTCATTCATTTATTCATTCACTAGGGTTTATTATTTTGCAGTGTGGTCAATTGTAGACAGTGTTTGAAGTGCTGCTGTTTAAAAAATGTGTATTTCCTCTCAGGTAGAATTTTCTGTAAATGTCTTTTAAGTCCAGTCAATCTGTTCAGTAATTTAGTTCTGAGGTTTGCTTTGTGAGCTTTTATTTGGGGGTCCTATTTAGATACACTGAGTTCTCCCATTATTGCTGTGTCTAGACTCTTGCAGTCTTCTAGTGCTTGTGTTTTGAAATCAAGTGAACAATAGTTGTTACAGACAACTGGACTGGATTTGAAACATAAGCAGGAAACTAAAGATACCCATATATAGCTATAGCTAATGATACCCATAACCTGAGAGCCAAAGGTTAAGAATCGAACTACTAAGTAAATGGAACATGCAAACAAGTTGATACAGCAATTCTCATACCTCTAAAGTAGACTTTAAACCAAAGCTAATCATAAGAGGTAAAGAGGGTTGGCTGTTACATAGCGTTAGAAGGAACAATTTATCAAATGGACATAAGAATTATAAATATGCAACAACTTTTGAGTCATAGTATCATAGGAAAGAATGTGGCCTTTGAATACAACAGCTTGGGGTTGAGGCCCATCTTTGCTAAGTGAACTTGGGCAAATCTTCTCCATCATATGTGCCAATATAAGTTAATCCTCATGAGATTATAAAAGTCAGAACTATTGTGATTTGAATGAGAAAATGTCTCCCCCATTGGTTCATATATTTGAACAGTTTGTCCCCAGTTGATGATACTGTTTGAGGAAGTTAGAGAACCTTTAAAAGGTGAAGCCTTCATAAGGAAGTACATCACTCCGGGCAGGCTATAAAAGTTTATGGCCCCATCCCACTCCCCGCTTTAACTGGTTCATGTGTGTGGTGGAGAAAATACCTCTCAGCTTTATGTTTCTTTCAACATTCTTTGCCTGCCATTAAGACAGCTCGCACTCAGGAAACATACAAATGAACTAATTCTTAAGTTTCTTTTGGCTGTGATATTTTACTCTAGCAACAATTAAGTAACTCATACAGAAATTGGTACCAAGAGTAGGATTGTTCCTGTAAAGACCCTGGCCATGTTGGGTAAGGTACTTTGAGGAAAGAGTAAGACTTTCAAACTTAGGACTAGAAAAGCGGTTGGTTGCTGTAAGCAGAACTTTAGTAGGTCATTCTAGTAGGAGCCTGGAAGGCAGTAGTGCTGAAGAGTAATGTTGATGTAGAAGTATAGCTCCTGAGGTTCAGAGCAGAACAAAGATTCTATTAACAGGCTGTCTAGAGACCGTTAAAGGCTCTGATTGTTTTCTGCTCATGTCCTGAAAATTTATATGAGGCTGAATTAAAATGTAATGGGCTAAGCCAGGCGTGGTAGTGCACAGCGTTAATCCTAGCACTCAGAGTCAGGGGGATAGCTGTGAGTTCAAGGACAGCCTGGTCTAAAAAGTAAGTCCAAGGCAGCAAGGCTACACAGAGAAATCCCGTCTCAAAAAAAAAAAAAAAAAAAAAAAGAAGAAGTAATAGACTAATTTTAAGACATCATAACAATAAATCAGTGGCATGGATACTATTATGTATGTCTACAATGAAAAACTGTGAGCAGGACAAAAAGAAATGCAAAATGTGTCTCTTAGAGAGGAAAAGAGCAGGAGGCAACTTAAAGTTACTCCTGAGATATGCAAAAGAAGAGGCAGCAATTGGTTAAAATGACTAGTGCCAGGTTTCTGCTCTCCTGCTCTGCATTAGAATGGAAAGGGTGTCCTCAGGACAAGATCCCACCTAGCTAAGCCTTCAACTTGAAAACAGAGCCCACAGTTGGGGTTGGGGTTCTGTTCTTATGCAGTACACAAAAACTTCTGCTAATATGATTACACAATGAGAGTTCATTCCAAATTTGTGGCCAGACTACATGTCTCTGGAACCGTAAGCCAAAAATGCCTCTTCCTTTAATTGATTTTATTTATGGTGTTCTATCAACATAAAAGTAAGTGATATGAACTTTTGTATAAATAGATAACCTTGTGCTTATAGGCATTCAATAAATGTCATGTTCACTAACACCACACACACACACACACACACACACACACACACACACACACACACAC
>NW_026596079.1:9004756-9018436 GCF_907164565.1 Psammomys obesus
CACACACACACACACACACACACACACACACACACACACACACACACCTGTGAATACCCATCTACCACAAGTTCAACCAATGAAGCTTTTTTGTCTTTTTTGTTCTGATGTTCTTCCATATATCTACTGCCTCTCATGGTGTCAGCCCACTCTTTCAAGGTTTCATTGAGTTATCTGAAGATGTCATTATCCAGCAGGGAACTTAGAATGAACAAAAAAATAGCCACACAAAATAATTTTCTATTACACCTAAGTACAAGATGCAGTTAGTGGAATAAAGAAAGCTTGATTCAGAGTGGCCCACATAGTAACTAGACAGCTCTTGAAATATTAGTGCATATATGCATCAAAGAGCATTATTAGCATATTAGCACACTCTCTCACTAGTGACTGGGTTTTGTCTACATCCTCTTTGGTGATGTAGACAATTGGTGATTTAACCAATTCTTCTTGTGCCTTTACTGCATAGCTATTTTTCACAGTTCTCCTGGCCTTCTAAGTCCTATAGAATGCATTTGTTGTTATTTTGATCTGAGAGCCTTCAGATAACTAATGTACCATTATCCCCTTCATGCAATGTATTAAAGATTCCCCTGGGTTGAGTACCTCCAGATCTTTTATGACAGATCTCTTCTACCAGAGAACTACAGCTGATAAACACATTCAACAAAGTGGCTGGATACAAAATTAATTCAAAAAATCAGTAGCCCTCCTGTAAACAACAGACAAATGGGCTGAGAAAGAAAATAGGGAAACAACATCCTTCACAATAGCCACAAAGGACATAAAGCACCTTGATGTGACTTTAACCAAGCAAGTCAAAGTCTTGTATGAAAAAACTTCCAGTCTCTGAAGAAAAAAAATAGAAGAAGCTATCAGAAGATGGAAAGATCTCCCATGCTCATGGCTTGGCAGGATTAGCATAGTAAAAATGGCCATCTTACCAAAAGCAGTTTACAGCTTCAATGCAATTCCCATCAAATTACCAACACAATTCTTTACAGACAAGAAACCCAGAATCGCTAAAACAATCCTCTACAATAACAGATCTTCTGGAGGTATCTCCATCCCTGATCTCAAGCTGTACTATAGAGCAATAGTAGTTAAAACTGCATGGTACAGGCTTAGAAACCTACTGGTGGATCAATGGAATCGAATAGAAGACCGAGAAATAAACTTTTTGTTTGTTTGTTTTTCTCCCCAATCATGTGATATGGGTCTTTAGTTCAGTTCTGTCCTGTGGGTATAACTCCCATTACGATCTTAATTGGAGAAGCTGTCGCTATACGTCCTCAACACACCTTCATTAGGCCAAATGTGTTGATGTTTCCTTGTGAAAGGAATGGATATAGTGTAATTTGACTCTCTTCTGTTACTCCAGCTACTCCTTCCCTCCTATGCACATCTGTCTGCCCTCTCAACTCTCTGAATGTAATCCTAGATACATATGGTTTTTGTTAACAGTGGTCAGTTTCTGGGTTGTGGTTTCCAGGCCCTTGAAATTGAAAAAGGCATACCCAAAGTGGCAAGGCACCTTAGTTCAGAAGCAAAGTGATGGTACAGATCAGACATATTGTCCAGAAAGACAGCAGGCCAACCAAATGAGAAAGGATTCAAGACTGCCAAGTTATTGCCTTCATCATCTTTTTTTTGTGGAGTCTAAAGTGAGGAAAGACTGGCTACTTAAGAACATATCTTACACAATTCTCTCTTTTAAATCAGAATTGGACTAAATAAACATTTCTCTACTGTGCATGGCCCTGACCACAAATGCATCTGAATTTTATCATATGCATGTCAAATTATGCATAGGCATTAAATGATGGATAAAAAGCTCATCCAGAGAACACAGGTTTTGTGCACTAAAGACCAGTCCGGGCTGAAAAGGACCCTTCATTTCCTTAGCCAAATGCATCCAGGAATGTATTTGGATAGATACTAACTATTAAAGGGGAATCACTGATGGCTGTGAGGGAAAGATAGACTTATTCCACAGTTTGGAGTGAAATGGGCATGCAGCTCAATATTAGGGAACCTTCCTAAGTTGTCAGGTTTGTACGTACGTACGAAAGGAATATGTGTAATAATCCAGGCAGGTGAGGGGCATAGGCTATGGAATTCATTGTTAGAAAAAGGAAGTGTGTATAGCTCAAACCAAGTGGAACCCCAGATTGCTAAGCTATTTCCTATGCTTTCCTGTCTCAGTTTCCACACTATCGTAATTAACTTCTTGTCCACGTTTCTGTAAACACCTGTGAATCCCTTGGCTCACTGAACTGGACTTGGTAGAATCATTCCTTTTGGGTTTTTTGTTTTGTTTTGTTTTGTTTTTGTTTGTTTGTGTGTGTGTATGTGTTCTACTTAGGGTGAACAGACATTTTTTTTTTCTATTTCATTCAGATGTTAATACACTAGTGTCACTCAGCCCCAAATGGGTCTCAGTTAAAAACAATTATTCAGAAACATCCTGTCAGTTCCTTTGTTGATTTGCATTCTAGAGGGAACATTTAATGTGGTGTAATTGAATCAATGTTTCTGTAGAAACTGACTGACTTCCCAGCATCTCTTTCCATGCTGGCAGGCATTGACCCCGTTGTTAGTTAGCTATGGCTTATCTTTATCCATACACATACCGTGCTGTGGTCTGAGGGGATTCTTGCCCAGTCCTAGAGGAGGATATGAAAGCCAGTCAGCAGGTAACAGTAAGTGTCTCAATGGTGAGTCTTTGGGCTGACTCTGGTAGACGAGCCAAGTTGTGCAATGCCGAGTAGATGCACTGCAAGTGCATCATTTCCAAGCTGGACTTGGACCTAGACAGAGGCGGCCTATCTTAGTAAGAGTTTCTATCACTGTGACAAAACACTGTGAGCAAAGCAACTGGGAGAGGAAAGCGTTCATTTCATCTTACTGCTTACAGTCCACCATACAGGGAAGTCAGGGCAGAGACTAAAGGCAGGAATCTGGAGGCAGACTCAAGCAGACACCATACAGGAGTGCTACTTACTAACTCATTCCTCATGGCTTGTTCACCTGTTTTCTTATAGCACAGAGGACCACTAACTTAGGGATGGCACTGTCTACAGTGAGCTAGGCCTTCCCACATCAACCAAGAAAATGCACCACAGGCTTGCCCACAGGCCAATCTGGTGGGAAGAGCATTTCCTCAATTGAAGTTCCCTCTTCTAAAATGTCTCTAGCTTGTGTCAAGTTGATATAAATCCAGACAGCACACAGCCCAAGAAACTGTAGTGCTCTGGCAGGTGACTCTCAAGTGCTCTTGGAAAAATGGGGTCAGCATAGAAGCCTCATCAAGATACAAAGAAGAAGAAACACCACAGCCCAACGCATTGCTATGCAGCCCGGCAAGCATATCTGAAGTCAGATGGGATCTGGGGTGTACGAGTCACAAAACACAGTACACTGCCCGGTGTAGACAAGTTAATTTCAAGCAAGCTTTTTGTTCTCTGAGACTGAAAGAATCCATATTAATAAAAGATTACACGGTACAGTAAAGAAAAACTAATTAATAAAAGATTATAGTACAGTAAAGAACTTGAGAAAAAAAATTTAAGACTATTTGGGTTAGTTCTGATCCAAGATTAGAGGTAATTTCCTGGTCCTGTTTAACCCATCAATATAAGAAATACCTTCATGTCCTGAATCAGAGGAAATCCACATGGCTTCTCCAAAGTTGCTTTCAAGAAAACCTTGAAGACATGACATTAATATAATATATAAATTCTGCTAGTCTTTTGTTTCCAATAAATGAGACTTCAAGATGCCACATAGAGGCAGCAAAGATCTGACCTCTAAGAATGGCACAGTAGCATCACTGTACACCTGAATCCTAACCAGAAGCCTAATGTGCAACATGCTCTTCAGGCATGTTATTGAATGAATGTGTCAGTGACTAAAGACACTGCACAGCTGAATCAATGCAATAGAAGGGTAGAGAGCTGAATAAAATGTTGTGCAACCCCAAATTTTCACAAAAGAGAGTTTTATTAATTGTACTAATAGTTACATGGAGATTTGCTCTGGGTACTCTAAGAATGGTCAGTGTCCTGGCAAGGAGGCTAACCTAACCTCAGCCATCCACAAAGCACCAGAGCCATACATAGAGAACACTTATTTTCCTATAATGCTGGCATAGCTCACAGAGATGTCATTTATGAAATGCCATAGACAACCAAGGCAGAAAAAATAAAATTAAAATAAAAAAAAAGACTTTGATAAAGATAAGAAACTCCATGAGAGCCTGAAACTCAAGTCCTCTCAGAAGGAGTATCATCTCTCTGCTGCTGCTGCAAAGCTCTTGCCCAAGAGTGAGGCAGAGCAATGGTCCCTTGCAAATGATCTCAGCTTACTCTGACTTAGAAGATTTAGTTCATTTTTACAAGTGGAAATAATAAGCCCAGAGGAAATATTATGAAAATGAATCTGTAAACACTGAAATTGAATGTAATCGCGAGCAAGTCATAGTTTAGACTAATGAAGAATAAATTATGCTGCAATGCACAATAAGATGTGTTTCGCAGCATGAATGCTGGGAGGAAAAGCCCACGTGACTGTGCATGTAAAGATAAAACTGGGTCAGATGCTGAAATACTGACCCGTGTTCAGAAAGGATCACAGGTTAGCCGCCTGAGCTGGAAAATAGTAGGAACATTACAACTTCCATGCAGTAACCACAGTTCTTACACAAAATCTTCCTCAAATTTTCACTCCTTCCTTCCTTCCTGCTTACAGAGAACATGAGATTGTGAGCTTCCTAGAATACATTTCACCCAGATTTTGATGATCTGCATGCCATCGTTTTTCCCCCTAAAGGTACTGAGGCTGGCGGTTTTCGATTTTGGAACCAGGGTTTTATTGCTTTCTAATTATCACAATGCCTTTTATCCTTTTATTTCCACTTGAATTACAAATTCAATCAGTTAACAGCATCTATTAGGCCAGTTATTGGCACTGTCTGAATACTATCATATTTTGTATATTTTTTGACAAGTGCATTTTTAAACTCTATTCTGCAGGATTTTCTTATTTGGAATACATTTCCACTCTGTGTATCTGAGGTGGACGCCCCTAGTCAGGGTTCTGAGTTTTAAATGAAAGTCTGCCACACAAATTCTAGTCTCAGTCATCTATGCCTTGTTCATGTCCTTAATCCTGATCCCTTGAGCCTAGCCCATTCTGAGCCACAGAACTAACTTTTATGTACATGTGGTTCCATCCCATCCATTATCATTTGAACCTGCTCAAGCAACCATCTCTTCAATGATTATCACCATATTATCTTCATGCTCTCAAATAGAGTTATGACAAAAGAAGCAGTACGGAGATGACAGGGTGCAACTTCAAGGGCAGATCACAAAGTCAAAGTGATCTTTTTCTCTGTTCTGTTTGGGATTACATAATCTGTCTGATGCCTACTGACATGTTGTGAGGACACTCAAAGAGCCTCATGGAGAGAGGACCTGAAGCTTCCTGCCAACATCTAGCATTCAACTCCTGCCAACAATTTGTCAAGCATGAGCATGAGTCATACTGGAAGTGGTTCCCCTAGTCCCAGTCAAGACTTCAAGTGATTGCAGTCTGAGACAAAATTTAGACTACAATGTTTTAACACCCCACAATCTAGAATGTTACCCATTAAAAAAAAATAATTAGCCTGTTCATAGGGAAAGACAATGAACAATGAGACAGCACCTTTGGATCAGGGAACATCAGGAGCTGACACAGATAATGGTGCATCCCTTTGCTGTGGGGAGCAACTATCTCCCACAACTCACTGCAGCCTGGCCTTAGCCTTGAATAGGCAGGGGGAGGGGGAAGAGGTCGATTGCCTTGCAGCAGGAAAACGTATGTAGCCATCAGTAACCCTGAAGGACATATACAACATTGGTATATGTGCTGCCCATGAAGTTTTGCCCTGGTGAAGGGCTCTCTTGAAAGGGCTCATCCTCTTTAACTTCTCCTTTCTTTAGAATCTGACTTAGTCAAATCCCCTTCTGCTCCTAGAGAGAGAGAGAGAGAGAGAGAGAGAGAGAGAGAGAGAGAAGCAGTTCATAATCTTCAAAGACAGGGAAGTTCAGAAATTGAAAAATTTAACTTAGCAATTGTATTTTGTTTTCAATGCCTAAAGGACTCTGTATGCATACATTTTTAGCCCAAGACTTTTCACATCCCCAGTCAAAGGGACTAATTTGCCATCCCTTTGGTGGCCAATCAATGACAATTGCAAGTAGGATGTCCTTCACATATTACCTTCTGGGAAAACTGCTCTTTCCTCAGCTGAAGCCTAGTTAATCATAAGACTTGGGCCTATAAACTGGATGTTACAGGGGCACAAGGTGAGATTCAGGGTTTAGTGTGCCCTCCACAACTCACCAATTCAATCCCAGACTTGTCATTGTGCCTAGGCTGTAAAATGTATCCAAAGACTTATCAGTACTAGAGTCCAGAAGACATCAAAAAGGATAGCAATGAAATGGGAAGAAAATCATCTCCTGGCTTGTAAACCCAACTTGATCCATGGGACAATGACAGATAATAAATGTGGAGCTACATGAAGTCATTTTTATAGGCACTTTATGAGTATAATAACCAGGAGAAGGGCTGCCCATGCCCGAGGTGCAGTCATGGTTTATGGAAATGATCACTCTGCCTAGTTCTTTCTCCATATCTTCTTGTTGCATTCATCACAGAAAAAAGTGAATTAGTGGTTCCTAATTATGCATAAATATATAAATTATGCTTTTCTTTCTGAGAACTGAAATGAACTTGAAATTTTGCTTTTTGCTGTTTTTATACTAATTAATGTGTTTTTATTGCAGTCCATTTATACTTAATGGTGCATCCAACAGCACTACAAATTGAAGATGTAAATGATGCTATATTTTTTATAGGTTTAGCTAATTTTTTTAACCTTGTAATATGTCATGGGGAAATAAAATGAAATTATCAGTCTTGGTTCATTTCCTAGGTTAGAAAAGAACACTTTGCAACTTTCTTCCTTAATTGAAAGTTTGGTTCTTTCCTGGTCCTACTTAATTCCTTTAAGCCCATTCAGCCAGCCAGAGAGGCATTTGAGCAAGTCATTACCACATGTGAATGCATTAGCTCAGAAATTGATTAATCCATCATGTGAATGTTTCCAACTACGCCAAGGCAGACAACAAAATTATAATGAAAACCTATTGTACATAGTGAGGGACAGCACCCTTGACAAGCACTTTCCATCAATCTAGGGCCTCAGTTAACCTTTCTTGGAGTTGGTTTTGTTGTGCTCTGTAGTTTAACAAGATTGAAGACGTGACTGGATGAAATGAAGCAGAATATTGCCTGCACAGCAGCTCAGACTCGGTCTGTGACGTTAGGTGGCTGGAATAAGAGAAGATACACTCCGAAAAGGTTGCCTTTCTTAATAGACGTGAAACTAAATACCTAGCCCACAATTTCCTCTCTTTTCTTCTCTTCTTTCTTGTTGGCCAGTTCGGTAAAGTGCTTCTAAAATTCTGCATTTATATTAGGAAGAACACTTGCAAATATTAATCATTCTAGCCTGATTTATAAGAAATAATTCATTATTACAAGGTATTACCATTTATTTTATTGATGTAGGAATAGACCAAAAAGGGAGCGGTTGTTCAGGGTCACAACAAATGAAGACACAAATATTAAGCACGAAATTGGTATTTGAATCTCAATTCTAAGTCTAAAGCATTAATCTATATGCACTACTGCTTTTGAATGGTGTACCATCACTAAGAACTTAAGTAATTCTGCGCACTATTGTTGGGGATGAAGAAAATATCAATACTCTAGAATCAGGGTTGTAAGGCTCAGAATCTGAATAATCATAGATCTCTTTTCCATCCTTTAAGGAACACATATGCCAACAATCATTACACAATAAAAATTGTTGCTAAATATTTTTTCATAATTTTGGCAGGTGATAATTTGTTAAATCAAGATCATTAAAAATGCATGTCAAAATATTTTAAAACAAAAATAGAGGTATTTCCACACCACCTAATATTATCAGTAAACTGAAAAAACAAACAAACAAACAAACAAACAAACAAACAAACAAACCCTCAAAGTTTCACTTACCTCTTACTCCATTTTATTGCTTTTAAGATCTGAGAAAATTTTAAAAGAATTTTCACAAATAATTTTAAGAAAAGCACATAATTTTATTCAATCTAATGGTTTTATATATATATATATATATATATATATATATATATATAAACTATTGATCAGGCTAGACTAGCCTTGCCTTATAACATAGCCTCATCAAAGCAGAGTAGAATGAATACAAGATATGGAGTAGAATGTTTTGCCAAAAGAGATGTCATAATGTGAACTTGATGAAAGTAAAATTATGAGCTACATGAATAAAGGTGATTCTATGATTAATGGTGGTTAGTGGCAATGATCTGAAATAGGTTATCTCAAACTCTGTACCAAAGTAAATATCAGATGACTCAAAATTTGCTTTTAAGGGCATGTGATTGCTTTGAGAAAGAGGAAAAGAGAGAGGAAGGAGAGAGAGAAAAAGAGGGAGGGAGGAAGACTGAGAGAGATTACATTCTGTACAAAGCATACGCATTACATGAAATCTAGACTCTGAAAGTTTAATAAATTTGATAGTGCAAAATTGTCTGCACCAGAGACAAACAAATAATGCAGAAAGAAATAGGATAATCTAAAAAAAAATAGTGAAATTAGGAAAACAAGAAATCAATTATTTAGTAACAAAAGAGCAAAATCAATAAAGATAAAGCTGTTTAATAGAAAACACAGGCCAAGAACACAAATTTACGATGTTTTAAAAATAAAAATATAAAGCCATCATCCAAAGTAGGCCTTTAGTCTTCTCTATAAAAAAGTAATTCAAAATACATCTACAGAAGTTTTTATCTCTTGGATGGGCAAAGTTTCGATAGTTTGACAGCATGCTGAATTAGAAACAGATTATTTTCATTTTGTTGGGACAACAGTGTTCTCTGCTTTACAGAAGTTTTTTCAGTTTCATGAGGTCCCATTTATTAATACTTGCTCTTAGAGCCTGTGCTGCTGGTGTTCTGTCCAGAAAGTTGTCCTGCGCCAATGAGTTCAAGGGTCTACCTATTTTTTCTTCTAACAGGGTTAGTGTGTCTGGTTTTATATTGAGGTCTTTGATCCACTTGGACTTTAGTTTTGTGCAGGGTGATAAGTATGGATCTATTTACATTTTTCTACATGTAGAATCCAGTTAGACCAGCACAATTTCTTGAAGATGCTATCTTTTTTCCATTGTTTGGTTTTGGCATCTTTGTCAAAAATCAGGTGTCCATAAGTGTGTGGGTTTATTTCTGGGTCTTCTATTCTGTTCCATTGATCCATCATTATGTTTCTGAGCCAGTACCATGCAGTTTTTACTACTGTTGCTCTATGGAACAGCTTATGGAACAGCTTGCAGGCAAATGGTGGGAAGTAGAAAAGATCATCCTGAGTGAGGTATCCCAGAGGGAGAAAGACACACATGGTATATACTCACTTATAAGTGGATATTACACATATAATATAGGATAATCATATGAAAATCTGTGCACCTAAAGAAGCTAATCGAGAGGGAGGACAATGGATAAGATGCTCAATCTTCATTCAGAAATGCAAAAGCGATGGACATCAGGAAGAGGGAGAAAACAGGGGATAGGACAGGAGCCTACCACAGAGGGACTCTGAAAGATTCTACCCTGCAGGGTATCAAAGGAAATGTTGAGACTCATAGCCAAACTTTGGGCAGAGTTCAGGGAATCTTATGAAAGAAAGGGGAGATGAAAGACCTGTAAGGGACAGGAACTCCACAAGGAGAGTAACAGAACAAAAAAATCTGGGCACAGGGATCTTTTCTGAGGCTGATACTCTAACCAAGGACAATTCATGGAGGTAACCTAGAACCCCTGCACAGAGGTAGCCCATGGCAGCTCAGTGTCCAAGTGGGTTTCCTAGTAATGGTAACAGGGGCTGTCTCTGACATGAACTCAGTGCCCTGCTCTTTGATCACCTTCCCTTGAGCAGTGTGCAGCCTTACCAGGCCACAGAGGAAAACAATGCAGCCAATGCAGAGGAAGACAATGCAGTGATGAGACCTGATAGGCTAGGATCAGATGAAAGGGGAGGAGGACCTCCCCTATCATTGTACTGGGGGAGGGGCATCGATGGAGAAAAGGGAGGGAGGGTGGGATTGGGAGAGGACAAAGAAGGGGGCTACATTTGGGATACAAAATGAATAAAATATCATTAATAAAAATAATTATTAATAATAATAAAATAAATAATAAAAATTAATTTAAAAATAAACATATTATTAAATAGGCCAATTGTTTCATGTAGGGATAAAAAAGTAAATTGACTCAGTCTACAGGAAATTCAGTTTGTTCTTCCTCCCTTTTTTGTCCATTCACTTAAGCCTCTCTCCATCATCCTCTTGGGTGTTTCTCTGTGTTCCAAGTGCCTAATTTCTGTGCACAACATCCTCACAATGCTTTGCCAGTTGACTTTAAGTTGGTGCCATTGAACAGGAGATGTTAGAGAGGCCAAAGTGACTCATTCCTGGAAGGTGCTTTTGATAGACAAGCAATTTAATACTATTATATATAAGTTGTTTAATTTCCATTTCTGAGAGTGTTTGCTTACCGGCAAGGGTTAATTTGGAAGCTACTGGAGTTAGCAGTAAGCTTCTCCTCCCTTGAGAAAATCAGTTTGTGTCACCCCAAACCTGCAAAATTTGTCAAGCAAAAAAATAAAAATAAAAGTCCTTGTAGCATATTAAATTCTTTTTTAGATAATCTATTTGCCATCTAGTTGTTGATCTCTGAAATGCCTCTTTCTCCAGTATACTTCGAAAATATTTTTCTAAACACAGAAAATATCTTTGCTGATGGAGATCAAAACAACTGATGTCATTTATTTTGTGAAGTATACTATTCCAGCAAAATGTTAATATCCTAGCAATGCTCCACTACTGATGCAGCACGCCATCTGTCCCTCCAGAGATCCAGACCTCGTGCCTGTGTCCAACTTGTTCCCAAGGAACCATCTGCATCTCAGGAAGCCAACAGAAGTCTGCCTGAGGAAGAAGGAGCTTAGAAATAGGTTCTGAAAGATGTCACAATTTTCTGGGAGTACTGCCTTTGAGAAGTAGCCTTTGAAGAAAAAAACCCCACATGTGGGAGAACAACAAGGGGAAATCAAAGTGTATTCGAGGATGAGAAGAAATTCTGTGTGGTTGTAACTCTAACTGGGAAGGAGATAGAAAGGGCTGCACTGATATGGAAGAGTCACGGCTCAGCTTGACAAGACCCTGTCAACTTTGGTCAACTTTGACAGAGCTGGATCTGTCCCCACGTGTATTCGTCTGTGCATGGGGACTGAGCGATATTCAGCAGAAATAAAATTCCCAACAAAAGATTGCAAATAGACATCATAGTACATGCTTTAAAGTTGACCAATAGAAGCATAAACCTGAATAAAACAAAAGCTTAGCAACATGAAATCTCACTTCCTTTTAATCAACAATTTCAGATGTTTATTTATAGGAATCAAAAAAAAAATACCCAAGAATTCAAGAACCATTGTGTGAAGGGACAAGCCACTTCAGCCTCATGATGCTAGAAGCAGAACTTTGAGGTAAATATCCAGGTCCCCTAGAACTTTCTCAAATCCATGGATAAGTCAATGAGGACTTCTGGTGCTTGAAAATGAACTTCTCGGTGTCCATTTCATAAGTATAAAAGAGATAGAATGCCCAATCCCCATCCAGAAAGGTGAAAATGATGGACATCAGAAGAAGGAGAAAACAAGGAACAAGTTAGGAGCCTGCCACAAAGGGCCTCTGAAAGGCTCTGCCCCACAGACTATCAAAGCAGATATTGAGACTTATGGCCAACCTTTGGGCAGAGTGCAGGGAATCTTATGAAAGAAATGGGAAATAGTAAGATCTGGAGAGGACAGAAGCCCCACAAGAAGAGAAACAGAACCAAAAAATCTGAGTACAGGGGCCTTCCCTGAGACTGATACTCCAACCAAGTAGCATGCATGGAGATAACCCAGAACCCCTGCACAGATGTAGCCCATGACAGTTCAGTCTCCTAGTGGGTTCCATAGTAATGGTAACAGGAACTGTCTCTGACATGAACTGATTGGCCTGCTCTTTGATCAACTCCCTCTGAGGAGGGGAGCAGCCTTACCAGGCCACAGAGGAAGACAATGCAGCCACTCCTGATGAGACCTAACAGACAAGGATCAGAAGGAAAGAAAAGAAGACCTCCCCTACCAGTGGACTTGGGGAGGGGCATGTGTGGAGAAGGAGGAGGAAGGGAGGGGTTGGGAGCGGAGGGGAGGAGGGAACTACGGGGGGGGGGTAGAAAGTGAATAAAGTGTAATTAATAAAAAATTAAAAAAGAGATAGAACCTGGAAGAAAAAAATAAAATTATAATATTATCTACCTTTTACCTGTTTCTCATTGAGGAGGACTTAACACTTTCTGTAATTATAGTTTGCTACATAATATTGTCATTAAGTTAACCACCTAGAAAACTGTCTATAGATTTCTATGTGAGATGTTTTTCCATTATGTTTTTGTTTTTGTTGTTTTCCACAATGTGCAGAACTAGGCTAGAAGGCAAAGGAAAAGCTAGAAAGGGGATCTTTTTTTTTTTCTCTTCCCTTCTCAATCTCTCCCTCCCTTCTTTCCTTCTTTCCTTCTTTCCTTCCTTCCTTCCTTCCTTCCTTCCTTCCTTCCTTCCTTCCTTCCTTCCTTCCTTCCTTTCTTCCTTCCTAATTTTTCTACCTCCTACAAGCCCATCCAACATAAGCAATGCATCCCTTCTTCTCTGTGGTTAAAAGCAGCCTACCTCTGGTTGAGATGAATAAAAGTATAAATCAACACCCCTCTGCTGAACACTGAAAGCTAAAGGAGAGAAAGGAATTGCTCTTGCTTTTGCACTCAGTATATCAAAGTAATTTATGCCAGAAGCACCCTGGCTGCTTTCATACATATTCGGTTCTAAATAAAATCAATATCTCTAAAGCTGCAATAGCTTTCTTTGTAAAGCTCTTAAAAATAAAAATAAAATTGCTGATATCTGGTTCTCTTAGGATTAAATTAGAGGTTTGTTGCTTTATAACACATTCATCTTAAAAATAAAAATAAAAAATAAAAACCCAAGGTTAAGAGATTATATTAAAGCAGTAAAGACCATATACTGACCAGAAATTAGGCGGTGAGAGTTCACATCTAATGGATCAAGGAATGGCTACTTGTTCAGCCTTTAGCAGAAAGCAAGGGTCCAAAGCATTACAAAGGGTTGACACCAACTTTGGAAGACAGGACTAGTTGATGAACCTAGGAAGCCTTACCTTTATCCAAAGGGCATCTTGAAGACTGGCTACTAGATCAGGCCCTGATGTGGTTTTATGAAAGCTCTCCAGATGGAATAGAAAGGCATCTATGCTTTATGTGAGACAGGGTCTAACTATGTAGCTCTGGCTTGCACAGAACTCACTTTGTAGACTAGCTGGCCTTAAACTCAGAGATCTGCAATACAGAGCACCACCATGCCTGGCTGGCTCCCTCTCTTCTTTCTTTCTTTCTTTCTTTCTTTCTTTCTTTCTTTCTTTCTTTC
>NW_026596079.1:9018446-9065574 GCF_907164565.1 Psammomys obesus
TTCTTTCTTTCTTTCTTTCTTTCTTTCTTTCTTTCTTTCTTTCTTTCTTTCTTTCTTTCTTTCTTTCTTTCTTCTCCTCCTCTTCCTTCTTATTTTTTGGAAGCAAAATTAACAATTCCAACTACTTTTGTCATTATTGGCTTCTGCATGTCTCTACTTTATACCCCTGATGACCCTGTAATATAATGCCTTAATTCTCTCTCCCCCTCAGTTGATGTGATAGGGGGCTAGAGTGTAAAGAGCTGAAGGAATTGTCCAGGGCCTCATCACAGGGATTTTTATAAGGAGCTGTAACTGAAGCATTACCTATGCTTAACCTCATCCCACTACTTCTTTCTAATCCAGTAGTCTCTGCATATAAGATTCCATTATTAATACAAGAGAGCCATAAGTAACAGATCCTATTTTATGACTGGAAAACCGAGGTCTGCAGGTTGAAGTGTCTTGCCTCATCTCCATGTCTGTTTGTTCTAAGACCATATTCTTCAGTTAGAAGAGATTTCTGAAGTGATGGTAAGAGAAGAAAAACAAGAAACAGCCGCTCACCCTTAAGTGCTTTTACTACTGACTATCAAAGTGACACCATGCCAGGTTTTGTTTATCTTTTTAGCTTTACCCTTGTACATTCTACCACTCAATAGCATTAAACCAGGAAAAAAAAACTGGTATTCTTATAGAATTCCATGAGAATGATGAAATTCTAGCTCACATGAGTAGCTGAAGTCATTAGCTCTGGGCTGATTATACTTTTTGAAGCTACGTTACATTGTATAATGGGGCTGATCTTGACTCAACAAGCTGTGGGATTGTGATCATGAATTTGAACTTCTAAGTCCAACATGGACTATGTAGAAAGCACTTATTGAAGGAATGTTTCCATAATTATTGCTGATCTCATTTCTCATAGCTTCCAAACCCTTTTCCCACCCATCCTCTAGGGCAGTCTTCCTGAGAAAGAAGAATGCCATAATACACTTTCATGAAAACTCATATGAAAACAGAACCAGCTGCTGATTCAGAGGGCAGGTCATCTTAGGGTTTCCTGTGGAAAATTAGATAGGACTTGAACTGTAAATTCAATCTTCTAGGTAAATATTGCTATTCTTAGCCCCTGGGGATTCTGATGAATTTACTGCCTCTTGGTTTTCCATGCAGGGCACATAATTTTTTTGTTAGGGAGAGACTAGTAGAAGAAAATTACCCATGGATAGATTGGTCAGGTAGGATACCAACCAGACATATCTAGTGTCCCTATCTCTCCAGAGAATAGACTGACATATAAAAAATATTAACTGCTTGCTCACTATGGAGCTTTGGATATATAGTCTGTGAATAAGGAATTAACCATTTATTTCTTAAATGAATATATATGAAATTGGATCCAAGAGCTGATGACTACCCATAAAGAGATATAAACATTAAAGATAGCTAAAAAGATTTATTCTTAATTGAACCAATAAAGGGTTTATTAATATTACATCTTATTAATTCCTGGCTCTCAGCCAGATTTGTGAAAGAAAGGAGACAACATTATTTGGAGCAAAACAATAGCAAAGAATGGTACACTGTCAAAATTGACAACAGCTACACCAGTGGGAGAACTCAGAGAACACAGGGATTGTCTGGGGCTTCCATTAATGGGGTTCAAGAGAAGGAACAGCTGATTACTAAGGGTCAGAGCTTTGTGGTTCTATACTTTGATTGACATACTGGGTCACATATTCCTTTTTTCTTATTGCCCATGTTCCTTCCCATAAAGCACCTAAGTTAAATCATAATGCACATGCAAATAAACAACATACATAAAATGGTACATAAGGATTCTCTCTGTAAATTATGCAGTTTTGTCTTACAGTGAAAGGAGCTAAAATCATTCAGGCTGCAGCAAGCTTTCTATTTTTCAGACTTGGATAATTTGGGAAAACACTTGAATCAAAATTGTTTAAATATTATTGTTACTAATGGTGAGGAAATCTATACCATTGTTTAGAGAGAGAGGTCTGTGCAGCCTGATGCGTGTAGAGGATGCGGGCGGGGTCTGAGGTTAGTTACTAGGTGCATTGTTTGGAGATGGTTGTATGTCCATAGTACATGCAGACGAAGGACCAAGTATACTAAATGTATTCTTATAAGGGGGTGGATCTACATAACCCAAACCAAATAAAGTCCCAGGTTACTAAACTGTTCTGTAAAGTAGCTGGCCTCATGAAGAGTTTTCCCTGAGTACAAGTACATGCTAAGCCCTGGAGAGGTGAAGCATAAAGACTCTGATAGTTTTAATGTAGAGTATTACTGTTTGGAAGATGAATATAATGGGTCAGTTAAAAACAAATCATGAACCCGAGTTTCTTGGCTTCAAATTGAGCACTATCACTTGAAACTTTCCTGTCTTACCTGCCTTTAAAGGATGGATAATTGATTTATACAGAGAGAAAAATGTCAAGTTCCCAGAATGATTCCCAGCACTTAAAAAGCAATACATAAATGGTAGATATTTTGTATTGCAAAAGTTAAAGAGGTATATAATCTTAACAGTTAACCACTTCAATAAACTAATATTCTAGGAGCCCAGAAAAGCGATGAGAAATAAGAAGCCCCAGTTAGGTCAACCAGCAAAATGTAGTACTTGAAAATATTAGAAAGTATATGTGAATATTTTTATGATTTTTCTACAGCAAATGACAATTTTAAACCAGAAATAAAAATAGCATCCATAAGAAGGAGATAAATTCACTTTAGGGCAACAAAATTTGTGAGTAGGGAGTTATGGTATTGAAATATATGATCACTATGGGTCAATGTACCTTGACACTCAGCCCAACATGGAAGAGGCTGGAGATTAAGTTCAACCTTTGGCTAATGGCTCAATCAATCATTCTAACATAATAGATCCTTAATAAAAATCTTTGGACACTGAAGCTCATGAGCTTCAAGGACATGAGCTAAAAGGGCACAAGCTTTTCTGGATGAGATAATTTCTACATATATTGCTGCACATTGGCTGGGCTGCACAGAATGCAAGGGAGAAGTTTTTGATTTTGAGATATTCTGTGATTTTGTATGTGACTCTTCTTTGTGGCTGGTTCTGATTTATAGCCTTGTGTGCTATAACAAGGCTATAATCACATGGATAGTACTTTTTAAAGTTCTTTAAGTAATTTTATTGAATTATTAAACCTGAATGAGAAGTGAAATCCTATTATATTTTTACAGTCAGTTGGTGGGACTGGTCTAGTGACCCTAGACTTGTAGCAGATGTGGGAAGGAACAGAAATTTTAAATAGGACTCTGCTCTTTATTTGTGAAATTGCTTCTAATTCTAGGTAGTGTCAGAATTTTATTATAGTAGCAATAAACACATTAGAGATGAAATTAGAATGAAATGTGATTTGAACCAAATAACTTATTGAGCTCAAAATATTTAGCTGTATCTACAAGAACTGGAGACCAAAATAAACAGGCATTGTGATAGCTGAGGCAGAAATTAAGTTCGATGTATGACTTGAACAGTGGGTTAGTAGAGCTATTACTGGAATAAAACTATGAAACAAGGAGGGAAGAAGGAAAAGGTGAGTTTCACAAATGACAATCGTCAAAATGTAAATTCTACCTAAATTCCAGTGTTCTTTCTGTCATAGATGAACACCCCAGTAGTAGATTAAATATTTATAGTGAAACCTTCAACTTACCCTATGTTTTATATTGCAAAATACTTCATATAAAAAAATCTATATATTTCAAATATCTGAAGTGAAAATTCCAAAGGAGTTTAAGAATACTTTTTGTATAATTTCCATAGCTGAAAAACTAAACTGCATTGTGTTTTGATTTCAAGAGATGTTAATGGTCCTTTCTTCTAAATAATTATGAGATAACAAATTAAACTGCTAATTAAATATAACTTATTTTATGTAAAAATGTACAGTCTGTTAAAAATATCTCCCAATATACCTTATATATAACATATGCAAAGCAAATGTTTTACCATTTTGGTGTATATCAGAACCCACCCTTAGCTTTAAAAAAATGCTTTATAAAATGCTGAATATACAAGTCATTTGCATACTGGTGACTTTAATCCTCATTTTGAGTGATCCATTTTACTGACTAATTGTTATAAGAAAATAATAAATTCCTTAATGTTAAAAACATGCTTAATATACCTGTGTTCATTCAATTATCATAAAATTCAGGAGAGGTTAAATACAATACTGAGAAAGAATTCATTCCATTATGAAATGATTCTGAAAGCTGAGCTTATGTCGAAGAACCAAAACGTGAACATCAGACTGTAAGAGGTGGAACTCCTCCAGATCACATATCAGGAGATTCTAATGCTGCAATTTCTGTGAGCCTTTGTTTTCCTGCATGTAACATAGGAATAATAGTATAACATACGCGGTGTTGTATGTACTCTCACGACGTGACGCTCATCTGCCATGTTGTAACACAGCACAAGGACCTCAGTAAACATGATCAGTCTTAGACTTTCTGTGTCTCAAACTGTGAGACACGTAAATGATTTTTCCTGTATAGAGTAACTTAATTTAAGGCATTTGTTATGGAATTATAAAAAAAGAACTAAAGAGAACCACCAAATAAAATGTTTTACTAATACACTTTTTATACTTTTTTTTTTTTTTTTTTTTTTAAGAAAATCTTACTCTGTTGGAGCTTCACTGGCCCTGATGTGCCACAAATATATAAACCTTTCCAGTTACTATTTCTAGGTCTTGGAAATTCTTTCAAATCACACGACCCCCAAATTACTGTGTCAATAAAGTCTTTTCCAAGCATCTATCTACAGGAACATGCTTCTGCCTTCTGTTTTGTTTTTCTTTTTTCACTTTTTAAAATTTATTTATATATTTATAAATTACAGTTTATTCACTAAATATTCCCGCTGTAACCCCCTTCCTAAGCCCCTCCCAGTCCCACTCTCCGTCCCTCATGTCCTTCTAAGCCCCTCCCCAAGTCCACTGAAAAATTTTAACAGTTGAGAAATACATTGCATAAATGCACCACATTTTCTTCATCCAATCTTTTCTTGAGGGACATGTGGGTTTTTTCCAGTTTCTGACTATTACAAATAAAGCTGCTATGAACACAATTGATCAAGTGTCCTTGTGTGATGATGGTGCAACCTTTGAGTATACATCCAGAAGTGGTATAGCTGGATCTTGAGGAAGATAAGAGTTTCAATTTTCTGAGAAATGGCCATATTGATATCCAAAATGGCTGGACAAGTTTTCACTACAACCAGCAACGGAGACATGTTCTCCTTGCTCCACATCTTCACCAACATGTGATATCTCTTGTACTTTTTATATTAACCATTCTGGAAGGTGTAAGATAGAACTAATTTTGATTTGCATTTCAGTTGTCTAAGAATGTTGAGCATTTCTTTAAGGGCTTCTGAGCCATTTCTCTCTTGAGAATTCTTGTTTAGATATGTACCCTATTATATATAATTACAGTTTACAGTTTACTTGAAAGTCTGGTTACAGGGGTCTTCTCTGAAACTGATATTCCAGCCAAGGACCACTCATGGAGATGGCCTGGAACCCCTGCACAGAGGTAGCCTATGGCAGTTCAATATCCAAGTGGCCTCCATAGTAATGGGGACAGGGACTGTCTCTGACATAAACTGATTGGACTGCTTGCTCTTTGATCACCCTCCTTCCCGAGGGGAAAGTAGCCTTTCCAGGCCACAGAAGAAGACAATGCAGCCACTCCTGATGAGACCTGATAGACTAGGATCAGAGGGAAGGGGAGGAGAACCTCCCTTTTCAGTGGACTGGGAGAGGGACTCAGGTGGGGAAGAGGGAGGATGGGATTGGGAAGGGAGGAGGGAGGTAGGTACAGGGGGGATACAAAGTGAATAAACTGTTTTTTTTTTTAAATCAGGGTACTTATTACTGACATTCTAGCATGTGTTTTCACGTGTATTAAATGTCCCCATGCTTAAAAGTAAAAGACAAAACAGAAGCAATGACTTTCTATGTTTTAAACATCCACTATGGCTCTGGCACTTAGCACTTTAAAATAATTTTTGATTAAATGAAAGAATTTATGAGCTGAGCAGAGTTGCTGGGTCAGCCAAATACTGAGGCTTTAGTGTTAACAGATACTGCCAAATTGTTTTTTCAGAAGGTTTATGTCCTCATCAAGCTTGCCCATTTTGAGCCAGCACTGGCTTATGTGTGGACTGATAATCTTAAGTACTAGGAAAACTGAGGCAGGAAGATGAAAAGTTCAAGGTCTTCCTAGGCTACACAGGGAGTTGAAGGCCAACCTGGGTAACTTAGTGAAATAACAGAATGAAAGCGGGGGACATGTACCATGGGTTCAGTGATTGCCTTGTATGGGTGATGCACTAGTTTCAATTGCCATGGTTGGGCTTTATTTTTTTATTCATTTTTTAAAATTTTTTATTAATTACACTTTATTCATTTTTGTATCCCCTCATAAGCCCCTCCCTCCTCCCCTCCTGATCCTACACTCCCTCCCCTTTCTGCATGCATGCCACTCCCCAAATCCACTGATAGGGGAGGTTCTCCTCTTCTTTCTGATATTAGTCTATCAGTTCTCATCAAAAGTGGCTGCATTGTCCTCTACTGTGGCCTGGTAAGGCTGCTTCCCCCTCAGGGGAAGGTGATCAATGAGCAGGCCAATCAGATTATGTCAGAGGCAGTCCCTCTTCCCATTACTATGTAACCCACTTGGACACTGAACTGCCATGGGCTACATCTGTGCAGGGGTTCTAGGTTATCTCCACAAATAGTCCTTGGTTGGAGTATGAGTCTCTGGGAAGTTCCCTGTGTTCAAATTATCTTGTTCTATTACTCTGCTTGTGGAGTTCCTGTCCCCTCCAGCTCTTACTATTTCCCACTTCTTACATAAAATTCCATTCACTCTGCCCATCAGTTGGCCATCAGGCTCAGCATCTGCTTTGACAGTCTATACTGTAGAGGCTTTCAGAGGCCCTCTGTGGCAGGTTCCCAGGTTGTTTCCTGTTTTCTTCTGGATTTCAGAGGCCCTCTGTAGCAGATTCTGAGGTTGTTTCCTATTTTCTTTTTCTTCTGATGTCCATCCTCTTTGCCTTTCAGGATGGGGATTGAACATTTTAGTTAGGGTCCTCTCTTTTGCTTAGTTTGTTTAGATGTACAGATTTTAGTGGGTTTATTTTATATTGTATGTTTATATGAGTGAGTATATACCGTGAGTGTCTTTTTGCTTCTGGGACAACTCACTCAGGATGATCCTTTCCAGGTCCCACCATTTACCTGCAAATTTCATGATTTCCTTATTTTTCATTGCTGAGTAATACTCCATTGTATAGATGTACCACAGTCTCTGCATCCATTCTTCAGTTGAGGGGCATCTGGGTTGTTTCCAGCTTCTGGCTATTACAAATAAAGCTGCTACAAACATGGTTGAGCAAATGTCTTTTTTGTGTACTTGAGCCTCTTTTGGGTATATGCCTAGGAGTGGTATGGCTGGATCTTGAGGAAGCGCTATTCCTAGTTGTCTGAGAAAGCGCCAGATTGATTTCCAGAGTGGTTGTACAAGTTTACATCCTCACCAGCAGTGGAGAGGGGTTCCCCTTTCTCCACAACCTCTCCAGCATGTGTTGTCCCTTGAGTTTTTCATTTTGGCCATTCTGATGGGTGTGGGCTTTTATTAGTAGTAGCTTCATTCAATTTGACTATTAATAAATTCATCATGCTGAATCTTCTCAGCTTCTAGGTAAATTATATATACTCATTAATAGGTGTTTCTTCATCCCCCATGTTTATTTGTTTTTAATTAATTAAATATTTTTGAGACTTTCATACAAAGGTACTGTATTTCCACCATTTCCACCTCTCCTTCTCTCCCCTCCACCTTCTCCGATAATGCCCCAATCCCTTAAAAATTTATGATCTCTTCTTTAATTACTGTTGTCACAAATGTATGCACACACATGTATGTATATATACACATACATATATGTATGCATATACACATATATTCATATATGCATGCATACATACATACATACATATATATACATATCCACAACCTCTGAGTACACTCATTGTTGTTCATATATGTGTATGTTTAGGGCTGATCACTTGGGATTGGAAACTATGGTGGTTTCAGTAAAAATAGCCCCCACAGGCTTACACGTTTGAATGTGTAGTAGTCTGGGAGTGAGACTCTTTGATAGGATTAGGAGTAGATGTGACCTTGTTGGAGAAAGTGTCACTGGGGTGGGCTTTGAGGTTTCAAAAGCCCATGCTAGGTCCAGTTCTCTCTACTTGTTTTCAGATCAGGATGCAGCTCTCAGCTACTTCTCCAATACCATGTCTGTCTGCTGCTATGCTCCTTGCTGCCATTATCCCCGCCATGATGATAATGGACCAAACCTTTGAGACTTGAAGTGAGCACCCAATTAAATGCTTTCTTTTTATGAGTTGCCATAGTCATGGTGTCTCTTCACAGCAACAGAACAGGGAATGGGACAGTAACCTAACTACTTCTATTAAAATCATCTTCATTTTTCCTTGCTCTATGAGAGCACATTCTATAATTTGATATTTAGTTTCCCTTGTATGATAAGCACACTCCTTCATGACTGTTTTGAAACATAAAAACGGATGTGTGTTCATTGTTCCTGTTTTTGTGATATCAAGTTCATAAGTCTTTGTTTAATAAATAGTACCAGTTTGGGATCAGACCACAATAGTACTCCTATATAAGGTGGTTGTGTTTACAGAGCTCCTCTACCAATGCAGAAATGACAAGCCCTGTCCTAACCTTAGATCTGCAGATGGGATGAGAAGCTCCATCTCCTTGGTTCTACCTTTCAGAAGTTGTATCTTTGGAGACAGCATTAGCCTGTCTCTGTTTTCCTCCCCCTTATTAAGTGAGAATCAGTTTGCTACCTTCCCTTCCAGAATATTTATAAGGATCAAATGAAATGATCAGTATAAAAGTACAGAAGGTGATGAAGAGGAGTAGCCTCAGAAGGAGGCAACAGGAGAATCAGGGAATGGAAAAAGTCAGAGAGTGCCCATTTAAAACTGTATTCTAGGAAAATAATAATTTGGAAGGAAGAAATTCTTCTAAGGAAATTAATTCAGTAATTGCTTCCAGATAGTGGCTTTGTATAATTAGTAAGCATTCTGAATTTTCTTCCACAGTAGAACAGATCGCCTGGAGTAAGGCCAGCTGAACTCCGGTTTTTTACATTAATTCTACTGCACTGCACAAATACAGACTCTCTGGGTTGCAACTTTGTTTGTTTGTTTTTTTTTAAAGAAAATTTTAAAAAATGTATCTCAAAGACTTTTAACAGTAATGAAACGTTTTTGAAAGCATGTCATATACAAAAAGGTTTATATGAATTTTTAATTAGTAGGATTCACATTAAATTCATATTGAAGTGAGATGTGTATGTTGTCGGTAGCACTGAGGTTTTGCTATATTTCTTCCTCTTCAGTTCTTGTGTTGAGGCTGCTCTATCCCCATCATTGTCAATGAAATTGACTAGCCCATATTAACTGCCATAAATACACTGATTAATACTTACAGATACGTATATGAATAATCCTCTCTTTATATCTCAGATACCTGTTATGGATGACAGGAGATGACAAAGTCAGAGCTATCTTATCATTCCTTTCTTAAAGTACCTGTGGCTATGGGTATAAATATAGATATTGTATGGAGTCTTTTCCTCGTTCAAGGATCATAATACTGCACAATATAAGAATTATGTTGGGACGATAACATTTTGAAAGAGAATCTAAGAACACTTAAGTTCACCTCACTATAAAGTGCCATTTTGATTTGCCCCATTTAAGATCCCATTTATTTCATGTGATTAAAATGCTAAATGAGAAGAACTCAATTAAAAGAAATAACTGATAATCAGAACATCCATTAATTCTCCAGGCAAGATTCTAGACAATGATGAACTTCAGGAAAGACAAAGAACCAATGAACAGAGTCTGGAATCAGTTAGAGAAAAAAGGAAAAAGATGTACTTCAAAATTTCTCAAGTGATGTACTGTTTACCTGACATTTGAAGTGAGAATGGAGAGAAGATAGAGGGAATCTAAATTTGGGGATGAAAAGGAAGTGTGGTTTCTCAAAGTCCTCCCCTCCTGCCAGTGTCCTGATGTCTTTGTCTGCTCTGGTATAGCTGCCTTTACAAGTGTAACCCCATAGGGACTTCACCACCATTATTTCTGTGTCTTAAAGGAAATATTTACATCTATCAGAATTTTTGTTTATAGCTATTTAGGAGAATCCAGGCTTGAGGAGGTCAGAGAGTTGCCCTCGTTCACAACTTTTAGTGAGCAGATCAAGGGTGCTTGACAGAAGATAAGAATCCAATAAGGGAAAGCCCTAAGAATGTCATGCTCATTTCCTCTCTCAGTTGTCTTCTGACAGTCTCTGCTTTACGTTTTCTTTCATTTCTATTTTATTTCCTTTCCTCCATCAAGTACAATATGAGACATATTTTGAAAAAGACATGGAAAAAAGTAAAAGGTCTACTTGCCTCAAAGAGAACAAGATAGGTCTTCTGCCTTCGTATCTACCAGTTTTCCATGATAGCAAATATGCTCTGATATATCTTAAGAGTAGATTACCCATGTTATTATTTATAGAATAATTCTTTGACACCCGCTATGCCAGGCACCTAACACTGGATAGAATGCAGCCTGTCATCTCTCCTGTAAGGTAGGTAATTCATGAGTCTGTTATTTCAGTGTGGGGAGAGAAACATTCCAGTGTGGACATATCACAAGCAAGAGATGAAAAAAGAAAGCAGCAGTACTATAAAGGCGGGGGGGGGGTTCAGGGTGCAACCTTCTTTTATTTTACCTCGTGGAAGTTTAGATACCAAGAAATGGGAACTCTCTCTAAAGCAATCAGAACATCCGGGCTTCTGTAGCCTGCATGCTTCTGGGAACTCAACATCATCTGCTGCAGGTACAAACTGATGTTGGAAGTCTCAGTCCCTTCCTTACATGGGACAGAGATTCTTCAGTCTCCGGGCCATACCCTGTGCTGTATAAGATGCTTTGGACCATTCATAGAACATAATGTAGCTTTTTGACTTCCCACCCTTTGCTACTTTGTGGGTTCTCCTGTCTCCAAACTGTATCTTCTCTGGTTCAGCTCAGCTTTTCTTGGCTTAGCTGTCACCGTCTTCTCTTCTCACCCTGCTAGCACAAATCACTTTCAACCATCTTCTGTTTTCACTCTGATCAATCTCTCCTCTTCTTTGGCCCTACTCAGTCTTCTTTCTTCCTGCACCAACTGCCTCCTCTACTCCTACACTCTGACTCTACTCTTCTCTGATCCTACTCCAATCCTACTCCAATTCCACTCATCTCTTTCAGCCTCTGCTGGCTTTTTATATCATCTCCTCCTGTTCCCAGCAGTCTAAGAGCCAATTGACACTGACGGTTTTAAGGTAAACAGGGAATCCTCTAAAGTGCCAGGCTCACAAAATAAATAACACTACATGAAACCTTCATTTTGAAGCATTTTGATTTTAAAACTTATTTTCCAGAAGTAGAACAACAGTAGGAAGCTTTCAAAGCCCACTTAATTCCTGGTCCTACTTGGAAACTGGACCTATATGTCTTGATTCGGGTCCATGTGGTCAGCAGATCAGTGCCACTTCTGGAGACAGAATGAGGTTGAGATGCAGGCCCTCAACTCCCTCAGCCATCACTGGACCTTTAAGCTGGCCTCTATTACATCAGCTGCCCCTCCTCACTAGGTTCTTCATTCTAAGGCACCCATTGGAAACAGGAAACTGTAGCTACTACTAAGCCCTACAATTTAATGCCTTTTGCATCTTAACCAAAAACTTATCACAGTTTGTGGTTGCAAGTTTTACAGATTGTAGTGTGACAGAAAAATATGCATGAGTTTCCTTTTTCTCTAGGATTTCAGTTAGATGGTTCATTCTTAATACATATTTCAGCAACCTCAGCATATTTTCCCCTTGTTGAATTAAGATCTTTTGCTTTTTCCTTAAAACGAAAACTTTATAGCTTCTACTTGTGAAACTGATGTTAAGTAAAATAAAGTTTACAAGGACCCAGAATTGCCATGCCACAACAGTTGATCTGCAAACCAAGATAGGCACTAAATGATTAAAGAGCAGGTATCATATACAGCATGAATACAGAGAGTGGAAGGGTGACTCATTAAATACAATGACGTGGGACCAAATAAGATTTCCTCATGCTGCTCAAAATAGCTCACAATTTAATGCTTATTATTTACAAAATTTTAATTTAATATGTCTGCACTACATTTAGCCCCTCATGACTGAAACTATAGAACATAAAACCTAAGATAACCAGGGCTCTGAGAGACAACTACATAGCAGCAAGACATAACATCTTGCCTTCAGTATCTGGGTAGGAGATCAAGTCTATGCATTTCTCACAGTGTGTGTGGAATTTTGCTCTAGGGATCTTCTTCTTAGACATGAATTATATCTTAGGGAATGGGGTACCCTACCTGTTGGTAGACCACTTGGGTACAAGCTTAACTATGCTCAGAAGGTAGAGCTGCCAAGAATATTATCACTAATTGAACAAATGCTCAAGAAAAGGCAACATTTCACTCACCTGGCAGCACCTCAGTTCCCACAGGAGCTTCTGTAAGGGAATGTGGTCATTACTCCTACCTTGTAGACACATCTTGGAGATAAAAGCCAAACTGAAATTAAGAAGAGGATAGGTTTAGTTTTCTTGTTTAATTGGCGTTTCACTTTTAAATAGAAGGTTTAACTTCTGGACTTCAGTCCTCTACAACAATAACAGAAGTGCCCTATGTAGCTTAAGTGGAGGACTTGTGTGGCTGAAAGTGGGTCAGTTATTTGTCAAGCCATTTATCATTTGGGATGTCTTTTTGTGGAATTGTTTTCTTGTGCCTACCAATGGTCTCTGTTATTCAACATGCGTGCAGATTTTGATATAGAAAACAGAATGCAGATTGGAATCCATGGCAGGGCTCATTGTGAACTTTGGATTAAGCCATGTAAAGGTCTGTTCTATTACTCTTCAGACGCTCCTAGTTGCAAGCACCAGTTGAGCACATGCGCATCCACAGAATAGCTCAATTCCAGTTCTCACCCTTCTTGTACTCAGTCTCATTCCTGTCAAGCTGATATTTAGCACAGAGAATATACAAAGTGAATATTTGTTGAATAAATGAAGGCCTTACAGTAATCCTCGAAGGCTCAAGAATGAATAAAACAAGATTTAAAAACAGCAATTTAACAAGCATCTCCTCGTCCTGTGAGATCAGCTTAACTGCCTTCTCTGTGGGATCTGGGATCTATTTTGCCTTACTTCTCTTCTGCTCTTAGCCATCAGATTATCTACATTATAAAAGTTGATGCTCATTTAGCCAGAGGGTTATACTTCATGGACTAAAGCTCTAGCCCCGCCCTGACCATAGGCCCTCTCTGAGCCAGTTTCCTCCCTGAAAACAGAGATAGTACTAATACTAACAGCACAAGGAGGCTCTGAAAAGCAGTGCACACAGGAAGGGCACTTGTCACAGCTCTTCGCCTCAGTTAAGCGCTACAGTGCACTAGAGTACATAGTAGTTATTTGTGTACCATAATCTCTGATAGTTAATAATGAGCATCTTGAAAATTGGATCCTGCATTCCTCATCTTTTCACCTCAGTGTCCAGAACTTCAGTCAAATTAAAAATGTTGATTTGCGTGACCTTCATCATCTCAACCTCTGCCGGCATGCATGATCTCATCTTCTGATAAACAGGAGCCTAACAAATGTGGTGGCGGTATGTGGGAAAGAGGACGCATCCTATGATTAGTGCTTTCAGGCTGTGACCCTCACAAGTCCTTCATGTTGTATTAATTTGTTTCCACTTAGTCAATTCAGTATTTCCATTCTCCTAGCTCAGTTAAGCTCTGATAAAATTCAGCAATTTGGCCTCCGATAAAATGGTTTTTCTTTGGATTAAGTCTTGTTACAATCAGAATGTTTGAACATATGTAAAGAATTGACTACTTTTTCTTCCTCCTGCCAGAACCAAAGAACGTTCTCCAGTTTTCACTGTGAGAACCTAGCAGTGCTCTAATTGGCAAAGGTCCATGAAATGTGGGGTCCCCTAAGACTAAGACTGCTGCAATTTTTCAAATAGATTCACATCTTATGTGTGCATGTGCAGGTGCATGTGCATGTGTGTGTGACAATTTCTTGGTAGACCTGAGCAAACATCTACTCACTCAAGTTCGGAAACAAGTGACAGACTAAAAGAATGATGCCACCGAAGTTTGTCCTGGTGAACAGATGGTTTTTATTAGTGTTGCTTACAGGAACAGAAATGGCTCAAAGTTAGCTCATCACCCAAAACCCACAATCACAAGAAGTCTAGAAATCTGAAACACACTCCAGTTTGCAAGTAGTTCAATCGGTTAGAAACTGTCTTTTCTGAGTAGCTTTGCTTGGCTGAGCCTCTTTCAGGCAGGTTGGCTGGTTTGAGAATGCCTTTCAGCTGTTCTCACCTCTTCTACATTTTTGAAGAGTGAAGGACCTAGGAATCTGATAGGTTTCAGGGACATTCTGAAACCTTTCAGTTGTTTATTTCCTGAGCTTAAGAGCTTCCATGCAGAATGTAAAGTTTCACCTCTCTTTAGAACATGCCATGTTTTAAGGAACTTCCCTAAAAGATGGAAGGTTTTGTCTCAGAGGACATTTCTATTAAGTAGTGTGTCTATGAATTTATGCCACATGTGTCTGCAATGCCTGCGGAGGCAAGAAGAAGGCAATGGGATTCACTGGAACTGGGCATTGGTAGTTGTGAACATTCTAAAATGGGTGCTGAGAACCAAACATGTCTCCTCTGGAAGAGCAGGAAGTGCTCTTAACCACTGAGACATTTCTCTAGACCCAGCTGACATATTTTAGTATTTTATTTTGAGCACAATCATAGGTTTGTTACAAAGTTGAGCAGAAAGTTTAGAGTTCCCTCTTACCTCATGCTGTGTGGTATGAGTATGGGCCCCTTCACCATTAAGACCCACTAGAACAGTAAACTTATCAGTATTATTGAACCTACATGAACATATTCTTATTTCCCAAAGTCTACATTAGTGTACTATCTGTGTTTTATAATAGTATTTATCTACCTTGATAACATCACACGGAATTCATTCACGTGCCTAAAAATCATTTGAGATATATCAATTAATCATATCTTCTTCCTTAACCCTTAGATACCATGATCTTCTTGCTGTCTTCATCATTGAGTCTTTTTCAGAATGTCATGTAGTCAAAATCATATAATATGCATCCTTTTAAAATGGAGTTGGGGGGGATCTATACTTAATGATCTGCATTCAAGATTCCTTCATGTCTTCCCATGTCCTGGCAGATCATTGTTTTGTTTTTTGGGGGTTTGTTTTTGGCTCTGAGCAATATTTCATCATTCAGATGGAATGCTTTATTTTTCTATTCATCTGCTGAAGAATGTCTCCAGTTTTGTCCTCTACTTTGACAGTTATGGGGATGCCATAAACATTCATGTGTGGGTTTTTGTGTGGTTGCAAGTTTTCAATTACTTGAGTGATTATGAAGAAGTAGGATTGCTGTGTCATATGACAAGATTATATTTAGTTTTTCGAGAAACCACTCAGCTGTCTTCCAAAAATGGCTGCCTTTGTGGGCAGTGGCTGTGTGCTCCTGTTGCCCACCTCACCAGCACTTGCTGGCATTCTTGCATTTGGCACTCTTAACATTTCTTCAGTGGTATATCAAGGATGCTATGCTCCACACAGACAGTGAGTAGAAAGCACACTCATTTGCTATCAGTATGTCTTCTTTGTTCATGCATTTTGCCTGTTTTTAGTTGAGCTGGTCAATTGCTCTGTTGAGTTTTCTTTGCGTAGTTTGGATATTTCTTTATTAGACGTGTCTTTGACAAATACATTCTTCTAGCCTATGGCTTCTCATTCTCTTGTTACCTCTGTAGTTTTTTTTTTTTTTTTAACTTTCAATTTTTCCTTCACTAAGCCCCATGAAATCCAATAATTACAGACTATGTGTTTCTAATTGTTTCCAGTGGTGTCTTTCATACTTGGACTCCACCCCAGTACGTTGATTCTTTGCACCGACCTTTCTGTTTCTTTGCTTGGGGTCCTTCTCTGGATGCAAGAAGAGGTGTTGATTTTCCATTTGTTCTGCTTTCTCTTGCTATATCAACACAATACATAATTCAAAGCACCTTACCTGTTATATTACCAGACACCTTTATCATCTCATATGTTTATTATATCAGTAATGGGGCAGTGTAAAAGAATTATGCCTGATTCATAAATTTGAAAACCGAGTTGAAATTGAATACCTATATATTAGCAAAAAGCAGATCATTATTATCCAATCTAGAATAGATATTCTTGTTCCTCAAAATATAGGTTTCTTTATATTCAAGCAAGGTACCTGTCATTTACTTGCTGTTAATAATGTGAAAGTCTTGTGAATCTTCTGGCTTCAATTTTTACATCTGTGTATTATTTAAAACTTTTAACAAACTTTATGATTTTGAATATAAATAGCCTTTATACTCTTTCTAGGTCTTCCACTTCTTTCCCTGTCTCTGTCTGTCTGTACATCTGTGAAAGGAATAGCTTGTTGTAATGCAGTTCATCAGTGTTTTCCTTAAATCTGCAGCTTTAATACTGTGATTAGGCATCTTATAAATAGAACTCACTGTCTCATGGACATGGATAAAAAAGTGAGCGGCCATGAATTAGGAGCAGATGCAGAGCCCATTAGGTGAGCACAGCCCACATCTTAAATGGCTGTGATGTATGGCACTGCCTGGCAACCCTAGCTTTCTCCCCCTCCTCTCTTTTAAATCATTAACCTTGTGAGCAGTAGACTTCTTATTTTAATCTTCAAGGTTGCAGCAAGTATCCATCTGTAACCGCTTGGTACCCAGATGGAAGCCAATAGAAGCTCTCTCAGCTATCATCCCAGCAACATGTTGCCTTTGACAGATCTGTCTCTAAAAAAAGAAGTGATAGAAGCAGTGGAAGGGACACTAGAAGCAGGATGACAACTTCAGAAGGATGAAGAGACCACATTCAGACAATCCCCTGGTATGGGTGTGAGATGCAGAATCTGGAGGTTGGAGTGAAGCTTGAAAGAAAGCTAGTAATAGAATGCTACTCTAAATTTGAAATAGATGATTCTTTTTTCAATCTGATTGCAACAAATGTGCATGTAGGTATTCGGTAACGTGCTTGTTATTAAGCTTCAATTCTAGCACCTGTAAAATGGGGATAGCCTTGCCCGCAGTACAGATCTCTGCCAATATTTGAAAATGTTCAATATTTATAAAAATGTCTTCCTCAGTGTTCAACATGTTTATTTTTCCTTGTTCTCTCCTCTGCTTTCCTTCCTTTCATCTCTCCCTCCCTCCTTCCCTCCCTCTCTCATGTATTCCTTCCTTCCTTCCTTTCGTCCTTCTTTCTTGCCTCCTTTCATTTCTTCCTTCTTTTTTAATTTTAATTTTTATATTAATTACAGTTTATTCACTTGCATCCCAGCTTTAGCCCCCTCTCTCATTCCCTCCCAATCCCAACCTCCCTCATCTCTTCCCATGCCCCTCTCCAAATCCACTGATAGGGGAGATCCTCCTCCCCTTCCTTCTGACCCAGCAGTGTATCAAAGCAGATACTGAGGCTCATAGCCAAACTTTGGGAAGAGTGCAGGGAAATTTTATGAAAGAAGGGGGAGATAGAAAGACCTGGAGGGGACAGGAGTTCCATAAGGAGAGCAACAGAACCAAGAAGTCTGGGCTCAGGGGTATTTTCTGACACTGATACTCCAACCTTGGACCATGCATGGAGATAACCTAGAATCCCTGCACAGATGTAGCCCATGGCAGTTCAGTGTCCAAGTGGGTTCCCTAGTGATGGGAACAGGGACTATCTTTGACATGAACTCAGTTGCTGGCTCTTTGATCACCTCCCCTTGAAGTGTGGCAGCTTTACCAGTCCACAGAGGAGGACAATGCAACCACTCCTGATGAGACCTGATAGGCTAGGGTCAGATGGATGGGGAGGAGGACCTCCCCAATCAGTAGACTGGGGGAGGGGCATGGAAGAAGAGTAAGGGAAGGTGGAATTGGGAGGGGATGAGGAAGGGGGCTACAACTGGGATACAGAGCGAATGAATTGTAATGAATATAAAATAAATTTAAAAAATAAATTAAAAAATATTCAACAAAAAATTTAAAAGCTTGACATGATGAAGTATACACCCAATGCCAGCACTAGGGAGGTAGAAACAGGCAGATCCCTTGGACACACTGGCCAGAAAGTCTATCTTAATCCATGAGTTCAAGACCAGTGAAAGACTCTTCCTCAGAAAACAAGGTGGTTAGCACTTGGGGACTGAATTCTGAAGTTGACCTTTGTCTTCCTCACACAAGTGCACACATATGCACACAACAACTACACTCACATAATACGCACATTCCTGTAGACACGAAATGGTGTATGGAAACCACAGCTGGGTACAGAAGATGTCTGTAGTCACCATATGGATGACTGCTTGCACGCTTTTGTGCAAGTCATGTCACTGTTCTTTAAATAAAATGCAATGTGATGCATTCCAATACTTTTGACTCATAATCTAAGTGTCACGATTGAGTAAGATCTCATGGTTACTCATTTGCTTCATCCCACAAAAGTCAAACAGCCTTAAAATAATGACAACCTTTCACCACCATTTGACATTCCTTATCTGATTATCAAGCCACCGTAATCCAGTATGTAGACTATTTCATCACACAGCTCTTCAGTTTGATGTTACTTAACAGAAGCTGGATTTTCTTGTGTTAGTTACTTTTATGCTAATGCCTGTATTGTAATTTCTGTTACATAGTTAGTGTCGCAGAAGAAGTGCTCTGAAGACAAGTTAATGAATTAATAAGAAGGCACTGTCTCTGGCTGGAAGAACTTGGCTCTTGGCAGTTGTTTTTTTGATGAAAACAAAGCCGAGTTTGTAGCACCCTTGCTTTTGACTCTAATGAAAGGACATCTGAAGACATGGCATTTTAGGCTCCCCTAGTCTCAGATATATTACCATAGGACACATATTGTTATGTAAGGTTTGATATTCATATGCTTCATCATCTGTTGTTCTTCTGATAGCCATAACAATACAACCAACAGAAGGGAGTGGTTCCAGAAAATACAGTAGTCTATTTTGGCAAGAAAGACATGATGGAGTGCTGGAGCTTATAGCTGCCACTTCTCACATCTTGGTGGATCATGAAGCAGAAACACTGGTCTACAACCTGGTTCAGTACATGCCTCTCGTAAGCCTGTGTTCATCAACCTGGCCTCATGTCCCTAAAGTGCTACATCTTCCCACGACAGCACCATTAGTTGGCAACAAATGTTCAAACATACGAGCCTGTGACAGACATTTTACCTTCAAACTATAGCGTCATCATAACATTTTCAGGAATGAAAGGGTTTTGGTGTTGTTGTTGGTGGTGATTTTTGTGTGTGTGGCAGGTTGTTTTGTTTTTTGGATTTTTTAAGACAGGTTTTGTCTGTGTAGACTGGGTTGTCCTGGAATCACTCTGTAGACCAGGCTGGCCTAGAACTCACAGAGATCCACCTGCCTCTGACTCCCAAATGCTGGTATTAGAGGTATGTGTCATCACCACCCAGCTAAAAGTTTTCTTTTTAAGTATGTTTACAGGCAGATACTCTTATACATACATATATATCACATGTGTGTATATTATTATGTGGAGAGATACTTGATTATATTCATGGACCTATGGAAGAGTTTGCATCAGAGCTATTTTCAGAAACAAAACTCCCAAACATGTTTAAGTAGCAAATATACTTGTATTTTAAGGTAAATATTAAATATAGATCTGTATTTATTATCTAAATACTAAAAATAGCATAATGATTTATATTTAAACATATTTTAGTTAAAGTAGAATTACATCCCTTTACCCTTTCTTTCTTCCCTTGAGCTCCTCCCATTACCCACCACTCTCAAACTGAGTCTTTTTTTCTTTGATTACTACTGTTATATAACTACATATGTATGTGTTTGCATAAATACATAGATACAAGCTGTGAGTTTGTCTTACTTGTTTGTATGTATATAGTTTCAGGGATGAACACTCTGTATTGGACAGCCAATAAGGGGTCAGGCTAATTCTTCTAGCAGTCAATGGTTGCCTGTAGTTCCTTGTATAAAAACCAGAGAATATTTTCCTCTTTCGTGTTAGCATGTCCATAGTATTGCCATTGTTCAGCTCTTGTTTATACAGCTATTTCTAGGAGAAACTGTCTTAGACTACTTAACTGGTATTCTGTCTCTTATGATATTTTCACCCTCTCTTTTTGTGATGTTCCCTGAGCCGTAGATAGAGGATCGTGGAATAGATGTGTGTACCATTGGGACTGGGTTCTGTTCTCTGCATTGCGTCCCGTTGTGGGTTTCTGGTCTCCATTTGCTGTAGAGAGGCTTTTTTTTAACTTTGTTTTTATTTTTTATTAATTACACTTTATTCATTTTGTATCCCCCATAAGTCCCTCATTCCTCCCCTCCCGATTCCACCCTCCCTCCCCTTTCTGCATGCATGCCTCTCCCCAAGTCCACTTGTAGAGAGGCTTTTTAACAATCCCCATGAAGCTGGCTAGGTTTCTCATAGAAGCACGAGTTCCCTCTTTACTCACAGGCATACTGACACCCGATTTTACTCAAAATCATTGCTATTTCCCGCTGAATGCATTTTCCTTTCTATTATTTTTGAGACTATAATATAATTACATAAATTCTCCCTTCCCTCTTCTCCCTTCAAGCCCTCCTCTACACCCCTCCTTGTTCTTTTTTAAACGTTCAGCCTCTTTTTTCTATTAATTGTTGTTACATGTACATAGCTGTATGTATACAGACATTCTTAAATGCCATCAACTCCATCTGAATGTTACTTATATGTATGTTTCCAGGAATGATCACTTCATATAGGATAACCAATCGGTGTGCCCTTTCCTGGGGAAGACTGTTTCTCCCATTCTCAACATTTTTTTAGTTGCCTGTAGTTCTTTGCATAGGGTACAGGCTGCTAGCTAGGGCTTTAGCCCATCTGCTTTGTCATGTCTATTGTGGCCCTTATTTATCTCGTGTTTAGGCAGTCATGTTGCTGACACTTAACGGGTATAGTTTCCCATACTACCAGGAGACCCAATCTCACAGCAAACCCCCTTATCCTTTGCCTTGGACAGTGTCTCCTGTACATCACCTCCTCCACAATGTTTCCTGAGCCTTAGGCGCGGGTACACTTTGTAGATGTGTCCATCAGGACTGGTTTCCACAACTTTGCATATTGATTGGATGTGGTTTTCTGTAGTAGTCTATGTCTGTTTCACAGACAAGTTTCCTTGAGGAGAGGTGACACCTACATTTATCTGGAAAAATATTTAGAGTGTAGTTAGGCATTATTAATAGTGTGATAAGGTGGTGGTTTTTCTCCAAGATTCATGACTTCGCTAGCCCTTTGTAGTTGGCTAGGTTTCCAGTACCAGACATGGTTTGTCTCTTGTTGTGTGGGTTTTAAATACAATTAGAGAGCTGCGGGCTACTGCCAAGGTACGAGTACTGTAGCCTTAGGGTTATCAGCCATGCTGATCATTATTGTCCTAATATTTTTTGTGTAAGTATACATGTGAGGTATGCTCCTATGTATGAACATTTGCAAGTGTGTGTGTGTGTGTGTGTGTGTGTGTGTGTGTGTGTGTGTGTGTGGGCAAGAGAGAGAGAGAAAGAGAGAAAGGTTGATTTCAGATATCTTCCCATAGCTCTTCACCTTGTATACTGAGACAGGGGGTCTCTGAAACCAGAACTCACCACATTGGCTAGTCTGTCTGGCTAGCTTGCTCGAGGGTTCCTCATTTCTACTTCCTGTGCTTCGGGATGCCAGTGAGGCCATTATGCCTACCTGGCATTTACATGGGCTCTGGGGAATCCAAGGTCAGGTTCTCAGACTTATTGAACATTTCTATTTATCAGCAATACCACCATCCTAGCCCCTAACAGCCTTACTACTCTTACGTTGTTGTTGTTTGTGTTTTACCATGAATTTTTTCAAATCTTTTTCAAAGATACAGGCATTGGGTAGTAAAGGAGCAATTTTCAGTATAAAAAAACTGGATCTTTTTAGAAGACCATTATAATCCCAGTGGAGAGAACTCTTTTATTATAGGTAAAAAGATGCCCAATTAGGGACAGAGTAAATTCTGACAGAATAATAACATTCCTTATCTTACTTTTGTACTAAAATATATAGAGGTTATTACCATATTTTCACCAATAGAGACATTTTCTCTCAATACATTGTTTTTTCTATAATGTGTATGTATTTTATTTTTTAATTAATTAATTTGTTCACTTTACATATGGATCATAGCCCCCTCTGTCCTCTCCTCCAAATCCCACCCTCCCTCACTCTTCTTATACCCTCTCCCCTACTCCTCAGAAAAGGAGAGACCTCCTAACAACCCACCCCAGCACATCAAGTGGCATCAGGACTGACTGTATCCTCTTCCCCTGTAGCCTGGCTGAGGCAGCCCTGCCAGGTGGAGTGATAAAAAAGCTGGCAACAATGTTTGTGTCAGAGACAGCCCCTGCTCCCCTTACTATGGAACCCCCATGAAACCCGAGCTGATCATTGGTTTCATCTGTGTAGGGAGCCTAGATCCAGTCCATGCATGGTCCTTGGTTGTTGCTTCAGTCTTCACAAGCTTTTCTGAGCCCTGGTTAGTTGGCTCTATTGGTTTTCTCATGGAGCCCCTGTCCCCTCCAGGTCTTTCTTTCTTTCCTTTTCCACAAGACATCCTACTCTTCAACCAATGGTTGGCTGGGAGTTTCAGCAATCTGTTTCAATCCACTGTTGCGTGGATCCTCTCAGAGGACAGCTATGCTAGGCTCCTACCTGCAAGCATAGCAGAGTATTGTTAATAATGTTAGAGGTTAGCTCTCTCCCATGGGGTGGTCTCAGGTTGGGCCAATTGTCTATATTTTATAAGATGAAACATGTCAAAAAGTTATGTTTTGCTTTCAATGTTGTTTGAATATTTTTCTAAATTTAAAAGTTAGAAAATTATGTATTTTAACTTTAATTCTATCTTAGCACACATATTATTTCATTCAATTAAAAATAGGATTACATTAGAAATTTTTCTTCAGATTGAATAATTTAACATTTTAGAGTGGAATACAGTATGCCCTTTGAGCTCTTATAATTTATTTTTCTAGCTCTTTCTGTGCCTTTGTCAAGATTCATTTTCACATCTCTTTATTTGCAGACCTTGTTTTTCAGTAATTGTAATTTGCTTTCAAGCTTCAATTGCTTAAAAGTTTTGAACAAAATGATACCACAATTTGGAAGGCTTGCAAAGAATAATCATTCCAAAATATTCTAAGACACTTAGGTTTTAGAAAGTAGTTCTTCAAAGTTTCATAGGTTTTTAAATTGGAGCAATTTTAAGCAAAAATGAAGGAAAGTTTGTGCTTGTGTGAGCGCTTACGCATGTGTGCCTGATCTCTCAGCTGTATAAATCCTGAATATATATACTTTCTCATTTTAAATCTACTTTATTAATTCTTTAAGGATTCATGCATGAATACATTGTATTTTAATCACCTTAAACCCTCCAATCCTCCTGCTGACTCCTCCCAGATTTTCTACCTTGCCAAGTGCCCTCCCAATTTTATGTACGTTTTTCTTTTTTAAAAAAAGGACTCCAATTTGTGCTTCCCATGTATGAATGGATGCATGGGATCAGCCACTAGAGCATGGCTGATCTGCTAGGAGCCACACACTTAAAGAAAACTGACTACTCCTCTCGTCTCGAGCAGCCATCAACTATCAGTAGCTTATCAGTTGGATGCTGGGCTCATGAGCCCCTTCCTCTCTATCTAGAATGCTGATTGGCTTGATCTTGTGATGGTCTCATGCAGGCAACCACAGTTGATGTGAGAACGTATATTCAGGGGTCCTCTTGTGTCCAGAAGACAGTGTTTTGCACCAGTCCTCCCTTACCTCTTGCTCTTACAATTTTTCTGTGCCTTCTTCTGTGATGATCAATAAACCTTGGGGATAAATGGTGTAATACATACATCATCTTTAATGCTCAGTACTCACTGACACTTGGTCACTGTACTTTGATTGTTTGTGTGTTTCTGTTTTAATTGCTGTCCACTGCACAATGAGACTTTTGATGTCTATCTCTCTCATTTGAAGAACACCAAATTTTGTAGTTCTGTAACCATGTTCTAAATATATTTCTGCCTCACAGGTAATTTTGTTAATTTATTAACATTATTTGTATCACAGAAAGATTTCACAAAATTTTATGTTTATATTATTACAAAATTAATATGTATTCCCATTGTTAAGGTTCTATGAATTTAATAATGATATTCACAATATTGATTGTTTCATCTTTTAACTTTTTCATTAATTAAATGTGTTCTTTGATATTTTCATACCTAATGTATTCTAATTAGTTAAACCTCCATCCACTTTTATCTGCCTCCCAGCCTCTCTCTACCCTACAAATCCCTTTCCCATTCCTGAATCTGTATTTTATGATTCATTGGGCTTAACTAGGGAAAGAAATTACCTTTGAAAACTTTATGTTTATTTCATATTTGAACAAAGAAATGGGGTAATGTTGGAATTAACTAAACTTTATGTTGTTATATTTGTTTTCAGTGTCTTCTTGTAATGTAGATACATGTTAGTAAATGTTTTCTCTTTTCTCATAGAATCACATGAAAACATAGAATCAAAATTTAGATTTCATTTGTTCTAGACAAAAAGTCACAATTTTCAAATGAAAGGGAACTTCTCAGTTCAGTGTGCTGTATGTACTTCCAAGAATACTATTCTTCATGCCTTTGCTAATTGGTGCAGTAGAGACTAAAAGACACTATTTCACTGTATTTTCATAATAAATATATTATAAAGAAATGTATTTGTAAAATAAATTTTCTAGGTAATATAATTTGTTTCATATGTGTCATACATACACAGACATATGTTCATAAACATACACACATATATTAGTGTCTTAGCAATGAAATTGACTCCACAGTGGTAAACACAGAGTCTGCTATGCCCTTGAAGAAATTATGCAATAGAAGTCAATTTTTTTCTTACTTTCCAAAGATGTCTGTACACATTTATGCTTCCTATATTTTCCATTGTCAGTGACCTCACAATCAGGTCTGGCGTGGACATTATATGTTAGTAAAGACATGTTTATTATAAAACCTGTTTAGGAAGAAAATAAGATTGAATTTATATTTCTTTAAATGTGCCTTCCAATTTTAGTAGTAACTTATTAGATTAAAAGATTATTGTAAAGTACATTTATTTTTTTTATCACGCAGAGTTACATAGACCTTTTCTGTGCAAGCATGTAATGTATTTAATTTATACATCTTGCAAATATAAGGTAATTTGGCACCATTCCAGGGTGTAAGCAGAATCACCCAAGACCTTTGTGAGAGAAACTGTGCTGTGTATTTTTGATAAATATCTAATTAGTGATAAAAAAAAATGCTTCCGTCATTCATGGAGAGAGAGCGAGCCCGATATCTTTTCCTTTTCAACAAGATTGAAGGAAAGAGATGCTTAGCCTTCTGTCTAAAGTATACTCTGCTTCATCCATTTATTTCCAATCCATTCGATGGTGCTTCTTTTAGACACGGTGAGGGATGACAATGAAGTCTGAGAGCAAAGAGAGAGAAAAGAAATGGGAGAGCGTTATCAGGCTGCCAAAAGAAAAACAGTACTTCACCGTTAAGCATGGTTTATCTGTAAGAGTGGTGAAGACACAGATGAACTTGTATGTAGTTAGGAAGTGAGAGGGCAGTAGGTGGCTAAGGAAGACCACAGTGTTACTCACATTTGGAGAATGTGCACATGGTGAAAAGAAAGTGAGTTAGTAAAGAAAACTAAATAAAAAGACTCAGGTTTGGTTGTCCTGAGACCAAACCCATCATGGGTGCCCATGTGAACTTTCCATTTTTCTGCTCTTCTTCACTCTGAAATGCTGTGTTGATTGGCTTTTTGTTGTGACAATTACAGAGGAAAAACAACTTAAGAGGGGAAACAGCTTAATTTTGTTCCATTTCAATGCTTAACATCATTGCTTTGGGCTTAGGTGAGGCAGAATGTTATAGTTTGGCATGGTGGAAGTGTGTGGCAGAGGAGGCTGATCACCTTGTTATGACTTGAAATGAGTTTTGAGAGGAGGAGGTCAGGAACAAGATACACTTTTCAAAGGCCTATCCCTAAACTACCAGTTATGTGCTTTCTTTACCTAGGTCTCACCTCCTAATAACCCATTCATCTATAAACTTATCAATGGGTTAATTTATTGATGTATTTTACATGTTCAGGACCCAATATGATTCAGTGGTGTTGCCATAAGAACCCAAGCATTCAACATAAAAGCCTGGAAACATTTCATATGCAGCTGTAACAATGGCCCACCATCAGCACACTGGAGGCATCCTAGTCAGGTTGTCCCTCAATCATTCAGCTTCCATCAAATCCACCACTACCTCTTATAAAGAGATAGGATTAGGTAATCAAGGATGAAACAAAGGAGGTACAAGGGCACTTGCTAACTATACAGCTGTGGGTAAATTCCTGACCTTTTCTTAATCTCAGTCTCTCTTCATCTTCTAACAAAGCTGGATGCCTGTCTTGAGAAGGAAAAAATATAAATGGTAAATGGAAGGCAATAAACTAGCTGTCCAGCACTTACATTGCTCTCTACTTTAATATTTTATGCCACTACTACCAAGTTTGGATTTGTCTTAGGGATAAAGTATTTAAATAATTTGCAAGAGGTCACTTAGGATACAGGCCAGGAATTGAAAGGTTTCTTTGTCTATGCCAGAGAGAGTTTGATACCACTGTCCTCAATAAATGTGGCAGCCTTGGCAGGCTAGAGTGAACATCAAGGCTGCCTCTGGAAAAGGAATAACCCATCCCCGAGGACTGTATTCAGGGCTTCACTGCAATGCATAGCTTTTCAGCTGCCTTCTGACGTCTTTCCAAAGGATATCAGTAAGGTAAAATATTGGTTGAAAATCACAGCAGGCAGCATGTCAACCATTTCCTTTGGAACTTCAGAAGCTTCACATTCTCCACTTAGCTTCTTTTTTTATTTAATTTTTTTTCTTATCAGTTACATTTTATTAACTCTGTATCCCAGCCGTGTCCCGCTCGCTCATTCCCTCCCAATCCCACCCTCCCTCCCTCATCTCCACTGTGCCCCTTTCCAAGTCCACTGATGGGGGGGACCTCCTCCCCATTCATCCAATCCTGTTTTATCAGGTATCTTCAGGACTGGCTGCAAAGCCCTCCTCTTCCACTTAGCTTCTAATCCATTATTAAAAGTCTGTTGACTATTCTGGGCACACTATTTCAAGCGGTAAATGAATGTGAGTTAACCATCTCCTTCACACTATGCTACGAAGCCATCATCACTGTTCTTTGTTTGTTTGTTTTTTATGTTATATTTACTCACTGTATCTGTTCTCCACACCCTTCCACAGTAGAGCAGATGTTCCAGCACTCAACAGCAGCTTTGAGATGGGAGGGGAGGACAGATTGCATATATGTTCTAGGCAGGCACCACACTACCTCTGTCTGTAAGTGAGTGGTTGGGAGTGGATTTTATAAAGACCTGGCAAATCTCATCAGTACTGCCTGTATCCTCTTCCTCTATGGTCTGACAAGGCTGCATCCCCAGGGGGAAGTGATCAAAGAACAGGCAACTGAGTCCATGACAGAGGCAGCCCCTGCTCCCCTTACTCAGAGATCCACATGGAGACTGAGTTGTCTATCGGCTACATCTGAGGAGGGTGCTGCAATAAGGATATACAATGAATAAATTATAAAAGATAAAAAAAATTAAAAGTAAAAAAGACCTGGCAAAGCCAAAACAATACACTTAAAACTCTTCCCACTTTAAGTCAATTAATGAACCATGATAAGATATGTTTTTTATCTTACTTTATTAAAAATTAATTAAAATATAACCACATCACTTCCTCCTTCCCTGTCCTTTCCCCAAATCAGCCATGATCCCTTACTCCTTCTCAATTTGATGGCATCTTTTTTATTATTTTACACACACACACACACACACACACACACACACACACAGAAAGACACACACATAGAGATATGCATAGTAACTCTGCTGAGTCCATTTAGTGTGATTTGTGTGTATATAATTTCAAGGTTGGCCACATTGTATTGGATAAGCAATTAGTTGGCTCATCCATAGGATAGGCTAATTATCTTCTCTCAGTAGACATTAATTGCTTGTATTTCTTTGTCTAGGGGTAGGGCCCCATGAGAGTTCTCTCTTCTGAGTTAGCATGTCTATTGCCATTATCATTGTTCAGGTCCTATTTAGACATGTCAGATACCTATTATTGAGATAGCATGGGTGCAACTTCCCTGTCATTTCTAACAGACACACTCTCATCTCACAGCAGACTTCCTGGTCCTCTGGCTCTTAGAATCTTTCTACTGTCTTTTCTGTGATGTTTACTGAGCCTTAGGAACAGGACAGACATCCATTTAAGCTGGGCCCCATATGAACTCTCTATAAACTCCCCATAGATCTCTGCACTATGGCCTGTTCTGGTTTTCAGGTCTCCATATGATGCAAAGAAAAGCTTCTCTGATGAGATAGGTCTTTTAACTCTATCCTGTATCTTTGTTGCCAGAACCTTTAAAAAATAAAAATATAAAAGCCGATCATGTCACAGTAAACATGTCTATAAATAATACCATGTTTTATATAGCAAGATATTTTTCTTTACACAATCCCTCTCTTCATATCTTATTTCCTCTACCCTCCTTATTTTCTTTCTCTCCCTTTGTTTTGTCTCTCTGTAGAATCACAAACTGTGGATTTTCCTGAGGAGTCTATTTCTATTTAGCCCAGATTCATAGGTCAATGACAAACCAAAAAAAAAAAAAAAAAAAACAATTTCATCGAAGTATAGCTTTGCCTGGCAATGAGTTTATGAGTTTCTTGGTATTTCTTATATGATCATTAGTGTAGGGTATATTACAAGAGTACTGAAGACTCCTAGACTGCTGCATTAATTCAGTATGCATAACAAATCATGAAAGCTGCATTGCCAGAGTCCCCTGCTTTACTTGTAAACAAGTTCACTATTGAAAACTCTCTAGCATGTCCTAAGACCACATGCAGCTGAGACAAAATTATAAGTAGATGTGGAACTGGGGAAGGAGTGAGTGACTAGAATCTCAGGTCAGAAAGTCTGAGGATTGCTTCCCACTCCTTTTCATGAGAAAATGTATTAGTACTGGTATTATGAGCATCTCATGTAAGAAGTCAAAACTAACAATCTCGAGATGCCAATGGTTATGCCAGGCCTGAAGGTCAGAGTTCCAGAAAAGCCTCACTTTCAACACTATAATTGACATCATCTAAACAGCCATACTCTTGGTTTCTGCTTGACATCAGAAGTAGGAGAAGACAAGGCATAGGACAGGAGCCTTCCACAGAGACCTCTGAAAGACTACCCACCAGGGTATTAAAGGAGATACTGAAACTCATAGCCAAACTTTAGGAAGTGCCCTGGAATCCTTATGGAAGAAGAGAGGGACAGAAATACCTGGAGGGGACAGGAACTCCACAAGGAAAACAAAAGATCCAAAATACCTGGGCCCATGGGGGCCTGCAGAGACCATTGCTCAGTCCCACCTAGCCTTCCTAAGGACCATGTGTGGAGATGACCTAGACCCCTGTTCAAGTAAGCCCATTGGCTGCTCAGTTTCCAAGTGGGTTCCCTAGAAAGGGGTACAGGAGCTGTCTCTGACATGAACTCAGTGGCAGGCTCTTTGATCACCTTCCGCTGAGGGGTGCAGCCTTGCCAGGCCACAGAGGAAGACAATGCAGCCAATGTTGATGAGACCAGATAAACTAGGGTCAGACAGAAGTGGAGGAGGTCCTCCCCTATCACAGAACTAGGGAAAGGGCATAGGGGGAGAAGAGGGAGAGTGGGTGGGACTGAGAGGAGACAAGGGAGAGGGCCACAGCGGGGATACAAACTGAATAAATTGTAATAAATAAATATATAAATATAATTTTAAAAAACAGTTGGTTCATTAGATACCTTTCTTCCTTTTATACTTAGCTCCTCAAGGGCAGAGGCATCACTGACCAGCATCTCTATATTCTTTACACATGTATCATAAAAATTAATATTTAACTCAAGTGACAACACATTCTGGAGAGGTTGTGGAGAAAGGGAAACCCTTCTCCACTGCTGGTGGAAATGTAAACTTGTACAACCACTCTGGAAATCAATCTGGCGCTTTCTCAGACAACTAGGAATAGCGCTTCCTCAAGATCCAGCCATACCACTCCTAGGCATATATCCAAAAGAGGCTCAAGTACACAATAAGGACATTTGCTCAACCATGTTTGTAGCAGCTTTATTTGTAATAGCCAGAAGCTGGAAATAGCCCAGATGCCCCTCAACTGAAGAATGGATGCAGAAATTGTGGTACATCTACATAATGGAGTATTACTCTGCAATGAAAAATAAGGAAATCATGAAATTTGCAGGTAAATGGTGGGACCTGGAAAGGATCATCCTGAGTGAGCTGTCCCAGAAGAAGAAAGACACACACGCTATATATTCACTCATATAGACATATAACATAGGATAAACCTACTAAAATCTGTACATCTAAAGAAATTAATTAAGAGAGAAGACCCTGACTAAAATGCTCAATCCCCATTCCGAAAGGCAAAGAGGATGGACATCAGAAGAAGAAGAAAACAGGAAACAACCTAGAAACCTGCCACAGAGGGTCTCTGAAAGGCTCTGCCCTACAGACTATCAAAGCAGACACTGAGACTTATGGGCAACTGATGGGCAGAGTGCATGGAATCTTATGTAAGAAGTGGGAAATAGTAAGATCTGGAGAGGACAGGAACTCCACAAAGAGAGCAACAGAACCAGAAAATTTGAACACAGGGGTCTTTCCAGAGACTCATACTCCAACCAAGTACCAGGCATGGAGATAACCTAGAACCTCTGCACAGATGTAGTCCATGGCAGTTTAGTGTCCAAGTGGGTTACATAGTAATGGGAAGAGGGACTGCCTCTGACATAATCTGATTGGCCTGTTCTTTGATCACCTCCCCCTGAGGGGGGAGCAGCCTTACCAGGCCACAGAAGATGACAATGCAGCCATTCCTGATGTGATCTGATAAACTAAAATCAGAAGGAAGGAGAGGAGGACCTCCCTTATCAGTGGACTTGGGGAGGGGCATGCGTAAAGGAGAAGGGAGGGTGGGACCAGGAGGGGAGGAGAGAGGGGCTTATGAAAGGATGCAAAGTGAATAAAGTGTAATTAATAAAATAAAATTAAAATTAAAAAATATTTAGTTGGTGTTTCAGTCTCTGTGAGGCTCCATGGGCCCAGGATAGGTTACTCTGTAGGTCTTCTTATGTTGTCCTTGACCCCAATCGCTTCCTCAGTCTTTCCTCCAAATCTTCTACAGGACTCCCTCAGCTCTCAGCTCCACCTGATGTTTGGCTGTGGGTCTCTGCATCTGTTTCCATCAGTTGCTCAGCGAGGCCTCTCAGAGGACAGTTATGCTAGGCTCCTGTCTGCATGCATAGCAGAGTATCATTAGATAGTGTCTCTCCCATGGGATGGGTCTCAAAGAAACATTTAAAATCAAAACTTGAACCATTCCACATTTCCTTTAAGCTACTTTCAATGCATAGTTCAAGCAAAACTTGCTATTTCTTGTTTTTTTATTTTTGATTTTTATTTTTCTGGCTTAAAGAGCCGGTTCACAGTTGGCATTCAGCACTGGCTTTGTGAGGAGGAGAGAGCATGCTGTATTGCCTCTCTATTTCTGGTTCTTTGCATAGATTTGTGCTTTCATCCGGTGTGAACAAATAAGTGGGTATTTGATGTTAGTCAAAGTAGCTCATCTTTCTGAGTCTATTGGCTCATGTACAAAGAACTCACTGCCTAATTCTAACATCCAGGAATTCAGCATAAACAAAACTGTGTATGAACGTTAAAGCATGTAACCTAAAAATTTCAAATGCAATGAATATAATTGAGCAAATCTTCTTTTTGAATGGTGGAGCATCTTTTGGGTATAGGCCCAGGAGTTGTATAGCTGGATCTTGAGGTAGTGCTATTTCCAATTTTCTGAGAAAGCACAGATTGACTTCCAAAATGGTTGTACAAGTTTTCACTTTCACCAGTAATGGTGGAGGGTTCCCCTTTCTCCACATTCTTTCCATCATGTGTTGTCACTTGAGCTTTTGATCTTAGTCATCTGATAAGAGTAGGGTGGAATCTCAGAGTTATTTTGATTTGCATTTCCCTGATATCTAAGGATTTGAGCATATCTTTAAGTGTTTCTCTGCCATTTGATATTCCACTGTTGAGAATTCTCTGTTTACCTCTGTACCCCATTTTAAAATTGGATTATTTGATTTGTTGGTGTATAATTTCTTGAGTTCTTTGTATATTCTAGATATTAGCCCTCTGTCAGGTGTAGGGTTGGTGAAGATCTTTTTCCCAGTCTGTAGGCTGTCATTTTGTTCTGTTGACAATGTCCATTGCTTTAGAGAAGATTTTCAGTTTCATGAGGTCCCATTTATTAATTGTTGATTTTAGATCCTGAGCTGTTGGTATTCTGTTCAGAAAGTTGTCTTCTGTGCCATTGAGTTCAAGGCTCTTCCCTATGTTTTCTTCCAACAGATTTAGTATGTCTGGTTTTTATGTTGAGGTCTTTGACCCACTTGGACTTTAATTTTGTGAAGGGTGATAGATATAGTTCTATTTTTATTTTTCTGCAGTGAACATCCAGTTAGACTAGCACTATTTGTTGACCATTTCTCCCTTGTATGGTTTTGGCTTTTTTGTCAAAAATCAGATGTGTGGGTTTGTTTCTGGTTCCATATCATAGATTCCATTGACCCACCATTCTGTTTCTATGCCAGTAACATGCAGTTTTTATTACTGTTGCTCTTTAGTACAGCTTTAGATCAGGGATGGAGATACCTCCAGAAGATCTTTTATTGTTGAGGATTGTTTTAACTATTCTGTTTTTTTTTTTTTTTTTTTTTTTTTTTTTCCCCATATGAAGTTGAGAATTTTTCTTGCAAGGTCTGTAAAGAGCTGTGTTGGTATTTTGATTGGGAATTACACTGAATGTACAGATTGCTTTTGGTAGAATTGCTGTTTTACAGTGTTAATCCTACTGATCCATGAGCATGGGAGATCTTTCTATCTTCTGATATCTTCTTCAATTTCTTCAGAGACTTGAAGTTTTTTTTCATAAAAATCTTTCACTTGCTTGGGTAGAGTTACACCAAGATATTTTATGCTTTTTGTGGCTATTGTGAAAGGTGTTCTTTCCTTACAGGACAGGAACCTACCATAGAAAGGCTTGGAAAGGCTACACCCAACAGGAGATTAAAGCAGATGCTGTGACTCATAGCCAAATTTTTGGCAGAGCTCACCGGTGCCTTATAGAAGGAGGAGTGAGGGTGGGGGAAGACAGAGGACCCGAGGCAGACAGGAGCTCCACAAGGAGACCAATAAAGCTAAAATATCTAGGGGTTCCTGTAGAGATTGATGCATCAACCAAAGACCATGTGTGGAGATGACTTAGACCCTGTGCTCAGATGTAGCTAATAGGTAGCTCAGTCTCCATGTGGGTCGCTGAGAAAGAGGAGCAGTGGCTGCCTCTTGCCATGAACTTGGTTGCCTGCTCTTTGATCACTCCTCCTTGGCGATGTGGCCTTCCTAGGCCACAGAGGAAGAGGATCCAGGCAGACCTAATGAGACTTGATTAGCTAGGGTCAGATGGCAGGGGAGGAAAACTCCCCTTTTCAGTGGACTAGGGGAAAGGGATAGGGGAGATGAAGAAAGGAGGGTGGGACTGGGAGGAGATGAAGGAGGGGCTACAATCAGTATATAAAATGAATAAATTGTAAAAAAGTAAAAAGTAAAAAGAAAGGAATAAAAAATTCCAAATGCATTTTTAGAAAACTTCAATTAAAAAGACATTAAAATTTGACTTTAAAAGTGAAGAAACCTGGATGTTAAAATTAGAGAATGTGGAATTGGAGGATACAGAAATTCAGGATGTTTAGGGGTTCCTATGTGTAGGAATGAGGGACCATGTGGGAAGCATGGACTCTGTGTCCTTTGACTGTCAATAGTGAGGACACAAAGGAAATTCTTGGGCTGGAATATTCGTCAGTTCATTTTTGTCTCTAGTCTAACTGATGCAGAGTGAAATGCATTTACTGACTATAATTATTTAATTACCCTTGTCTGTTCATGTCAACAAACTAAAAGTCAAGTCATTTGTGGCACAAATATAGTTAATGAGCTAAGCAGGAAATTAGGAACTCTACAAAGCCATTCACATTTACCATAATGAATCCTGCTGATTAAAAAGCCCTAACAGACTTGTTAGCATCTTCTTTATGGTGCCTGCTCCTTGAGTTTATCTTAGACTCTCTCCTTCATCTTCTGGTGATAAAGTAAACCTGGCAATGTATCTGGTGATAGTACCCAGAAGGATTTTACAGTTGAGAAATGTTTGTGCCGTAGAATTTTACTGTATGGCCCATACCTTAAGTGTGTAAACAGCCGACTTGAGGCTTCAAGAAAGGAAAGAATTAGTCAAGAGTCTAACCACTACATCTCTTCCAGTGTTTTCTGATGAGCACTTATGGACATCTGCTGACCCTTAAATGACCTCACTTTCTCTCCACCACTTCCCAAAAGCTCAGAAAAAAAAAACAAACCAAACTTCTTTTTTAACAAATCCATGTTTTCCCTGTAACTGAACACCCCTTAGGACTGCCTTTCCTTAGCATCTTGTGTCTTTTTTTCCTCTGGCTGCTTTCTCCTGGTATAAAAATATTCAGACTTTCTCTCTAAACAAATCCACTTGAGCTAAACAAAATCTGTCTTGTCTTAAGTACAAGGTAGCTAAAAAACCGCAAACAGACTCAAAGTAGAATAGGAATGGTCTGAAGCAATGGACAATCTAAGAAGTGTGGGAGGAATTCCAGGGCAAGTGTCCTAATGCCAGCTCAACATGGCCATGAACATAACCACTGCAGTGGAAGAGGAGGCTGCAGCACAGGCATAGGAAATGTAACAACATTTCCACCAGAAGCAACCTACAGCCACTGCTGCCCACACAATATTACTATAATCAACTGCATGGCCAAGGAATAGCAATTCTAACTCTAATCTCTAACAGAAGATCCAGCTGAAGAATATGAGTTCAAGGGTGACTGACTGTCTGGTTGGCCTGGGGTTGAACATTTACCTTATTGTTAATAAGAAAAACAGTCTTGGGCAAGCAGGGACTGTTGGTCACACTGGCCAAAATAGATATTTAGGATATTTGGTGTATGCTTTATTCACTCTGCCTGAGATGAGATTTTCACATCCTGAGGAATTTTGTGTGATAAGAGAAAGTAATATTGACTTCACAATGAGGTTATACAGAATTGACACAAGCTACTCCACTTCACAAAGAGAATATGTATGGAAGTAATGGTGAGAGCTGATGTCTTGATGTTGTAGTCTCAAGTCAAGGTACTCTGGGAGTCAACTTTTTTTTTAATTGAAAATTCACACAATATAGTCTGACCATGATTTCCTCTTCACCACCTGTTTCCAGAAAATATTAAGTATGTCAAAGCACTCAGAAAGATTTCCCAGAACATTTGACTTCTATGACTTCTTTCTTTCTCTCTCTCGTTTCTTCTTTGAGGAACCTCAACCTTAAGGTCTTTCACACGTTAGATGAAGCTCACACATGTGGGGTAATCTATTTTACTCAAAGTCTATTTATTCATATGTTAACTGCATGAAAAATAAGTTGATGGAGACATCCAGACTGATATTTAGCCAAAACACTGGTCTCCATATCTGGGCCAATTTAATTTGACACTTAAAAATTATAAGTGTGGCATACAGATGATATTTGTGGTGTTTATAGGCTATGTCCAGTAAGTGTTAATCTTTTCTTGACTTTCTTTTTCAAATATGTATACATTTCTTTTTCAATAGACATCATTGACTTGAAAAAAACTCAAAAGCATGAAGGAAAAAAGTTGCAGAATAATATTTTATAATAAAAAATATTTTGTCTTTAATGGTTATTTGATAAACCAGTGGCTTACACACACTGGCTACATGATTGAGAGAGGAATTTAATGAAAAAAAGACTAAACTCCTATTAAAAGATTATAACTCTTCAGGGCACTAGGATACAGAGAAGAAGCTTGACTCCACCATTATCAGACAACCCAAAGCCTAGTGAAGAAGCCCCTATGGAAATATGTATAGTTCAGTACAGTGAATCTTATAAAGTCATAAGTGCAGACAGCAGACAAATGGTGTGCAGTAGAATGCTAACTATGTTAAAGAGTTCAGGAAAATTTCTGCACTTTTATGCTAGCAGGGAGTGCTTCCTAAGAAACCAACCACAGCCCGTTGTAGTAAGACAATCAAGAATATTCTTGATGTCTAGTGATTGTAAGATCCTAAAGGGTCTTACGACCAAAGGGCAAAGTGAACAGAATGTTTCAATACCCCTGGGGTTTTCACCTTTCTATCTAGGTTTTTATAGGACTTATCTCTGCATGGAGGATGCAATTCACCATCTTATCATGACCTTCTTAGTGTTCTTCATAATGGGGTTCTTTGAGCACCCCATTTTGAGCATTTCCAGCATATCATAAGGCTATTCAGAACTGCTATCTGGTCAATCTCATGTATGCTTCTAGGCTCAGAATGTTGGAATCTCCCCCTGTTCCCTCTTCTATCCTTTGAGGAGTTATTTTCTACCCTGAGCCACCGTATGACCCAAAGCATAATTATGTAATGATGCTCCACAGCCTAATTGCTCATGCATGTCTCTGTCTTAGTCCAATAAAATTGGAGGTCTTATAAGGAAGGAGTCTTGTTTCATCCACTCTTGCATCATGGGATCTTGTCTCACAGCCAGATTTTCCTAGAAGCTTGGTATGTACTGATTGAATTAACACATTACAAATGGAAACCAGAAGCTAAGGATACAGCTACTGTTGAGCAGAAACAAATGTCTTGTGAGTTAAAGATCTGTGACTGTTTTAGAATTAGTGCTTTTTCAGGCTGTCACTGTCATAACTGGTAATGACGCTGAAAAGGACAAATGTGTTGAGATATTTGTCTTGCGATTCTGAAATGAATTTCATGTTTCCTATTATGCAAATGCGGAATGTTGAATCCTGAACAGCAGCCTATTGCTTTTCAGGTTAATGAAAATAAACCTCAGGTAGGATTTAAATGTGCTTGAAAATTGAGGTTCAAACAAGCACAGATATAATACAATAGGGGTAAAAAAAAATCAAGAATGTAATTTAAAATTTCCCCTTTATTTCAAGAGGAAAAAATAGTCTTTTTTTTTTTTTTTTTTTTTTTTTGTAACAATTTCCCTTTATTTCTAGAGTGGAACTGCTACAGGCTCACCTTTTGAATATTTTTCCTCCTCCTCCACCACCACCATCTCCTGCCAAATAAAGAAATACTGTTTAGTTTACTGATTACTTGTATGTTTTATATTTTTACTGACAGTTTTGCTGATGCCTTTGTCATATTTTGCTTTTGTAATTTTTTAAGGTTTTGTCTGTTTTTCCCTTATCTTTGGAAATTTAGTCTGATGACTTATTTTGTATATACAGACAAGATGATAAATTGTATTCATAAAGTTGATTAACTGAGGGAAAAAAAAAAAACATATGCCTGTACCCACATACAGTGCGGGGAATGAAGCAAGCCATCACGATCCCAGAGAGGCCCTGTATTCCAGCTCAGACATTTTTTTCTTACTGCAGGAAAGTAACTACCACCTCAACTACAAGCAACACAGACTCATGGTACCAATATTTGCAGAGAGGACTGACCAATCAGAGAGCACTTACTCTTCTAGGCATGGTTTTCATATCCAATATTATGTTATTATTAAATTTAATTATATGCACATAAATATTTTACTGATGTATAACAAACAACCCTTATGATAATAAGTGTAACCAGCCTTCCACATCCATGGCTTCCCCATCTATGGATTCAGTCAATGTAAACTGAACAGATTTAAAAGATCTTAAAGTTGCCTTGATGTAAGACTTTTCGGTGTTATTATCTCCTCAAAAGAGCATCAGAACAAATATTTGCATTGTGTTATGTAATATGAGTTATCCAGCCTATGACATGCTGTCAGAGTGCTGTCATCTACAAAGTTCATGCAATTTAATTACAAAAACAAAACAAAACCATAACTCATTACTGATTAAATAGTTTAGCACTTGAGTGGGACTGCATTCATGGGTATATTCAGCTATTTGCAGCACATAGGCTGTGGCTTAGATGTGCCTGAAAGTATACAAAGGTTGTGCAGGTTCTATGGCAAACTGTATATAAATTTTTCCTCCACAGGAAACTTAAGTAACTATGAAGTTACTGGTATCCATGGAATGTTCTAGAATTAATTTCTAGAATACCAAGGATACACAAACTGTGATTCATTTTTTCAGTCCATAAATGATACAAACTCCCATTGTTCAATATTATAAATAAAAGGTTACTGTGGACATTCTTATACATAGGTTTGTTGTATATGGGTGTACTTAGTTGAATATATGCTTAGAGAGAAGCAACAGTGGGGAGTCATAGTTTATTTCTGCATACGTACTGTCAAATATTTTCCAGAGCAAACTATGAGTTGTGATGGTTTCACATCCCTAACGGTATTGCAATACTAAGATTTAATGATGTTATCTTTCCTGGTGCTATGAGGTTGTTATATCATTTTTTTGAATATGCAGGTACTTGATGAATCATTTATTGAGCGCTTTGATGCCTAATGACTTTTCTTTTAAGCACTTCCAGGTGCACCAACACTTTTATTAGATTGTTTGTCTTTTATCTGTCAATTTTCAAGCCATGTCTATATATTTTGAATTGGGTTTCTCTCACCCAGATGCCTTGCAAATGCTTTCTCTCTATTAATGATTTTCCTTTTTGTTTCCACATAGTGTTTATTGACATAAACCAATGCTCTTAACTTTAATGATTCTCTACTTTAGTCTCCTGTGAAACTGCTGACTTTCATATTCTCTTTAAGAATTCTTTTTGTAGTCCAACTTTACTAAATTACTCTGTCTTACGTGAAGTATGTTATTTTACCTTTCAAGATTTCAAGATAGATCTGTAATTTATTTGGACTGATTTTCATATAGTCTCAGGTAGGTGCCATTTTTTTAAATTGATTTTGTTTTTTATATAAATATAGAATTGATTAATATTATTGATTGGAGAGACTGTTTTCTGGTATGTGATGTCCATTTAATGAACACTTTGAAAAGTAAGAAAAAAACTTTTAAAGTGAAAATTCATGCATCTGAACTGACAAGAGTGGCCCATTCTTTTCACATGGACCACATATACCTAAGAAAACCGTATGTAAAAAAGGTACATTGCTCCTGCACTAAAATTGAAAAGAGTAAAAATGTTCTAAAAACTAGAGAGATGGCTCAGGGTATAAAAGGACTTGCTACCAAGCCTGATGACTTCATGTAATCCCTGGGACCTACAAGGTGAAAGGAGAGAACTACTGTTGCAAGCTGTCCTCTGACCTTCACATGTGTGCTGTTGCATGTGCGTGCACATGTGCATGTACACACACACAAAGAGAGAGAGAGAGAGAGAGGCAGGCAGACAGAAGAGTGAACAAATAAATGTAATCATATATATATATATATATATATATATATATATATATATATATATATACACACACACACACACAACATCAGGGCTTTAGAGGAATTTTCATTCAGAACATGGTGGCTCTGGCAAAAGATCACATCCAAAGATCTTCTCTGTCTGAGTGATCCAGGAGTGCAAATACTCCTTTAATCCAGTCTAAAAAGGCAAGCAGATCTGAGTTCAAGGCCAGCCTGGTACTGAGCAAGCTTCAGGTAAAGAAAAGTTTAGGTCCAGGTGTGGGAGTGCCCGCCTTTAATCCCAAAAAATTAAGGTAAAGTTTGTAAAAGGAAACAGCCACGTTTGAAAGTGATGTCTAATTGAATGCCAGAAAAAGTGACAAATCAGAGAAAGATCTGACAGAATAGGATACATTCAACTCTCATGAGAAGAGAGGAGAAAGGGAAGCTACTTAATAGGCAATGTGGAGACAGGAAGAAGCAGTTTGAAGAGAGAGAACTCAGGTGAATACAGAATGAGCCAGAGGATTAGAAAAGATTGTTGGAATTAGTTTGGGGCCAAGTAGAGCAATTCAGAGGTGGAGAAAAGGCAGGTTGAATAAGTTAGCTGGGAGAAGAGTTTGGGCCAGAACAGCTGAGTTGAACCAGCCAGCCCAGAGCTCAGTAAGAACAAGAAAGATTCTAGGCCTCAGATAGATTGTTTGGAGGCCTAGTTTCCAGGACTAGGTCTAGGTTAGCAGACAGAGGCAATAAGCCTCCAAGACAACAATTGAAACAGGCGAATAAAAGTTCCTTTTACAAGAACTTAAAACAAATATATTAACTTGAAAAGAACTGAGTTTAAGGGACTGGAGAGATGGCTCAGCAGTTAAGAGCACTGGCTGCTTTTCAACTGAACCCTGGTTCAATTCCCAGGACCCACATGACAGCTCACAACTGTCTGTAACTCCTGATCCATGGGATCCAACACCTTCCCTCAGACATACATGCAGTCGAAACACCAGTGTACATAATATAAAAATAATTATTAAAAAAAAAATTCGAAAAAAACTGAGTTTTTGTGGTTTCTCTCCACCCATTCTTTGCCATCTTCACTCCCCCCACTCTTGTGACCTCCTCAAATCCTTGGTGGCTTTTTTTTTTTTTTTTAGCTTTCATAACACATGACCTTTTGTTCCACCTCCCTTTATGAATACCTCCAATTTGCTTCTCATGATCTCCTGTCTGTTTGCATGATCTTACTACCCTTTATTCACAGACAGACATGTTCATGAATTATCACAATTAATATTGTAGAAATTTTCGCTATACCAAAACAATCTACAATTTCAACGTGAGCCCCATTAAAATTCTTTTTTCCCATTAAAATCCTAATGTCACTTTTCACAGAATTTAAAACAAGTCCTGAAATTTAAATGGATGCACAAAAGACCCTGGATGGCCAAAGCAAACCTGAAAAATAAGAACAATGCCAGAAGTATCAGCAGACTGCTCTCAGTACTCTTTACAGAGTCACAGGCACGGTACTGGCACAAAACCAGACAATCACAGAATTAGGATAGAATGGAAGACACAAAAACAAACATGCAAATACAAGCAGAGCAGAGTAGAAGAAACAGCTGCTTTTGAGAAAGATGGTAAAAAATGCATCAGAGAAAAAGCATTATCTTTAACAATTAGTCTGGAAAACTGGAAATTCATGTATGGGAGAATGAAAGCATGTCCTTATTTTTTGATTCAAAATAAAACAAAAATCTTTAATATAAGACCTGAAACTATGGAATGGCTAGAGTTAAACATAGGAAAAATGCTTCAAGATCTAGGCATAAGCAAGGACCCTGATAGTTTAGAAAATAAAGCAAAGAATTGATGAATGAAATTGTGTAAAACTAAAATGCTTCTGCACAGCCATCGATCAGACAGCTTACTGAATATGAGTTCTGTGTTTATCTGACTACTGTCTAGAGTACATGAAAGACTAAAAAGGCAAGAATCCCAGCAATCTGATAAATGGACTAATGACATAAACGGGCAGCTCTTTAAAAAAAGGGGAATAGATGTCCATGGACATATGAAAAGATGCTGAAAATCCTTTAGTGACATTAAAACAGGAACAAGATTCCATCTCACTTCAGTCAGAATACTACAATTAAAAAAAACAAACAAAAAAAAAAAAAACAAAAAAAACTAATGCTGTCAAAGTGATGAGAAAAAAAATCTTGTGTATCACTGATTGGAATGTAGACTGGTTCATCCATAGTGGAAGATTGTGTAGAGGTTCTTTTGCAAAATCAAAAATAAAATCTACCATGTGAGTGAGCTGTATCACTCTTGCTACATTCTTGATGGGTTCTAAATCAACACCCCACAGAGATAGTTGCACATTTGTTTATTGCAGCCCTATTCACAATAGGCAAGTTGTGGAATCATTCTAAGTATCTGTTAACATATGAATGGATAAAGATGGTTAAGAATATAGTCTTCTGCTCGGATGTGGCCCGTGGTAGCTCAGTAACCAAGTAGTTTTCCAAAGTAAGGGGAACAAGGACTATTTCTAACAGGATCTCAAGGGCAGGCTCTTTGACCTATCCCCCCCCCCCCCCCCAGGGGAGGAGCAGTCCTGTTAGGCCACAGAGGAGGACTTTGCAGCCAGCCTTGAAGATATCTGATAAAACAGGGTCAAATGAAAGGGGAGGAGGTCCTCCCCTATCAGTGGACTTGGAAAGGGGCAGGGAGGAGACCAGGGAGGGAGTTGGGGAGGGGAAGGGAATGAGGGAGCGGGATACAGCTGGGACACAGAGTTAACAAATTGTAACTAAAAAGAAAAATTAAAATTAAAAAAAAAAGAGTAAAGTCATGATGGACTTTTTCCATTTTTTTCCTTTATTGAAAATAGATTCTTTTTTAGGTGTACAGATTTCATTATGTTTATCATATCTTATAGGTCTATATAAGTGAGTATATACCGTGTTTGTCTTTCTCCTTCTGGGATATTTCACTCAGGATGATCTTTTCTAGATCCCACCATTTGCCTGCAAATTTCATGATTTCCTCTTTTTTGATTGCTGATTAGTATTCCATTCCATGTGTAAAAATACCACAATTTCTGTACCCATTCCTCAGTTGATGGACATGTGGGTTGTTTCCAGGTTCTGGCTATTACAAATAAAGCTGCTATAAACATGGTTGAGCAAATATCCCTTTTGTGTACTTGAGCAAACTTTGGGTATATACCCAGCAGTGGTATAGCTGGGTCTTGAAAAAGATAATCAAGAGAGCGGACATGGGGTAAGATGATCAATCCTCGTTTAGAAAGACAGATGGATGTGCATTGAACACTGACAGGAGTCTACTGAGCGCATTTGAAAGACTCTAACTAGCAGTGTTTTCAAAGCAAAGACTCATGACCAAACCTTTGGCAGAGTACAGGGAATCATAAGAAAGAAGGTGAGTTAGTCTGATGGGGAAAGGATAGGAGCTCCACAAGGACCAAATATATCTGGGCACAGGGTCTTTTCTGAGGCTGACATTCAACCAAGGACCATGTATGGATATAACCTAGAACCTCTGCTCAGATGTAGCCTGTGGTAACTCAGTAACCAATTGGTTTCCCATAGTGAGGGGAACAAGGACTATTTCTAACAGGAACTCAATGACTGGCTCTTTGGCCTCCCCACCCCCCAAAGGGAGGAGCAGTCCTGTTAGGCCACAGAGGAGAGCTTTGCAGCCAGTCCTGAAGATACCTGATAAAACAGGATCAGATGAATGGGGAGGAGGTCCCCCCTATCAGTGGACTTGGAAAGGGGCACGGTGGAGATGAGGGAGGGAGGGAGGGACTGGGAGGGAATGAGGAATCAGGACACGGCTGGGATACAGAGTTAATAAAATGTAACTGATAAGAAAAAAATAAAATTCAAAAAAAAAAAAGAAAATAGATTCTGTTCTCATATAATATATCCTCATTATAGTTTGCCCTCCCTCCACTCCTCCCACTTCCTCCACACCTCTCCTTCCTTACAGATCCACTCCATTTCTGTCTTTCATTAGTAAAGAACAGGCTCCTCAGAGATAACAACCAAACATAAAAAAATATATGATATAGTAAGCTGAATCAAAAACTGTCATATTGAAGTTGGACACAGTAACCCAACAGGAGAAAAAGAATCCCAAGGGCAGGTACAACAGTCAGAGATCCACTAGTTCTCACAATCAGTCCCATAAATATAGTAAGGTAATAGCTATAATATACACACAGAGGACCTGGTGCAGACCTATCTCAGCCCTGTGCTTGCTGCTTCAGTCTCTGTAAATTCATATGACCTTACTTAGTTGATTCTGAGGGCCTTTTTTCTCCCGGTGTCTTCCATCCCTGCTTGCTCTTACAATCTTCCCACCTCCTGTTCTACAGGGTTCCCTGAGTTCTAAGGGGAAGGATTTGATGGAGACCTCCCATTTAGACTTTCTCCATGTAATGCCTAGCTATGGGTCTATGCATCTGTTCCCATCTGCTGCCAGAGGAAGCCTTTCTGATGATGACTATATAAGGCACTGATCTATGACTATAGCAGAATAGTGTGATAGAATTTTATTCAGCCATGAAATAAAACAAAATTACATCATTTGCAAATAAATGGATGCCAGTGGGAGAGCATCATATTAACCTAAATATGCAAGACTTAGAAAGACAAATATCATGTTTTAGCTTATTTTTCATTCCTACATTTTATATAGGTATATAAAATTATTTGAACATATGACATGAAGGAAGATTTGAGACCATCTGAGGGAGTGGATGAGAATACTGGAATCAGGAAAAGAGGAGTGGGAAGAAAATTAAGGGTGAGTGTTTTGGAATGCTGCTATGTAGCTCTTTATACCCAGAGGTAGAATGGGTTTGTTTGTTTGTTTGTTTGAATTTCACTTCTTGAATTGGACTCATAATTCACTTAACTCCCAAATATGGCAAAAGGGTATCATATGAAACCCATCACTATGTTCAATGAACACATTCTAATTTTAAAAGAAAATGATTAAATGTCTTTTTGAAAGAGTCATTTAAAATTTTTTATTATGTATACATGTATGTTCATATGCACATGAGTACAGGTGCACACTGAAGTCAGAAGACATTGTTGGATCTGCTGGAACTGGAGTTACAAGTAATTGTGAGACACCCCTCTCCCTGAGGTGGATGCTGGAAAGTGAACTCTTCAAGAGTTGTATGTACTCTCAACTACTGGGCCATCTCTCCTTCCCCTGTAACTGTCTTGAAAGATAAATTTCTAAGGCAGCCTGGCTCTTTATTTTTAACTTTTCTAATCCATAGCATCTTTGATTCTCAAATGTTAGCTGTCTTAGTCTCCATAAGGCTCATTTTAATTTCTGCAGTGAAGAGAGCATCCCAAATTTAGCATCATTTCCCTTCTCACTCTTCAGTGCCTGCTTTGTGTTCAGTTTCTCTGCTCCTCTATTTGGAATGTTCAGAACTCTGTGATACTTTTGTAAGAGCAGGTATTGGAGAAGGACTCGCTCCAAAAGTTGGGTTCCTGCTCCCAAGGTGGCTCTGAAGTTCATTCAAAGCAGTCATTTTTACAATCTAGCCATTTCTTCTTTATGTTCTCAGCAAGAGTTTTGGAATGCTGCTATCTAGCTCTTTATACCCAGAGGTAGAATGGGTTTATTTGTTTGTTTGTTTGAATTTCACTTCTTGAATTGGACTCATAATTCACTTAACTCCCAAATTGTTTGTTCTCATAAATAAATATTTTCTTCTAAATATCATATTAACTTAACTCTTAGTTTTGATTTAGTATTTTCACAGTTCATTTCAAAATAGTTAACAATTGTTACTGTGATACTTTTCCTAATTATGAGTAGTTAACAGAGAGCATTAATAAGATTTAAATACAATTTTGATAATTTCTTTTAAAAGATATTTATTCTTTTCTGATTGAAGTAAAATTGCCTTCAGAGTGCAATAACTAACAATAAAGGTCTTTTGGAAAGCTGTATGGAATGGAAACCTACTACTGTAGAAGCTTCCTAAATTATATATCCTTAAAAGTAAAATAAACATGAAAAGATTTAAGGAGTTGTCTTATAATAGGGTGACATTGTCCTGACTTGGCATCTTCTGCCACCAAGTAAAACAAATATCAAGTGCCAGGAATGAGCTATGTCTTGTTGAGTTGTTGGTCAAAGAAGCCCTGTAGATACCCTCCTCTAACATCAGAGGCTATGGCCAAGGCTATTGCTTACTCTGCACAACCTGATGGGAAGGCCCAATTGCCAAAGACACTGCTTTCTGATAGCACTTTCTTATGTCATTAAATTTGGAGAAATCGAACTAGTGCCCAGCTAAAAGCTTCACCCTAGCATGTAAGGTGCTAGAAGACATTCTGATGCTACTGAAGAGAAATTCTCACCCAGCCAAAAATGCTTCAGCCCAAAGCAGAGAATTGCCTGTGAGATAGGCCCATAGTGCATAGCATCGCTCAACCCTCATCAAAGAAGCTTCTTCTTAGAATAGATGGTAATTAACAAAGAGACTTACAGCTGGAGAATGTGTAGAAAGCAAGAGACTTAGGAGCACTCAGCCCTAAATGGAATGTCATTATCATCGCCCCTCCCCCAAGGCTCAGGGATCTACATGGAAGAGGAGCTGAAAAGACTTTAATAGACAGAGGTAGTGTATGACTACAAGGAAAAAGTTCCTTGAAGACACAACAGGCTGATAAGCAGAGACCGTGACAACATGCCGAGACCCTCACGAGTTTAAACAATCAGTGTGGAATCCAGAGGAAGGGCTATTAGACGTGATAGTGCAAAGAGTGAAAACTCTGACTCTCAGTTTAAATAACAAAAGCTCTCTGACAGCTCATGCCTCTGTTGGCCCCAAGGGCACTAGACTAACACATGGTATAGACATAAGTGCCCATGAAATATCCAGACATATAAAATAAAAATAAATAAATCTTTAAAATGTGGCAAAGCCTGAGTCTTCTATCTTCTGTCTAGCTTTTATTCAAATAAGTCATGTAACGCTAATTGTTTTGATATGCATTGTCATATATACGATTTTTGTTCTAGTTGTCTGAATATACAGGACAAAAAAGACACTATTCCATAACACACACACACACACACACACACACACACACACACACACACACACACAC
>NW_026596079.1:9065584-9079428 GCF_907164565.1 Psammomys obesus
CACACACACACACACACACACACACACACACACACACACACACACACTGCTTCTTTCCTTTCAAGACTTTTCCTTTCTGCTCTAGGCTCAAGTGGATTAACTACTTCTGAGCATTAGAGACTTAGATGAATCCTCATAGAGAATCTCATCGCAGATGTTTGGAAACCACGCTGATTAGAATGCTTACTGCTCCAGCACTGGGGCACGTTTAGAGGTGAGAAAGAAAAAAAATGTTTCTTCTTTAAGCTGAGGATTTCCCAGAAGGTAATAGGAGAAGAGTATAAATCAAGGTTAAAAATGAATACATTATCTGTTTGATGTTTACCCACTGGCAGGTCTTATTCGTTAAGAAGAAAGTAATATCTTTGAAGAGGTTTGCATTTAAAATCAGTTATGAACAAAATCCGGTGGCACTGGGCATTTGTATTAGATAAGCACCCCAAAACCCAAATCTCAAAGTCAAAGGTTTAATATTTCCATTACTTTTCTTTCCTACTTTTCTACTAATGGTAAACAAAACAACAACAACAGCAAGACAGCAGCAGCTGCTTGTTGACCTGGCATCTTAGCTGAGTCCTGTAAACTCTTGTGGGTGCCTTCTCTCTCTCTCTCTCTCGTTCCTTTGACTTTTAAATTTTCAGTTAATTTACTTTACATCTCAAAGGTGCACCCTCCCTCCTCTCTTCCAGGTCCTCCCCCTTTCTCCACAAAAGGGGAGCCCCTTCAATCCCCATATCAATCCTCTCCAGCACATGAAGTCACATCAGGACTGACTATATCCTCATCTCCTGAGATCAGGCAAGGGAGTGTGGCCAGGAGGAAGTGATCCAAAAGCTGGCAATAGAATCCATGTTAGAAAAAGCAACCCCCCCTTCCCTTGCCAGGTGACCCACATGACGACCGAACTGTCCATTGGCCACATATGTGCAGAGGGCATAGGTCCAGACCATGCATGTTCCTTAGCTGATGCATCAGTCTCTTTAATTCCCCATGGGTCTGGGTTAGTTGTCTTTGTTGTTCTTCTTGAGGGGATCCTGTCCCCTCCAGGTCCTTCCATCATTTGCCCGACGCTTCCACAGGATCCCCAGAGTTCCTACCCATGCTTGGCTGCAAGCACCAGCATTTGTCTCGATCTGCTGCTAGCTGGGGCCTCTCAGAGGACAGTCAAGTTTGGCTCCTGTCTGCAATCATAGCAAAAAATAATTAATTGTCTCCAGGGCTGGCTCTCTACATGGGGTGCATGCCAGGCTGAGCCAATTATTGATTGGACATTTCCTCAATCTTTGTTCCTTCTTTATCCCTGCACTTCTTGTAGGCAGGGTAATTTTTGGATCAAAGGTTTTGTTGGTGTGTTGTTGTTCCCCTCCTTACACTCATCTTGCCTGTCTAAGAGATGGTCACTTCAGTCTTTATGTGTGTCCCCCTACCCCCATTAGGAGTCTCAGCTAGAGTCTCACCCATATCCCACCCCAGGAGCCTACCCTGTCCTAGGCCTCCAACTTGACTTCCTCAGTTTTCCTTCTTGTTCCCAGCCCTCCCACCTCCCACCCACATTCTCCCCACATCTGATCCTGACCCATGTTTCCCTCCCCATTTCATCTTCTGCACATTTCCAGTTTTTATCCACTTCTGCTGTTTATTCTGTTTCCTCTTCTGAGTGACAAATGAGATCTCATGAAACTGAGAAGCTTCTGTAAGTCAAAGGACACTATCAATAGAACAAAATGGCAGCCTACAGATTGCGAAAAGATCTTCACCAACCCTACATCAGACAAAGGCTAATATCCAAAACATTCAAAGAACTTAAGAAATTAAACACCAACAAATCAAATAATCTAATTTAAAAATGGGGTACAAAGCTAAACTGAGAATTCACAACAAAAGAATCTTAAATGGCTGAGAAGCACTTAAAGAAATGCTCAAAGTCCTTAGTCATCAGAGAAATGCAAATTAAAACGACACTAAGATTCCGTCTCACACCAATCAGAATGGCTAAGATAAAAACCGGAAGTGACAACACATACTGGAGAGAATGTGGAGAAGGGGAAACACTCCTCATTTGTTGGTGGGAGTGCAAACTTGTACAACCTCTCTGGAAATCAATTTGGGGCTTTCTCTGAAAAATTGGGAATAGTAATACATCAAGATTCAGCTATACCGCTCCTGGGCATATACCAAATGATGCCCACCATTCAACAAGGACATTTGCTCAACTATGTTCGTAGCAGCTTTATTTATAATAGTCAGAAACTGTAAACAATCTAGATGTTCCTCAAAAAAAGAACGGATACAGAAATTGTGGTACACAATTGTGATATACATACAATGGAATACTACTCGTCTATTAAAAACAAAGAAATAATGAAATTTTCAGGCAAATGGATGGAACTAGAAAAGATCATCCTGAGTTAGGTAACCCAGACCCAGAAAGACGCACATGGTATATACTCACTCACAAGCAGATATTAGACTATAGTGCAGGATAATCATACTACAATCCACAGACCCAAAGAAGCTAAGTAACAAGGAGGGCCCAAGGGAGCGTTCCAGAATGTCATCTTCTCCTTTCTAAAACAAGAGAGAACTCAGAAGAATCCTTGCTTAACTGACCCACTCTTTTATCCCATTTTGGGCCCCTAATACTGCTTCCCAAGGCAATTTCACTAAGTCTGCTACCGCTAGTATCACCCCCTTCTGATCAATAGTCCACATTGCTTCTTAAATTGGAATACCTTTAAAAAATTTAGGTCTTGGACAATGGAAGAGGTCTTAAACTACCGTCTCTCTGCTGAAGTCAACCATTGTGCATAAGTCATTGTATTATCTTTAAATAGAGTTTTCTGTTAGTTTCAATTGCAGACAATTAAAGGCTTATGGAATCCCACTATGTGCTGTGACCTTTAATAGACTCCCTATAAGTTAAGCTGAGGGCAAGTGATTCATCCCAACTAATGCATACCCAAGCCAATGCTCTTAAGATCCAAAGATTGCCTCTGATACGGGTTTAATGTCCCTTTTAGTCATGAGTCCTTCTTGACATAAGTACACAAAAGTGGGGTATTCTACACACATTGGGCTATCCCTGAGAGGGACACAAGCCTGTATTATATTTCATCATGAACGCTGGAGTTTCTTTGTTGTCATAACATAGCATGACCTAACTCGTAAGATCTCCAATGCTCTCAGGTTAAGAGGTTTCACATCAAATGTTTGATTGTGCTCTTTATTTGAGGAGTTCCTGAATATCAGGTGCTGTTTGGCCAATCAGATGACCATCTTGTGCTGTGGCCAATTCCTGTGCATGCAAACTAGGTACAAGAAGACTCCTTAGCACTCTTGTTTCCTTTCCTCCTCCCTAGTTCTGTCCATTTGCCTCGTTGTTTTGTGGCTTCTGGTCTATGGGAGGTAATATAAATCTCTTGAAAATGCTGCATGAAACCTTTTTGATTTCTCCCCAAAGCCTTAAAACTCACCACCAACTAGAGCAACATCACCCAACCAGAGCTTGCTCAACAATGTCACTATATTGCAGACTATGTATACTTGGATCTCTCTCTTTAGGGCCTTTGCTGCCACCTTGTTTCTGGTAGATGCTTAATTTATCAGTGTCTTCCTACTGCTTCACTTCTTGGTAAATCTCTTTCACATCCTTCTTGCTTTTCTCCCCAACAGAAAAAAACAAAACTCCACTGTTGTACCCAAACCTTTCTTCTGTATTATTCTAACTCTCAGGCTTGCACAGGCACATCAACAATTTGTCCTCATGAGTTTGCTGCTGAGTTGTGGGATTTGCATTTCTGACTTCAAAGTTATATATGCACATGGTAAGGATTTGGTGGTGTGTAGATATTTGAGGTGGAATGGATAACTGCCACTTCATCTCGCCATTTGGAAACAGCCTCTATTCATACAACTTTTGATTTAATTCCGATGATGGCCACCACTGGTCTAGGTCAGGCTTGAAACTGCATTTCTTGATTTATTTTTTCCCTCTCTTTTCACTATATCCTTTCCCAGCTTTTGATAGCACTATTGTTATAGTTTAAGTTCTGTCAGCTGCTAGAACTCTAATAATAAGCTTACAGTCACTATTCCTTTTGATGGTGTTTATTAAATGTATCTTCCCTTTCCTTCATGTCTTCCTCTTCACCTCCAGGGCTTCACTCATCAAGTGACATCTTATGCTGCTAAAATGTTCACATTTATGTTATATTCATCATCTTAATATACTTTTTATGATTTATTTATTCAATCTCAATTTCTTTGTGACAATTCAAACAAGTTGTCCATCCCCCAAACAGTCTTATTTCCTGACTCCTAACTCATGACTTTCTTCCAGCTCTTTGATGTCTGACCTGTCCTATAAAACCAAAAGCAGCCTCTCCTTGTGTTTGGAAGGCTTCTTATCCAATACTGCTTCTCCTTTCTTTTAAGCTTCCTTTCTCTACTATTTCCTAAATCATCATGAATGAAGAGTAGCTGAAAGCTGACTCGGGGACTGTCCCAGCTCTCTGTGTATAAAAAGAAATATAGTCTTGCAAGTTAAGTAAATCAAGTGGTAACATTTTTCTTTGTTGACACAGATTAAACTTAATGAGCTGAATTAGTAAATCCAGAAATGGACCTGTCTTGGAGCCAAGACTATCATTTTTTTTTTCAACAATGGGATGTTTTAAAAGCATTATTCTTTAGACCTTACAAGCAGAAGTCCCAAGCTTACTGGAAAACTGTCAATGCATAGGAGGGACAGAAAGACAAAACCACCTTGATTTTTTAAATCGATTAGAAAAAACACAGAAAGTTTGAACACTTGGATTCCATTCAGATTTATCATTGATGCCTGGACAACCTCAATTAGCCCAGTCTCTCTAAATTTTTCTAGTAAGCTGAGAAATTTGGGCAAAATCTTTTTTTTTTTAAATTTTATTATTTTTATATTAATCACAGGTTATTTACTTTGCATCCCAGCCATAGCCCTCTCCCTCATTCCCTCCCAATCCCACCTTCCTTCCCTCATCTCCTCCCTGACTCTTTCCAAGTCCACTGATAGGGGAGGTCCTCCTCCCCTTCCATCTTACCCTAGCTTATCAGTTATCTTCAGGACTGGCTGACATATCCTCCTCTGTGGCCTAGCAAGACTTTCCCTCCCTTGGGTAGGGGGAGGGGAAAGGAACCAGTCATTGAGTTCATGTCAGAAATAGTTCCTGTTCCCCTTACTAGGGAACACATTTGGTTAGTAAGCTACCATGTGCTACATCTGAGCAGGGGTTCTAGGTTATATCCATACATGTGGTTGGAGAAACAGTCTCATAGAGGGCCCCCGTGCCCTGATATATTTTGTCTTTGTGGAGCTACTGTCCTTTCTAAGTCATACTAACTCCCTCTTCTTTTATATGATTCCCTGAACTCTGCCCAAGGTTTGGTTACAAGTTTCCGCATCTGATTGATACACTGCTAGGTAGAGTCTTTCAGAGGCCCTCTGCAGTAGGCTTCTGTCCTGTTGCTTGTTTTCTTCTACTTCCCCTGTCCATCCCATTTGTCTTTCTAAGTGAGGATTGATCATCTTACTCTGGATCCTCTTTCTTGATTATCTTCTTTAGGTGCACATATTTTAGTATGTTTATCCTATCTTAGAGGTCTATATAAGTGAATATATACCGTGTGTGTCTTTCTCCTTCTGGGATACCTCACTCAGGATGATCTTTTCTAGATTCCACCTGCAAATTTCATGATTTCCTTGTTTTTAATTGCTGAGTAGTATTCCATTGTGTAAAAGTACTACAATTTCTGTATCCATTCCTCCGTTGATGGACATCTAGTGTGTTTCCAGGTTCTGGCTATTATGAATAAAGCTGCTACAAACATGGCTGAGCAAATGTCCTTGTTGGGTACTTGAGCTTCTTTTGGTTATAGGGCAAAATAATTTTCCAAGTAACTTCTAACTCTAGTAGTTAATGATGACACTCTAGCAATTATTCATGCTTTCATACATGAAGGAACTCTTTGGTGGTTTTGTAATAAACATGTTGTCTCTTGGAAAGGATGACTGTACAGATGGAGAGAAATTGGGTGTATTTCACCAGGCCTTCCTATTAGTAAAAGAATTATTTGGGATAGACAAGCAGCATCCTAATTCATGTGAATACATGCACACAAGACTTGTAGCCCACAGTCTGGGCTCAATATTTAGCTGGTTAAGATAATAGAGCTACAAAATGCATGACTGAAATTAACTCAATCAATGTTATGGTTATATGGAAGCCTAAACCTAGAAGTTATGTGTTCACTACACTTGAATGCAGAATCCTTGGGATGACAAATTTTTTTTCAGTATCTTCATGGCCACTTACTTGTGGCAACTAGCACCATCGTTTCTAGAGTATCATCTCAAAACAAAGCGAACAAACATATGTTGACAGCATTCTATGGTTATAATCTATTATACTATAAGTCTGTATAGAACACGTTCATCAAAGAAATAACTGGTCTCTACCAGGGGGAGTATGAGAAATAGATGTAAATGACAATTGGCTAAGGGGACACATAAAAACATTGACTACAGTATATGGTGACAGAAAAAAAAGGTAAGGTAGAACTCTGAAAGCAATTGTAGAGAAGTGAATAGTCTGGACAATGACAACTTCAGGAAACCAGAAGTATATGGCCTTGTTGGGTTTGCTCCAGACATACTTTCCAAGTAGAACATGCCTTAAAGATAAAATTCAGGTGGAGGTTTCTGGCACAATATCAAGCCAGCCAATATTCCAGCATGAACAAGGAAGGGGTTCACGAGTCTCTACCTCTAACTGAGGAGCTGTTGGCAGGTTATGTTTACTGGTGGAGACTTAATTTTCTTCAGTAGTTCCTTGTAAGTAGGTTGTCCATGCTTTATTGATAGCTTCCTGCCTTTATTCACATATAGGAAACACTAAATGGGTTCAGTGGGTTAGGAAGAAGAGGGAGGAAGAAGGTGATGGAAGAGGAAAAAGAAGGGAAGAGGAAGAGTAGGAGAAAAAAAGAGGATAAGAAATCCCTGGGAATGGGAGAAGTTATCAAAATGGTTACAGAAAGCAAGTAGGGGGTAGATATAATCTAAATACATTATATTCATATCTGAAATTAGCACAGAATGATAATTTTTTAAAAGAAAGTAAAAATTTGGTCCTTGTGGAACTCCTATCCTCTCCAGGTCATATTGACTCCCCCTTCTTTCATATGATTCCCTGCACTCTGTCCAAGGTTTGGTTATGAGTCTCACTATCTGCTTTGATACACTGCTAGGTAGAGTCTTTCAGAGGCCCTCTGTGGTAGGCTTCTGTCCTGTTACTTTTTTTCTCCTACATCCAATGTCCATCCCATTTGTCTTTCTGGGCACATGGGTCTTATATGAAACTGTTTCTCCAACCAAGGACCCTGTATGGATATAACCTGGAACCTCTGCTCGGATATAGCCCATGGTAGCTCAGTAACCAAGTGCTTCCCTAGTAAGGGGAACAGGGACTATTTTTGACATGAACTCAATGGTGGGCTATTTGAACTACCCCCCCTCAAGGGAAGAGCAGCCTTGCTAGGCTACAGAGGAGGACTTTTCAGCCAGTCCTAAAGACACCTGATAAAACAGGGTCAGATGAAAGGGGAGGAGGTCCTCCCCTATCAGTGGACTTGGAAAGAGGGAGGGAGGAAATGAGGGAGGGAAGGTGGGATTGGGAGGGAATGAGGGAGCAGGATACAACTGGGATACAGAGTTAATAAAATTTAACTAATAATAAAAAAAGAGAGAGAGAAAAATGAAAATAAAAAGTCCCATGGAATTTACCTTGTTTGTTATTAGATACCTACTACATAATACAGAGCCTAATACAGAGCCTAGTGTAGCAGAAGCTTTCAAAAATATTGGTAGAGTTCATAAACACTTAACTGAATGGATAATTTTTTCTAGATGGGAAAAATTTAGATGGTGGCAGGGAAAATATGTGTGCTAAGGGGTGAACAGAAAGAGCTTGGAAATGAGTCCGAGTTCTTAGGTTCAGCTCACACTAGGTTGAGCTCACACAGCTCTCAAGGTGATCTTGAGAAAACTACTTGACCTGCCTGAATCTCAGCTCCTTTGTCATGGAGGATCAATGACAATATCTACCTCTGCTACACAGAGCTGCTACAGAGCAAATGACATAATGCAGAGAGAAGATTTAGCATAATGACTTGCTAATATAATCAATAAAAACCTACCATAAACCATTAGGATCAGAAGAATGTCACAGTGGAAAAGGCAGTGTGACTGCTTTGGGAAGGGTGTGAATATCCAGTTGTAGAATCTAGACTCAACAGTGTGAGAAAATGTGACCATTTTCTAGGATGCGAGGGACATCAGGTGAGCCCTCTTAAAAAACTGTCTTTATTAATTTTGTTTTAGGATGAGTAGCGGAGCTCAGACAATGAAAATCAGAAGAACAGAAATGAATGATCCTCATAAAAGGCATTTAATGTCTTAACTGAGGCAGAAAACGTCATGGTATTGAGGAAACAGAGTATGTAAAGCTTATTACAATGTTTTGTCGGATTAATGCATGAGGAACCATCAGTATCATGGGCTACATCGGGCATGACAAACCCTGCCTTTGCGCTGGTGAATGGCTTAAGAAAGAACCTTTCATCCAAGAAAATACCAGGCAACATCCACTGAGAGGCTCTTCACTTGTGAGAAGATACCTCTGCTGCATTTGTTAATTTTGCACTGTCTGTTTAATAGATAACAGTACCTGAAGTTATGGGTGGTGTATGTCCAGGTTGGGAATAGAGCTCACTGGGAGAAGATGGAACCATGGATGCTAAGAAAATGAAAGAACTTCTGGAGTTTCATACCAAGTGTCTGCTCCATTCTGGATACCATGAAAGCAAATAACATGTACTTTTTAAAGTTCATCTGTGTTGAGGGTTTTATGTTGCTCCATTGCCCAAAATATGTTTTTTGTAAGAGATATTTACAAATTTTTAAATTATGTGTACTTTGGTGTGTGTGTGGGGTGAGTATATGTTATGTGTGTAGGTGCCCACTAGGGCCAGAGGAGAACATCATATCCAATGGAGTTGGCTTTACAGAGGTTGTAAAACACCCAATGTGGTTGTTGGGAACTGAACTGGGTCTTCTAGAAGAGTAGTGAGGACTCTTATCCAATGATCCATATAGCCAGTCCAGGAACAGAAGTTTTTTTTCTATTATTTATGTACTGTATGTTCATACTACATGTGTGTAGGTTTATACTAGGTCCAGAAGATGTTAGATCTTCTAGAAGTAAAACAGAATGTCCTTCAAAAAAGTTATGAGGGCTTAATCATCTTTCCAATTCCATAACCATCCTTACTGACATATTACTAGTGAATGGATTAGGATAATAAGGGAATGGATAAATCAAGGGTAGCTCTGAGCTTTTTACTTTTGTTTCTGGGTAGATATGAAGCCCTTTGTTGAGATAAGCAGCTAAGGAAAATGTGAAGATTTAGGCAATGGAGACTATTTAGTGCTTAGTACATCCTATCAAAGACAACAGCCTGACACCCATCTGTAGTAATTTGATACACAGTTCACAATCTCCAAAGTAATCTATACCATGCCATCACATAGGTGAGATGAATGTTGAAAATCTGTGACAAGTAAAACCAACCATGGAGAGATGGCAGAGTACGCAAGCATACTTAGCCATCAGACAAGAGGAATGTTTTAAAACCTTTTGTGTAGTGTTAAATGCCAAGGTGATTTGCCAAAGGGTAAAGTAGCCCACATTAGATCTACAAGATAATTAGCTCTGGGAAATGAGATCCAACTTGTATTTCCTTCCTTAAATAATCCATCTTATGAATTTTGCATCAAAGTAGCCCTGAGCTGAGGGATCAAACCAAGCAGCCAAGAAAACTAGTTCCTAGCAAATGCTAGGGCTTTGCACTTTAGTTTGGCCTTAACCAGGAATTAAAGAGTAGAAGGATGCTGTATTAGTTAACTTTTTCTACCTCTTCCAAGAAGTACATGATAAACCACTTCAGGGAGTATGAGTTTATCAGGCTCACAGTTTTGCGGCATACAGTCTGTCATGGTGAAGGCATCATGCCAGATTGAGCCAGGCAGTCACATAGTATCCACAGTCAAGAGGAAGGACAATGAATAGGGATGTTCAACTAGTTTTCCCCATTTTTCAAAGCAGTCCTGGTACTCAGCCTGGGGGATAATGCTACCTCCATTAATAATGCTTACCCCAATTAACTTAGTCTACAAAATTCCTCATGGACCTTCCCAGAGATTTGTCTTCACTGTGATTCACGATTGTGTCAAGGCACCAAACAACACGAACCAGCACAGATAAAATGTGCTGTAAACCATACAGAGATTATGTACTATTTTACCTTACAGCCACCCTGTGAAGTAGACACTTAATCATACCCGTTTATCACAGGAAAACAAATAGACTTGAAGAGTTTTAACACCTATTCCAATCACATGGTTAACAAGTGATAACACCTAAGTCTGCCTAACTCTAAAATCCTTTCTATAGTCACCATGCTAAGTATTTTTTTTTAATTAAGGACATATACGAGGTTTTGTGGAAACACCATTTGTATATATGCTTTACCTTGATTGTTGTCAATCTCAGATGCTATGACTCATTTTCTAAATAATGAATTTCATAAACTGTATAGCATAGTGCATCATAGGTGAAAGTTGCTTAATACACTGCCCATGAGAAAGAATCAATGTGAGCTAAGCCAATGTTGGTTGATCATTTGCTTATGGTTAAACAGACATCAGGTTTCCTTACTCACTCCTTCTGAGTAGGGTATAATTCTTACCATTAACGTTGGCCTTGATCATGTGATATATATATAGTGTATGCACATAATATACATATATATACATGTATACATATATACATATATTATGCATATGTATATAATATGTGCATTTTATATTATATGCATTAAATATACATCCATATGCATTATATATGTATATATTTTATGTAGTCATTATATACATTATGGTCACATTTATATGCATACATAAAATACATGTATAATATATAAAGAGAATGAAATAATGATGAACATGAAAAACAAAGGCCTTCTGTAAAACCCTTCGTTATCCTTGAATTGCATTGTCTTTGCATGATTGGGTGCTTGTCTCTTGCATTTCTCCCATTACTATTAAAATGCCTGCACAGGTAACCTGATAACCCCAAATGAATGAGAGAAACATGGATCAAAGTGTCTCCTACCTCCTTTTGACATGCTCATTGATGGAAGCCATGTAGTAAGTAGTTAGTGTGGGGAAGAAAACATACTATTTTGTGATACTTTTCTAGAGAGCTTGTTATGTAGCAACAGCTGCCTGACACAATTATTCTTAATAAAAATTTAATTGATGATTTTGATTTGTTCATTATTTCAGTTATCATTTATGTGGCAGTTAATACTCTAAGCTTGTGATTAAACTTGTGAACATGACAAGCACAATCTTTTCAAAGAGTTCTAAGCATAATAGGAAAAGAGATTATTTAAAGAAAACTCTCTAGTTACATATTGTTAGTACTCTCATGGAGGAATATGGGAAGGCATGGAAACCACAGTGCTGGGGGACTAACAGAGATTTCTAGTCAAAGCAGGGTTTCTGAAGATATGGTGGGAGGACACATGGGCGGGATGAATGATTGTGGAAGGCAGCTGGTCAAAAGTAGAGGAAAAAATAATGCATGCTGTGACAAAGAGTTGGGCACGCAGCAGGGCACGCAGCAGGTCCCATGCTTGTGGCTGGAGCCCAGCTCAGGACTGGCTGCTGTGGGCCCACTGGTCTGTGGGACATATCAAAATCTCTACACCTAAGGAAGCTAATCAGGAAGGAGGACTCTGGCTAAGATGCTCAATCCCCATTCAGAAAGGCAAAGAGGATGGACATCAAAGAGGGAGAAAACAGGGAACAGGACATGAGCCTACCACAGAGGGCCTCTGAAAGGCTCTACCCTGCAGGGTATTGAGGCAGATGCAAACACTCATAGCCAAACTTTGGGCAGAGTACAGGGAATCTTATGAAAGAAGGGGGAGATAGGAAGACCTGGAGAGGACAGGAGCTCCACAAGAACAGTAACAGATCCAAAAAGTCTGGGCCCAGGAGTCTTTTCTGAAACTGATACTCCAGCCAAGGACCGCTCATGGAGATGGCCTGGAACCCCTGCACGGAGGTAGCCTATGGCAGTTCAGTGTACAAGTGGCCTCCATAGTAATGGGGACAAGGACAGTCTCTGACTGGAACTGATTGGCCTGCTCTTTGATCACCTCCCCCTGAGGGGAGAGCAGCCTTACCAGGCCACAGAAGAAGATAATGCAGCCAGTCCTGATGAGACCTGATGGACTAGGATCAGAGGGAAAGACCTCCCTTATCAGTGGACTGGGAGAGGGACAGGGGTGGGGAAAAGGGAGTGTGGGATTGGGAGGGGAGGAGGGAGGTACAGGAGAAATACAAAGTGAATAAACTGTAATTAATAAAAATAAAAATAATTATTAAAAAATACTGCATGCCTTGTCCCATGGGAAAAAAGAGCAGAGACTACAGGTTACAGTGGAGGCTTTCTAACAAAGAGAAGGTAATAGGAAGAAGAATGGTAAAAGAGAAGGTAAAGGCTGCAGAGATAAGTGAGCCTAGCCCTGTGTGCACTTGCAAGATTTTCTGATAAATCTGAACTTCATTTTGAGAGAGCTACAGGGCAGAAAATTGTTTTTGTAAACTTTTTAAAAATTCATGTATCTTCCCATTCCAAAATCATAAATAACTTGGTATATGTAAATAACACATTTAAAAAAATAGGGCAAAATTAAAAAAAAAAATATATATATATATATATCCCTTCCAAAATCAACACACCCTCTCTAACAGTGCATGCTGGATAATTTCTAATCAGCCAGCAGCTAATGTTCTGTTCCTGATGAGCACGCTCTCAGAGTCCTGTGGATAATTTAATGTTAGAGTACGCGAACATGTACTCTCCTCGGCTCTTTATTACTTGCTTGAGATGTTGCTATGGGAAACAAAATTCTACTCCAGAAACTGGCAGTATTTACAAAAAGGTGTACAATAGGAACTGAAAACAAATCTTTCATAACCTCCTATTTTCCCATGACCCCTGCTCTGGAAGTATTCCAAGACACCACCATTACACAAGCTTTTCCACAAGAAGACTATTAAGCTCTCAGTGCAAGGACTTTACAAATCTTCCTCAATAATATTAACAATAGTGATGATTTATTAATTATGTGGAATTATCTTGTATTTTTCTCAAAAGGAAATCAATGAAAGGATAAGTATTGACAGAAAATGATTTTATATTCACAGGATCTCCATTCCTAGCACATTGTAGGAGGTTTTAAATTTTTCAAATTATTCTATTTTTATGTGTATGGATGTATTGCTTACATGTATGTCTGTGCACCATATATGTATCTGATACCTGTGGAGGACAGAAGACTGATGTCATATCTCCTGAAACTGGAGTTACAGATGGTGATGAGACTGGATATATAAATGCGATATTTCAATTCCTTATGGTAATGATAATGTTGGTGATCACAACAGTAATTATCTAGATCCAATTATCTTTTCTTTTTTCTTCAAAGGCAGACAAGGAGAGGCAAGGAAGGAGGAACGGGCAACAGCTAAGTTCCATCCTGTGGTTCTGAAGAGATGTTGACTTCCTTAAAGGAGTTGATCTTAGGTGATCAGGAGTTACTAATCCTTCCTTAGGGCAGACTTTCTTTCTTTCTTTCTTTCTTTCTTTCTTTCTTTCTTTCTTTCTTTCTTTCTTTCT
>NW_026596079.1:9079438-9184166 GCF_907164565.1 Psammomys obesus
TCTTTCTTTCTTTCTTTCTTTCTTTCTTTCTTTCTTTCTTTCTTTCTCTCTTGCTTTCTTGCTTTTCTTTCTTTCTTCACCCAGTCTCCAGATATTCTTCTAGGCCTTCCTCTTGAGCACTCAGTGGATCATATACACAGTTATTTAGGATTTGAGGAGTAACAGAAAGGTCCAATTACCAGTCTTGGTAATCCAAGCCAGTGAGGAAAGACTCATTTAGTCTCATTCTGGATGTTCTGACTTCTGAAGGGATGCTCCCAGGGAAGCCTTACATTCAACGCTTATCTTTTCTTCTGGTAAGGTCACAGGAAGGAAAGAAGAGTCACCAGTAGAAATCCCTGTCACGTCTAGTCTGTGAGTTTTCCTCAGGTGCTTGGTGGGTTCTTTCGCAATAAAGGAAATGAGAAAATGTCTCCGGTTTTATTTATAATGTGACCTGTGTGTTCGTTCACCCTGTTTAATTCAACTAACAGACATTGCCTCAGCTATGCCTTCCAGCAGCATCTGCCTTCCATTTATTTTGTGTATCCTCATATAAGAAATGTAGGTCAACTCTGGACAACTACAGTGTTGTGAGGTGTTTTATGAATCTCCCAACTTAATTATCTAGAATCCCAAGAACAGGACGGATGGTGAGAGGATGACATCTACCTTTTCTCCACTGTCAGTGCTTATCGCTCTCAGGGGATAATTCTGAGCACAGTATTGGGTTAGTTAACACACACACAAATGAGGATGGAAAACACCGAATTTCTGCAATGTGACAGGCATGCTCCTTGTTCACACATGAGCACTTTTCTAACAAATGAGATGTTACAGATATGCATTGCTATTATTTGTTCTTCTTATAAAAATACAGTTTATGGAACTACCTATAACTCCCTCAAACTTCACAATGCCTTAAGTAGCAGTAGTAGAGATCATACTAGGCTTTACTGAGTCACAGTAACACCTGGCTGGCTACAGAGCTGGTCCTATGGTCTCACTCTTCACATGGGAAGTTAGGTGTCTCTATGCCATCTGTTTCTGGACAGTTTGAAGAAGTTCCAACAGCACAGAACTGATGTTCAGAAACTTGCATCACCCATCTGAGAGGGGATTCCTTGTGCTGTCTCTTATTCCTCCTCAGCTGCATGTACTACCTTCTGAAACCCTCTCTGGAAATTTCATCAGCTCACTGAGCATTTCTTAGTCTTTGGTCCCATTCCCTTGTTCTCTGCTAATAGATTTGTATTTCTGGTATGTGCCTGCTGTATTAAGAATTCCATTCATTACAAATGATGTTTAAAGCGTCATCTGGTGGAGAAGATCTCCATAAAAACAAATGTGATGAGTGTTAATGTACACCCCAAGATCTCAGGGAGCACATCGTAGGTTTGGTCATTCACTCCACTTTTATGGTGAGTGAAACCTAGAGCCAACAGCAAAGCCACCCCAAAGACATTGACAAGTCACAGTGATCTATCAAAGGTAGGGACTTAGAACAAGCCAATGTATGGAGTTGACTCCAGGACATCCACAATCAAAAGTGTGACTAGAGGCGCTTAAACTGCAGGGCTGTCTGTGACATAAACCACATGCACTGAGTGGCATCATTCACACTAACCAGAGCCCTCAGTAACCCAAGTGTTCAGAGCACAGTGATTGCAGAGACACATGAGCATATACACAGACTGCAATGTTATTCAGCCTAAAAGGGGAAAGTGAGGCCAACAGTGGAAGTCAGTGTGACAGTGCTTACTTAGAATATGAAAAACCCTGGATTTGAGCATCAGTGCTAAAGAAAAAATTATGAATAAGAAGAGAGAGAGAGACAGAACCAAAGGGGGGATTGATTGATTGATTGATTGATTGATTCTAATACATATTCTATTATGGATGAAGTGACATGAATGGCTGGAATTAGTAATCTATTCCCAGGGTATAGTTTTATGATTCATAGAAACCCATCTATAAAACAACAACAAGAACAACAGCAAAACAAAACAGGATGAGTTTTTGTGACATAAATTTACCACCATGACACTTTTCAAGTGGAATTCATAGTTGCACAATAGATCTCCAGGACATTTTCATCTTACAAGACTGAAGTTCCACACCTATTGGACAGCAACCCTACATTATCTTCTCTGTGGACTCTAGCAAAAGCCCCTCTACTTTCCCTTTTCATGAATTCAGCTACTCAAGGTACCTTGCATAAATGGAGAAATAAGGTATTTGACCTTTTACGCTTCACTTACTTCACTTTCTATAGTGTCCTTAAGAATCACCCGTAAGTAAGTTCTGTTTATTTCTATTTTCAACCACATTATGAATGGAAAAACGAAGTTAAAACAGTTCACTGACATATCTAGTATTGCACAGATAAAATCAGGTAGCATAGCCGGTATCTGAATCCAGGCATCTAGGACAAAACACTTGTTCTAAGAGAGTATATTCCAGAGGCTTGTTACAGTAGTGGTCCAGCTCACAGTGTATGTATTGAACAGACACAGGATTCAGAGGTGTTTCTGGGTTGATAGAAACGGGTTAAAAAAATAAATGAAGAGCCTGAAACATTGAACAAGGAAAGAGAAGCACACACAGCATAGGCATGATTCTGCAGTCCAAGGAGGTGCTTCTCTGTCTCTCTTTCCTGCTTCTCACTCTCCATATAGTCACTTATCTCTGATATTTAAGATTTCTGACCTTTCAGTCACAAAGCATAGTGATTATCCATTTAACATCTGATCATTTTATGCCCATATGGAAGACATAATTATCCCGGATTTCCCCTGGATATGTTTTAGACCCTGCACAGGGATCTGTCACAGTGAAAGCCTCTGTCATTTGAACCTTCCAGATCCCTGCCACCTGCCAGAAAGCTTGGTCCTCAACCCTTTTTACTATGCCCAGAGCAATGTCACTCATGATAGCGTGCATAAGGCTCAGAACATCTCAGGATATAATACAGACTCTTTCTGCTAACACTTCTCCTGTCATCTCTATATTCACCCCTGAGATGGGTGTGATTAGGGTCCCTTTGAACATCAGAAAACAGAGGCAAGGGGAAGTTACACAGTTTGGTTAAGAGCACACAGTGTATATGGGTAAGGCCTGGATCTGGGTCTTTATGACCTCAGGCCCTCCCATCAGACATCTGAAAAGAAATTATTATTGCACTTCATTGTCAAGAAGGCAAAACACAGTGCTAAAGACAAGACAATATTTGGTCTGCATAACTTTGAACTTGAATAGAGAGCTATTACATGTCAACCAATCCTTTGGTTTGTAATTTCCCATTCAATATTTGATCACCTTATCATACTTGCTGCTTGCTGCTCATGAATTAATTGCTGATGGCCTATTACATACAAAGAATTAAATTTTGGCTCATTTTCCTTCCATTTTCAATTTTATACTTCTAAAACATTCACATTTTATCTAAAGGGATACGGGTAATTGTGTCCAGAAATGTTGACTCTAGCGGTCCTTATCTCACCATCACAAAGCAACAAAGTTACAAAGCAACAAAGTAAGCAGTGTTTATATACACAGTTATTATGGCTCTGAAATCTACTTAAAATTTAACTGCATTTAAGCTTTACCATATGCCATAACACTTTACCTACTTCTCACCATTAAAGATGATTTCATTTGATCTACAGTGGTGGAGCAAGATATCTCTTTTTATCATACCTTCATGTGTATCGTCAATTGCAAAGACTGCTTGGGAGAAGGGAGAAGCCAACACGCGTGGGCTTAGAACCAAGGATATTTACCTGACTTTGGATGTGGTCAAGGAATGGGTGGTATGAACAGTAGAGTTTCAGGGAATTGGTGTAGAAAGACAAACATAATGGAGTTAGCCTGACTACAGAAGATTCCAGGTAACTGAAAACCTATACTCTGAACAAGGCTGAAAACGGTTTCATGACACCTGGTGGGAACCAAAGGTTCAGGAAACAAGAGGGCAAAGGGCTGTGGAAGGCAAAAGACCGAGTTGGAAACTGAGTCACAGTGTTCAAGAAAATGTTCAGGTGTCCAGGCTCTGCTGCAGAAGTCTTGGGTTAAGTGAAATCCAATAGTTTAATCTGAGGGGACTTCTCCAACTCTGTGGAACCCATCCACTGTTAGGGTGAGGATCGCTTCAACTCTGTTACACAGTTTATTCCATATTGATGCAGGAAGCAGCTCAAATAGTGACTGCCAAAGACATACCTAGCTATGAAAAAGTGAGAGAGGGAAGAGGAAATGACACCTAAATTACTTGCCAGATCTGAGTGTCGGCACCTGGGTCATTGTTCTGTGATATACCACCCACCTGCCTAATAACGTCTTCACTTTGACAGTAAGTCCAGTGACTTTAGACATCTATTTGACCATGTAATATGCTCACCTTCTGGTTTAGAAGTGAGTTTCTGATCAAATGACCAAACAGCAATTTTATCAAGGTATGATCCAGGGTTAAAAATAGGAAACCTCAGTATCTCCTTTGATCTTCTGAACTGACACAGTACACTCCCGTGCCTGAAACAACTTACGCTCATCTGATTGACATCACCCTTAGAAGGAACTGGATGTGCCCTTTATTCTGCTGTTGAACTCTTCAGCAATACAGTGTAGAAGGAAAACTATGGGCAGCAAAGACTTGAGTGAACAGTACACTTTTATCATTCACTGTCCTTGTGACCTCTGGCAATTGGTCTCTGTATGCTCATATGTGTAAGATACAACAATGACATCTGTATTCTGTGTATAAAGATTACTGAAATGATGCCACCTGTGTACACTGAGTTCGTGCAGTGCCTGTGAAATGACAGGGGCAGGCATGTCAGGACAGCAATGCTGAGGGTACAGGTGTCGTACTTCCCATAGGAGCTCTCCTTCTGTGGGTTCGGTCACAAGGCTTAAAAGACAGTGAGGAAGGGGAGTTGTAAGGCTTGGGCATTAACTGTATATGATTCTGATCAATAGGAAACTCCTTCTTCATAACTGTGTTCCCACAGTGATGAAAACAAATGCCTTCAACTATGGTCTCAGGAAGATCTGAGCCTATTCCACATTCTCCAGTGGAGAAGAAGAGCATCCCTTGAACAAGTCCTGCTTTCTCAGCTTAGCATTTACCCATCCTCACCCCTTTGACTTTGGGCCCATTGTCTCACTCTGTTCAGAGGTTGCCATTAGGTCTGTGGATACCTTAGTGTTCACCAGCATCAGTGGAAGAGCTTTTGCCAACCACAGATTCCTGGGTCTAACCCCTGAGATTGTGATTCATTAGGTTTAAGATGGGGTTTAGGAATGAAAATCCCTACCTAGCTTCTGGGATCATTAATGCTCCTGGGCCATGGACCAAGTCCAACAACACTTCACAAGGCCAGTCTGATTTACATGGTTTGGAGACCACAATTGAAGGTGATCTCTGTAACTATGAGCTGCTTAGTATTGACAATGGCATGGCTACCTGTTCTGTACACACGCACACACACATACACACACACAAACACACACAATGCCACAATCACTCACACCAACCCAGTTGCTGACTTAACCACTCAGGCGGGCCTTTTCTTTAAAATGTTGTCTCCAAAGCCAGGATCCAGCCCCATACCCTGTCTATTAGTTTCCTACTGTGTTGCTTTCTGTGGTAACAAATAGCTACATGGCTAAGAGCTATAGAAATGTATTCTCACACAGTTTTGACAGAAAAACTTGGAAACCAGATGTCAGCACTGTTGTGCTCCCTCTGAAGTCTGCAGGGGAGAATTCTTCCTGCTCCCTTCTGGGCTTTTCATGCCTCTTTGGTGTACCATAACTTGAAGTTATGTCATCTTCATCAATGTCCCACCTTCCCACAGCCTCTTTCCTTGATGTCTGTGTCCTCTTCTCTTCTTACAAACACATCATGCCTTGGAATGGGGTGTATCTTCATCCAGTGTGTACTCACCTTAACTAATGTATCTGAAAAGACCCTATTTCCAGATAAAGTTACAAAGCAACATTTTAACTGAACATAAACTTAGATGGGGCAATAGATGTGAGGGCATCTTTCAACTCACTGCCCTCTTGACTGGGAAGGCCTGGACCCTCCCATGTGTAGTTTAATACAGTTAGCTAGCATACTTTCACTACTACATGCCCCTTCCTCTTCTGATCTTCTAACCTCAACAGCTTTGACTTGGATATCTGAGGTTCTTGCGTTGTTTTATCTCTGTCCATTCTATTCATTATCATCTGACTCTTCCAGGATGAGTATTAAACTTGAATCTCTTCTTTGCTTCTACTGGGGCTTCCCTGGAAGCAGGCATCCTAAAACTGTAACATCAAGAGGATGACAGTGTGCCAAGGTACACAACACTGAATGAAGTAAAAGGCACATAGTCTTGGACTATACATTTTTCTAGGAGATTTTGGAGCATATCCAATTTTAATTAAAAGAAACACAGGTATGGAGAAGAAATAAATGTTCAAGTTCAATTGCTTCTTATGAATAAGTACAATACACTTCAAATCCACTTAAACTCATACAAAACCACTTATGGGTTTTTCTTACTGAGACTTCTCATGTGTGACCTTGTTCCTTTGATGTGGCCTTGCCTATCTGTCTAGACTCATGTTCTTTTTCTGTCCACCCAGTACTCTATGCTTCTGCAATCCCAAGTTCCTTGAGAAGGAAATATTCTTCCATGCTTCTGTGACTCTGTACCCTCTCTTCCTGCTCCTGGGTACTTTTGATCCTCCCCCATGAATGGATACATACCCACCCTTTCAGATCATCATCAGCGTTCACCTCTCCCACTCTCTTCCCCTCAGTGCTAAAGACACAATCAAGTTTCTCCATTGATTTCCTTCTGTACTGGCTTGTGGCCCTGGACATCACACTGTTCCATCATATATTGTTCCTGGTTATTATCCTACCAAATTTTCTTAAAGACTGTTAACAACATTAAGCATAAAGCACACTGTCACACCAGCATTATTTGTGGGCTGTGCTTTATAATTCATTAATCAAGTGGGCCATTGAATAAATGAAGATCCATTTTTACCATAAGACACCCTCCTGTTATTTTCCTGCAGCTCTCATAACATGTTCTCACAGCCAAAAGTGGCTTAAGACAACACAAAATTCATTCTTTTATTGTCTTGCAGAGAAAATTATGACATAGGTCTCAACTGGTAAAGCAGGTAAGTCAGCAAAGTTACCTCCCTTCTGAAAACTGCAGCCAGAAAAAAACCAGTTAGTTTTTTTCTAGGTTTCTTGATTCATGACCTTCTGTTTTTTTGTTTTTTGTTTTTTGTTTTTTTTTTTAAATCGGCTTTCCAGCACCTTTAAGTTTCTCTCTCAGACTTTCCTGGCTTCCTCTTCCATTCATAAAGTCCCTATGATTGTATTTGGAACACCTGGATAATACAGGACAAGCCACGCATCTTAATCATGTCTGCAGAATCCATTCTACTATATAAGACAATATTCACAGGTTTTGGGGCATCAAGATATGAAGATATCTTGTAGTGCTTGTAGTGCTCCTCTAACTCATGCAGCCCAGTGTTCCCTCCTGAGGATCCCCAGACCATGACATGAAAGTACCAGCCTCCCTTCCCCTGGGTAAAGAAGCTCCAACAATGTACAAAACTGCCACACTGGCTGACTTCTGAGACCCAGCCTGCATCTGACTGTGTGTGTGACGACCTCCATCTCAGCCTCCCTAACTGCACACATGAATGAGTCTCCAGAGATGCCATTAAGCTGCTAGCCAAATGTGCAAGGAAATGAGATGCCAACTCAAAATAGCTCTTCAGGTAAAGGAGTGCAATGTGTAGAGGCAGCATTCCACTCGGAAGATGAACTGACAGGAGGATGTGTTCATTAGTGAAGCAGCTTTGGGCTCCCACGGAAAGGCCCAGGTGGTGTGTGACTCCTTACCTTGCTGATTTTCGTTCAGAGCTCAGTGCCTGCCTTGGCAGAGAACATTCTCCTGTGAATGTACACGGTTATGTTTGTGTCTTGAAAGTGACCCAAAGGCCTGTGCACTAAAGGTTTGTTCCCTAGCCCGTGGTGCTAGTAGGAGGGGATGGAGCCCATATGCGGATGGAACTACTACAAGACTAGTAGACACAGCTTATAATCCTGAGGACATTACTTTGAAAGGGGTACTGGAATTCCAACACATACATACACACACCCACACACATATATTCTGTCTCTCTGTCTCTCTTTGTCTCTCTCTGTCTCTGTCTCTCTCTGCTTCTTTGCCCCCATGAGGTGCCAGCCCTCTTCATCTTGAGTTCCTGACATGATAATCTGTGCCTCTACAAGTCCCAGGTGATTGGGAAATTCTTCCCTTATCTTCCAAAATGCTTTAGATATCAGGCCACATGAGAGGCAATGACTTTGGAGTTCATGAGGCCATTGGGTCTGAGGTCATGTGTGGATGCTCACATTAGAACATGTAGAGTGAAGGGATAAAAGTTAATGGGGCCGAGGGGGCTGGTGATATGGAACGCTGAAATAGCGATGAGGGCAGAAATGGTACTTCAGATTCCAAGTTGGAATGTTATCATAACTGAAGGACTTTGAAACTAAAGGTGTGAAGTAATTCACTGTTAGAGTCGAAGAGCAAAGAAGCCCAGGAATAGCCTTGGGTTTTGACTGACTTCCTCTCCCCTTTACCCCTGACAGCCCTTATCCATAAGCATATCCCAGCTGCATATCTCTAGGATGTTCTCCAAAAATGTATAGGAACCAAGAGGCCCTTGGCCTCTGTCATCTTGGAAACAGGCCCAGTGTTGAAGTTGATGCAAGAATTAGAGATGATGACATGAGGACAAATGTCACACTCCGTAGGTTTAGGTCTTGCCTCTTCATCCTCTAGGCCTCACTCATACTTTAAGAGCTCTCTGTGGACTTTAATTTAATTTAATCCTGGGGTTGTTTTGTGACAGTCCCTTTTCTCAGAGAGACGATTGGGGTCATCGTGCTAAAACTATATGTATTTCATGCAGTCTCCAGAGACCTCCAGAGCTAGCCTTATTTGCTCTACCCTTGCTATCAGAATTGGACAATATCTGACGTTAGGGAATCCCTCAACAGACACTGAATGAATAAATGAATTCTCTCCTGTGTGTTAACATTTATTAAAGGTTTTCTCTCATTTATAAGACATGCCGGTCAAACATCTTCACATCATATACATGGACTACATGCCTGAAACGTAGATGGTCCTTAGAGTGTATGAGACCAGTGTCAATCAGAAAGCCGAGGCCCTAGGACTTGAGGTGGCAACACCCAGGTGTAAATTTTGACTTCCCAGTGACCTGAACAATAAATAGGCTTATTGAAAACAGACATGTGTCATAGCATATGCAAGAGAAATTAGCACCCAGTCGTGAAGAATACATTACGGTCATTCAGCTCTTTTTTCTTTAGCTTTCTTGAAAAATATTTTTATTACAATTTATTCACTTCGTATCCCAGCTGTAGCCCCCTCCCTCAGCCCCTCACAATCCCACCCTCCCTCCCTTTTCTCCTCCCATGCCTTTTCCCCAGTCCACTGATAGGGGAGGTCCTCCTCCCCTTCCATCTGACCCTAGTCTATCAGGTTTCATCAGGACTGGCTGCATTGTCTTCCTCTGTGGCCTGGTAAGGTTGTACCCGTCTCAGGGGGAGGTGATGAAAAAGCAGGCCACTGAATTCATGCCAGAGACAGGCGCTGTTCCCATTACTAGGGAACCCACTTGGAGACTGAACTGCCATGGGCTACATCTGTGCAGGGGTTCTAGGTTATCTCCACGAATGGTCCTTGGTTGGAGTATCCATCTCAGAAAAGACCCCTCTGCCCAGAATTTTTGGTTCTGTTGCTCTCCTGTGGAGCTCCTGTTCCCTCCAGGTCTTTCTATCTCCCCCCTTTTCATAAGATTCCCTGCACTCTGCCCAAAGTTTGGCTGTGAGTCTCACCATCTGCTTTAATACCCTGGTGGGTAGAGTCTTTCAGAGGCCCACTGTGGTAGGCTCATGTCCTCTTCCCTGTTTTGTCCCTCTTCCAATGTCTATCCTATTTTCCTTTCTGAATGAGGATTGATCATCTTACCCAGGGTTCTCCTTCTTGCTTAGCTTCTTCAGGTGTACAGATTTTAGTATGTTTATCCTATATCATATGTCTAATACCCACTTATAAGCGAGTATATACCATCTGCTCCTGGGATACTTCACTCAGGATAATCTTTTCTACTTCCCACAATTTGCCTGTAAATTTCTTGATTTTAATTGCTGAATAGTATTCCATTGTGTAAATGTACAATTTCCTCCATTAAGGGACATTTGGGTTGTTTCCAGATTCTGGCTATTACAAATAAAGCTGTTACAAACATAGTTGAGCAAATGTTTTTGTTGTGTACTTGAACATATTCTTGCTTCTACCAGAATGTTTTGTCTCTGAGACAAGGAAATCCTGAAGTACCTTTACAGCCCCCATTGCTGTTGTTATCCTGTGTCTATATATTTTTGGGGGTAAGATGTAGAAGCCTTTACCCTGATTTCAACAAGGTTGGGTTATTCAAGGGCCTTTTCTTTGAGTTCAGGACAAGAATTTTTCTAGGTTTCTGGCTCCTGTTAGTAAATGGAAGCTGGAAGGCTATTTTGAGATGCCCTGTCCCTGCTTCCTGCAGATTTCTTTGCTGGCATGCAAAAAAAAGCCAAGGGTTCTGGAAGCTTGTAGAATCTTTTGAATTTGCAGAAGGTGGTCTGTGCTAACAAATTGGCCCACCAGGCTGGCATTCTTTATCTTTATTAGCAAGAAGGAACCTCCAATCCAGTCTAACTTCTAATTGCAGTTTTACTTTCTGGAGCGGAAAGTTAAGTTTGGCACAATTAAAGTGTCTATCTGTTTATGCCCATTTGACTGTGATAGAAAAGCCTCTAATTTTCCAACAATGAAGCCTGTGGCCTCTTCCAAACATTCTCAAAAACTTCTTTTCTGCTGTTTCTTCCTCCCTTCTTCTCCTCTTTTTTTTCTTAATTCAAATCCTCGTTGCACCAATTACCTAAGGTGTGACTCTGGTTATTCAACCTCTTTCGTTCCTTCCCTTTTCTTTAAAGCAGCATGCCCTACCTTATAGTTCTGTCTTTAATGATAAATGAGAAAGTATTTGTTTTAACAAGAAGCACATAAGACCCACCTACTAATTGAAATCCTACAATCTTTCCAGTCTTCCCCTTCTCGTTTTTGTCTGCCTGCCCCGCTGTTCCTTCTGCTTACACTCTTTCTAATGTATAAGTTGTTCTCCTATCTCTTTCTTCTTCCTTATCTTCTCTTGTGGAATTCAGCTCCAGTGATGGCCTAATGTCCACCTCTGTTACCTTTCCTATTGTGATTCAGCTAAAATGCACAGTTCTAAGGCCCTTGCACTAGTGCACCCAGAAAGGATCTGGCTGGGACACTTGATTTTTATGGTTTCAGGACATTATTGCCTGTTTCCTCTCCAACAGCCATTGGGTTGCAGAGATAATCACAAAGGGTTTATGTTTCTCTAATCGGGATGTAGTTTGTCTCTTAATCTAGTGGAAGGTTTTCTCTGCACAGAGCAAGAAAGAAATATGGTTATTGTGCCAAGACTTCTGTCTTCTTCACTTCTGAATGGAGCAAAGCCACATAAATCACCCTCCATGTTCTGGGGCCAACCGCTAGCTGTGTTTCCTGACCCTCTGAATTATTGTCCAATGTGATGGCACCTTGTTAATCAAAGGAACATTCCTGTTACTTGTTTTGGCTGGGAACACTTCTTTGTAAAGAAATATACCATTTAGCCATTTGGCTTAATGCCAAGTAATGGCCTCTGTCAGTGTCCTCCTTCTACCTTCCTAGATAGGTACCACATTTGTCCTCCAATTTATAACAGGGTTTGCTAACATTTCCTGAATTTGAGAAGGTAGGGGAGTTTTTCAGAGTGACTTTTCCATTTATATGCCAGAAGAGTTCACTCTTTTTTTTCTTGATCCTCTTTCAAAGTCTATGTGTATATCCATTTATATAAATAGGGACACTACAGGATATTCCTGTCAGAGTACAAATATAAGAATCACTATCTTTCAGTCACAGGACAATTACTGCCATGTCAACTTAAAATAAATTTCATCCTGCCTGTCATTGAACATTGGGCCTGACACAGCCCTGGCTTATTGCATATCCAATCAATCTGCACAGTAGATCTGCCCGATGGAAGGACAGTCGCCACACTACACCTGGGGAAGCAGGACCTCAGAAAGGTGAAGATGTCATTGTGAACAATGGATGTGAATGGCTGAAGCATGGGTTCTAGAAACTGCCTGTGCTGTACCTCTGTGCTATGAAGCCTCAGGTGAGGCTTTCACCCCCTTCACAATACTGTGTGTGTGTGTGTGTGTGTGTGTGTGTGTGTAAGTGGTGTGTTTGCTCCAGCTCTGCTGGGAGAAATAACAGTGCAGAAAGGCAATGTGTGACATTATAAAACAGGGAGATTTCAGTAGTTATTGTCATAGCCCAAAAGGTGCGAGAGTTCCAGGAAATCATTAATGGGGAGTTTCTTGTGACCTAAGAGGGTTCCAGAAAAACATTCATGTGGGCATTTCCTGTGACTTGAGAAGGTTCCAGGCACCTTTACCACCTTTGGAATCCTACGGAAATGCAAGTTGAATGACACTATTCTCTTTCATAGGAAGAGCCTCAGGATGAATAGTCGTTTAAATTGCTCAAGTGTGCAGAGCAGATAAGCATTAACATGGGATCTGAACAGCTTTCCCCTTCAGAAATTCCATCTTTTCCACTGTACCAAGCTTAAAAAGTAAAAAACATTTCTCCCCTTCTTTACGTAAAGTGTAGATAACAACAAAGCAAACAACTCTGCGAGGGCTATCTTAATCAGAAAGGTGCAGACACAATGTATTTATCTTTCTAGTTACATGAAAGTGGAAGAGGGGTGTGTGTCGGATCTGAGAGGAGTTGGAAGAAGGAAACATGGGTCAATATAATGGAAAAATATGGTATGCAAGTATGAAATCAAAGACTAAACAGAAATTATTATATTTTTAAAAAGGAACTTCTGGCTATTACAAATAAGGCTGCTACAAACATGGTTGAGCAAATGTCCTTATTGTGTACTTGAGCCTCTTTTGGATATATGCCTAGGAGTGGTATGGCTGGATCTTGAGGAAGTGCTATTCCTAGTTGGCTGAGGAAGCACCAGATTGCTTTCCAGAGTGGTTGTACAAGTTTACATTCCCACCAGCAGTGGAGAAGGGTTCCCCTTTCTCCACAACCTCTGCAGCATGTGTTGTCACTTGATTTTTGATCTTAGTCATTCTGATGGGTGTAAGGTGAAATCTTAGGGTCGTTTTGATTTGCATTTCCCTTATGTCTAATGACGTTGAACATTTCTTTAAGTGTTTCTCTGCCATTCGATATTCCTCTATTGAGAATTCTCTGTTTAGCTGTGTATTCCATTTTTTAAAATTGGATTACTTGATTTATTGCTGTTTAACTTCTTGAGTTCTTTATATATACTAAGTTGTAAACAGCCCAGATGTCCCTCAGTGGAGAAATGGATGCAGAAATTGTGGTACATCTGCACAATGGAATATTACTCAGCAATAAAAAACAAGGAAATCATGAAATTTGCAGGTATATAGTGGGGTCTGGAAAAGATCATCCTGAGTGAGCTATCCCAGAAGCAGAAAGATGCACACAATATATACTCACTCATATAGACATATAATGTAGGATAAATCTACTAAAATCTGTACACCTAAAGAAACTAATCAAGAGCCAGGACTCTGGCTAAAATGCTCAATCCCTATCCAGAAAGGCAAAGAGGATGGACATCAGAAGAAGGAGAAAAGAGGGAACAAGTCAGGAGCCTGACACAGAGGACCTCTGAAAGGCTCTGCCCTGCAGACTATCGAAGCAGATGCTGAGACTTATGGGTAACCTTTGGGCAGAATGCAGGGAATCTTATGAAAGAAGTGGGAAACAGTAAGCTCTGGAGAGGACAGGAACTCCACAAGGAGAGAAACAGAACCAAAAAATCTGAGCACAGGGGTCTTTCCTGAGACTGATACTCCAACCAAGGCCTATGCATGGAGATAACCTAAGACCCCTGCACAGATGTAGCCCATGGCAGTTCAGTATCCAAATGGGTTCCATTGTAATAGGAACAGGGACTGTCTCTGACATGAACTGATTGGCCTGTTCTTTAATTACCTCCCCCTGAGGGGGGAGCAGCATTACCAGGCCACAGAAGAAGACAATGCAGCCACTCCTGATGACACCTAATAGACTAGGATCAGAAGGAAGGAAAAGAAGACTTTCCCTATCAGTGGACTTGGGGAGGGGCATGCATACAGAGGGTGGAGGGAGGGGTTGGGACGGGAGGAGGGAGAGAATCACAGGGGGGATACAAAGTGAATAAAGTGTAATTAATAAAGAATTTTTAAAAAAGTCAAAAAATGAACTTAAAAGGATACTTCAGCAAGGTTCTCAACAGTGCAGGGCCCCCTTTATTTTAAACATCACTAGCGTTCTGTTCACTTATTTCATATTTTCTATAGACCCCAATAACTCCTCAGTTTCTCCTGACACTTTCAAGTTCTGTGGGACTGCCTCCATTTTCCTCTGAGTTGTGTGTAAAGCACAGGAGCATCCACACATTCTGATTTCTGCCAGGGATTCCTGGCACTAACCCACACAGAGACTGAGGGGTGATTGTGTTGAAATATTTGCCATATAATGTGTTTGATAAGGTCACTTTTGATAATCTTTTTTAGCTTTGACTGTGCTCTCTGTTAAATTTTTATTGAGCACCAACTTCTGTGGAGACTGCAGGTGTTGCATTGTGTTTCATTAAGTTACTTATCTCCTCTCAGTCCTGTGGCAATGAACAGTGCAAATAAATCAAGCTGGAAGTGTATCTGTGTGTGGAGGGGGGGGGGGTGTGCTCTGCTTGTCCCATCAAGAAGCTTGAGAGAAGTTAGTGATTTCTTTTTTCATTTTACGGTTCTGCCTGTAAAGCTCTAACAGCCAGGTAAATGTTCTACCTGGCACATTGGAAGCAAACAGGACACAGTGGGTGGTGACATCCAGGCTGTGTATTCAAAAACAGGACAGCCAGCAAGACACTGACTAAATATAGGCATGGAGTTGGCTCTCACATCCGCATTCTTGGCTTTTCCTTAATGAGCTCTCTTGCTTGAGGTTCTAACATGCAGGAGCTTCAACCCCCTCACCTGGAGGATAAAGACAATCAAGAGTGCCTGGCATAGGAACAGTGCTGCTAGAGGCTGATAGCCAGGACAGAGGCACCACTGGAAGATTGTAGATTCTTAAGTTCCCCAAGGAAGAATTGAGCATAGCCAGAGTTGATGAAGAGGCAGAGACAGTTTGTTAAAAGATTGTAAACTTGAGAGAACAGAAGCAAAATGAAAAGAAAAAAAAAAAAAAAAAAAAAAAAAAAAAAGGAGAGAGTTCAGTAACTCAAATGTCACCAGAGCAAAAGTTCGAGCTATTGTTCTGTAGCTGTGACCCTGTCCTGTATGTTCCGGTACCTGCAACCAACCTCATGTGTCACAGGTTTCATTAGCATACTAAAGGTGTGCGCAATGTTCTAACAAACCATGCTGGACACTCCAGAGTGCTTCTGCCTCTGCCAGTGACACAGGCGGCTTGTGGTGGCTTTGCAAGCGGAACGTACAAAGAGTCCAACCTTTCTCTTTGCTCATTAGTTTTTCTCACATGCTAATTGTACAAGGCTTTGTGTAAAGCCTCCTGGATCTCTGTCTTCTGCCTCAGCACCCAGCTGTGTTTGTGGCCATAGTAGATCCTTAGAAGGTTGGTTCCCTTACATGAATGCTGCCTCCTCCACAGTTGAAAGATTCTCTTGGTGGAACTCAGGAGGTGTCCGAGCCTCAGTTCTGCTGCTGTGATTAAATTACTCCTCAACGTAAGCAATTTAGGGAAGAAGGGGTTTATTTTAGTGTATGATTCCAGGTTACTGTCCAGCAAGGAAGTCAAGGCAGCAGGAACTTAAAAGCTAGTCAGATCACATCCACAGTCAAAGCAGAAAAGGTAAATGCATGTGTGTTTACTGAATAGCTCAACGTCTCTACTGTCACATAGTACAGAACCCATACTCACAGAATGGTGTGGCTCACAGTGGGCTGGGTCTTCCTACATCAGTTACTATAATCAAGACCGCCCCATGGACATGTTCACTGGCCATTCTGATCTAGACAATCTCTCACTGAAACTCCCTTTCCAGATGATTCCAGATTAACAATACTAGCCAACACAGGAGGGACTTGTTTGTCGTTTCCCAGGGCAGCCTTGCCCTGGTAGAAGGAGCTTCTGATGGGACTCTGGAGGGCTGGCATCTCATTTTTGCACATGGAATCCCTGGGCTAGTTTTGATGCATTTTCTCTACTCGTTTCTGTCATGAAGTGGCAAACATTTTTTTTTCTGGTTGTTTTATTTTTCCTTTTCATGGAGCAGCCAAGATAACAAACCTCATGCAAAATTGGCTCTGTAGCACATTTCCATACTAATTAATAGCAGCCTCAACGGGATGAGATCTTGAGCAAAATAAATTATATATATTCAGGTGTCTGGATTTTACCACCATTAAACTTTACTATCCTGTTTGTGTCTCTTTATTGCCCTTCTTTTATAAAGACTATAAAAAAAGAAGTTACAATACTTTAGCCAGGGGCTGGGAGAGAGCCCTCTTTTCATATTTCTAATAGCTTCAAATAAAATATGTTCAAGCATTTCTAGCCATCTGGGAAAGGTTATTTGGAGGGGTCTTGCCACCCTGCCCTGATTCTTATAAGCATCAATTCTATTTCCTAATTCTGTTGCTGGATTAAATTTATGAACTTCTCTGCCCTTTGGGTTATAAATCTGTTGATTGTGACCATTTCCTCCTTCCAGTTTCCAATTAACATGATTGGTATGGAATCCTCTGAGACAGTTTAGGCTCCTTACTTTCATCTTGTGGCTCAGAGCTGAGTCAGCATAGATGTCAGCCTGAGCCTCCCCCTCATTTCTCTACTCACATGCCTTTTGGAGCATTTAACAATAGTTCAATATTATTTCCATTTATGTGAAAGGAGAAAAAAAAAACTGTTCTAAATTTAAAATCTGCAAGTGCGACTTGTAATTTTCCTGTAAAAACAAAATCCTATTCAATACAGGTCATTGTCTGTAACATTTCCATACTGTGGGCAGCTTCATGTTTAAACAGGGAAATGGATCGAGCTGCGAATCAAACAGTGTTAGCAATGGGTTGGATACATTGCACAAATGCAAAGCGACACACAGGAGGTAAGAGCAATAAGGAAATGGGAATTTGTTCTGGGGTGTTCATGCAGAGCCAACTGTCTTTACAATCTACATTATTCTGTCAACTCAAGTCCCAAGAAAGAGGAAGGCTTCAGCAGAGCTTGTATTCTCTCCTTCCTCTTCCTCCTTTTTCTCTTCCTCCCCCTCCTCCTCTTCTTCTTCTTCACACCTATCACCTTCGTACTATCTTGACTGTTATTATTGTTAACTTAATAACCATCTGGTAGATCGGCACTTGAGAATGAGTGACATAGAAGACTTCTGTGACATCGCCCCCACACCTACAACATCACTCCCCAATCAAAAAGAAACAGTCTAGACAGGAAGCCATTGAACTCTTAAAAGTTGTGCTAGAGATGTTGAAGTGTAGCTCTTCATAGATGATGGCTTTTGGTAGGAGTAGGGGTGGGGATGGATTCAGCTTTCTTAAGGGAGTGGCCACTGGAAGTTTGGCCATGCTTCAGTGAATATATGGGTAACACAAATTGAACTTGAGTTCTTCTTCTTCTTTCTTTTTTTCTGGTGGGTAGCACAAGAGTAGATGCTTTGGGAAGACTAGATATGAATTTGATTTGGGAGCGTTATGTGAAATACCAAATAATAAATAAAACTACTATGTTGGAAAAAATGGGGACGGATATACTACAGTTTGAATACGAAATGTTCTCCTCAAAAGGCTCATGACTGGATATTATTTTGGAAGCCTCTAGAAATTTAGGAGATAGGGAGAGCTGGAGAAGGTAGCTCACTTAGCAGGAGGTGTCCTATCATCTTTGGTTGCTCCCCATCATACTGTTATTTTTTCCTGGGTAGCCATGAACTGAACAGCTCCTCTCTGTTTTTTTGGTTTTTTTTTTTTTTTTTCTGTAACATCCTATTCAAGCACACAAAGCCAAACAAATATGGACTGATGCTTCTGAAGCTATGAGCCAAATATCTTTTCCACCCTCAGGTACTTGGATCACACTAACCAAAAGCTAACTATATATGGTAGTAGAACCAAACCTGCTTGAAGTTATAACTCTGCTATTTGTGCCCTTGATAATTTCTGGGAAGAATACTTTTATAGCTCAGTTTCAATTCCATCGCCCATAGTAAGAGGAGAAAAATACTACTTATTTATCTTAGATATATTCCAGTACAACACAATTATTTCCACACCAGCAGAAAGCTAGTATATTAAAAGATAACTTTTTATCCAATCTGTGCATCTGAGAGCCTAAACCTGAGAGGCAAAATAGTTGGATTCAAATCTCAACTCTGTCTCTTTATGGATATACCCATTAGGAAAATGATTTAACCTCTCCCTGTTTCAATGTTCTCACCTATAGAGTGAAAATCATAATCATGAAATATATTCTATAGTTGTGGGTTATGTGAAAAGAATCACACTAAGGGTTAAAATTGTGATAATTATGCTTAGTGTTTAAAACAGTAAAAAAAAAAACATTATTATTACCTTGAGCATATTTTTGAATACCTACTATGCGTCAGGTTCTTTTTTTTTTTTTTTTTTTTTTTTTTTTAGTAGGCATGTCATAAAGGTGTATTGGAGAGTTTGGAATTAGCTCAGTTATACTCAGGGCTTAAGTCTGTGCCTCAGTTCAGCTTGTGGCCTGAATAATGAGATGATATACCTGTTGTTTCTGCCCCAGGCCACGGTACTGTATGGTCATGGTCTCTGCACCTGCTCAATAACAAGCCCCATATGCACGAGAATTGTATCTGTTTTGGCCCCATCCCCAGTGCTTACAGCAAGCCTTGGCACATGCCAAGAGCTCAATCAATATTTTTTGGTGGTCAAATGAAAATAGCATTACTACTCTGGAAGACTGCGTTTAGCAGAGTTGTCAAACACTAAAAAATTCTATAATAAAACCTTATGTTAAAAAGCGCTACAGAAACTCTATGGCAAAGACTTAACTCTGCCTTGGCAAGTTAGCACAGGATCTTGAAGAGTAAGTGTTGCTTTTTAAGGCTAAAATACTAGGCTAAAATATAAGATATGACATCTATCCATGTGGAAAAATAAGCACTAGTTACACAGGTAGGAGGGAGCATTGAGAATGATGGCTTGGCCAAAGCTTAGGTAATCTGTAGAAGGAGAATAAGGAGACAAAGACTAATAGAGTCCTTCTTGTCTCCTGAGAACATGGCTCACTGTCTTATATGCAGTTACTAATGTTTGATTTTTTTCAATAAACATTGAAAGAGTTGAAGGTTAAACATTAGTGATAAGACAAGGCACAGAGCTGTGAGTAAAAGGGTTCAAAGAATGATACTGTTAAAAAATACAGATTCTAGCTGTGCTAACAAAGCCTAAATGGAAAAGTGGTCTAAACTAGACATCAACATTTCTTCCCTAAGCAACAAGAATGTAAGCATGTGAGGTGATACAGTGGCCTTTGGGGTCAGGGATATGGACTGATTTTAAATTCTTGCTCAATTTCTATTTCAGTGTCCTAAGTAGATGTTTCAGCTATTGCTTATGTATCCATATGCACACGTGAATAAGGAAGGAAAAATAGAAGTTTGCTACATATTTCAGTTTGCCTCTCACACATTGATTGGGAGATAGCTGCAAGAGAAGCTGGAAAATACAGTCTTGAGCTGGCAAACATGTATCTATACAGATTTTAATGATTACAAAAAGGATTAAAAACAAATATTAGTATTTTTCTAATTTTTATTTTTATTTATTTTTCTCTCATACAATACCTTCCAACTGTAACTACCCCCCACTTCTCCTTACTTCCTTCCTACCTCCACCCTCTATCTCCCCCCACCACGGTAAAAAGGAGACTTCCCAGAAATATCAATCAAATGCTCCACAACACAAAAATACCAGGCACAAGCACTTATATTAAGGCTGGACAAAGCAACCTAGTAGGAGAAAAAAAATATTCCAAGAGTAGGCAAAAAAGTCAAAGATATCTCCACTCCCCCTGTCAGAGTCTTCCAAAAACATCAAGTCAAGAACCATACCAAATATGCTGTGAACCTAGTCCAAATCCATGCAAGCCCAGAATTGCTGCTTCAGTCTCTGTGAGCCTTCAAGAACCCAGTTTAAGTTGATTCCACATGCCATGTCCACAATTCCTCTTTTTCTTCTTCTGCAGAGTTCTCTGAGCTCCGAGGGGGGGACCCAATGAAGAACTTTGACTTGGACTTTTTCTCTGCCTAATGTTTGGCTGTGAGTCTCTGCATCTGCTCCTATTAGCTGCTGGAGGAAGCCTCTATGAGGATGACTGGACTAGACATTGATCTATGAATATAGCAGAACATAATTAGGAATCATTTCACTGACTGAATCCAGAAAAAGTGATCCTTGAGGCTTTATGGCCACCTGACTAGCCAAATTGGCAATCTTCAGGTTCAGTGAGAGACTCTTCTGAGGAGGTGAAGTGAAGAGGGATTAAGGAAGACATCTGACATTGGCTTTTGTCTTCCACCTGCACCTGTAAATAGACACAAGAGAAAGAAGAGAAAGAAGAGCAGTGGGGAGCTGAAATGGAATAGAAGTAGAGAGAGGGGCTATTAATCCCAACTAAATCTTAGAGATAAACTGGTTTTTTTGACACACGGGATATGATGGATAACTGTTTCTCTTCTTGTTTGCTATGAACTAATTCTCTTTCTTTTCTCTTTCAAATATCAAGTACGGCAGCACCTCAGACCTTTACAAGAAAATACCTGAAAAACATTCAGTCCAGAACCATTCATATGTCACTACATGGCAGAATCACTCAGAAGCTCTTGAAAGCAGCATGAAAGACTCAACTCAGAGTTTCAGGTCTAATAGGTCTGGCCTCATACCTGAAAATATTCAACAAGCTATCCAGAGATGCTGATTCCACATGCTCACAAGACAACAACAGTCCTAGTATGCTAAAATCCACCTGCGTCTTTCTTAGCTAGATTGGAATGCTGGCCCAAGAACTTCAGCAAGAACTGAGCCACACTTTGCCATGCAATCTAGAAATGTTTCTTCAAGTGTAGTGCCCCCATCATTCATCATTCCACATCATGTGTCTCCCTCAGAATACAGAGCTCAACAAGCATTTTCCACAGAATGCGTTTCTCCATAACACATCTTTCTCCACAGCATGTATCTCCCCCACCAGGCATCTCTCATAAAGCATGCATCTTCCCCATTTACTCCAGTATGCATCTCTTCCCAGCATCCATTTTCCCCCAGCAGGCATCTCCCACACAGAATTCATAAAGAATTGCTTTGGGTGGTGTCAACTATATGGCTCAGTGGATAAACCTGCTTGATGTGAGCCTAATAACCTGAGTTCCAGCCTCAGAACTGAGGTAAATATAAAGGGAGAGAACTAACACTACAAAGTTATTCCATAAGTACCAAAGAAGTGATGTGTTATGCACGAATGCATGTGTGTGCATACACACACACACACACACACACACGTGTGCAGCCATTCACAAATAAAATATTTTTAAAAGGGGATTGAGCAACTTAGCCAGAGTCCTCCTTCTTGATTAGTTTCTTTGGGTATACAGATTTTAGTATGTTTATCCTATATTATATGTCTAGTATCTACTTATGAGTGAATATATACCCTATGTGTCTTTCTGCTTCTGGGATACCTCACTTAGAATGATCTTTTCCAGTTCCCACCACTTGCCTGCAAATTTCATGATTTCCTTGTTTTTTTATTGCTGAGTAATATTCCATTGTGTAAATGTACCATAATTTCAGTATCCATTCCTCAACTGAGGGGCATCTGGGTTGTTTTACCAATCCTCATTCAGAAAGGCAAAGAGGATGGGCATCAGAAGAGGGAGAAAACAGGGAACAGGACAGGAGCCTAACACAGAAGGCCTCTAAAAGGCTCTACTCTGCAGGGTATCAGAGCAGATGCTGAGACTTTTAGCCAAAGTTTGGGCAGAGTGCAGGGAATCTTATGAAAGAAGGGGAAGATAGTAAGACCTGGAGAGGACAGGAGCTCCACAAGGAGAGCAACAGAACCAAATAATCTGGGCACAGGGGTCTTTTCTGAGACTGATACTCCAGCCATGGACCATTCATGGAGATAACCTAGAACCCTTGCACAGATGTAGCCCACGGCAGCTCTGTGTCCAAGTGGGTTCCAGAGTAATGAGAACAGGGACTGTTTCTGACATGAATTGATTGGCCGGCTCTTTGATCACCTCCCCCTGAGGGGCGGAGCAGCCTTACCAGGCCACAGAAGAAGACAATGCAACCACTCCTGATGAGACCTAACAGACTAGGATCAGAAGGAAGGAGAGAAGGATCTCCCCTATCAGTGGACTTGGGGAGGGACATGGGTGGAGAAGGGGAAAGGAGGATGCGTTTGGGAGGGGAGGAAGGAAGGAGTTATAAGGGGGATACAAAGTGAATAAACTGTAATTAATAAAAAATTTTAAAAAATGTATAATCTGATTGGCCTGCTCTTTGATCACCTCCCCCTAAGGTGGGAGTAGCCTTACCAGGCCACAGAAGATGACAATGCAGCCACTCCTGATGAGATTTGATAGACTAAGATCAGAAGGAAGGAGAGGAGGACCTCCCCTATCAGTGGACTTGGGGAGGGGCATGAATGAAGAAGGGGGAGAAAGGGTGGGATTCAGAGGGGAGGAGGGAAGGGCTTATGGGAGGATACAAAGTGAATAGAGTGTAATTAATAAAAGTTAATATATATATGTATATATATATATATATATATATATATATATATATAGAGAGAGAGAGAGAGAGAGAGAGAGAGAGAGAGAGAGAATATTTTTAAATGGCTTGCTTTGTTTACCTCAGTGTTCCCATGCACCTCAAACAGCAGCTATTTGATGTGGTGTGGTCAGTCCTCCCTCACCTCCCAGTGCTGGATGATAGAAGCTTAACAGGCATACCAGCAGCCTAGATGACAGAGGTCAGAGAGAGGGTTGAGTGGGATCAAACAGACCTTTCTGCCACCATTCAAAAGGAAAATTGACTTAGAACAAAAATGATGTACAGTATCACCCACTGTCATCTCTCTCCTTCCCCACCTGGCCCAGGACAATCTTTCCCTAGCTAGCACCCATATCACAATAAGCTCCACCAAGGATGGCCTGAGAGTTTTCTTCCAAAGCTCATGCTGTGGTGCCTCCTATCAGATCAGGGTGAACTTTTGCTCTAAAGACCAAGCTATTATGTATGAACGACTTGAGAATGGTGCAGTTTATTGTTTCCTGCTTCCAGCACGAGGCAAGAGTTGTGGCATGTTAGTCATATCCACTGCCACAAAGAATCCATGCACAGAGGTCAACAAAGGGAACTGAACACTGGAAATAACTACAAAGATGTTAGGAAAGCAAGTGATTAAACAGTTCTGAGGTTAACACGCAGAGAAAGCCATGGCTTTCCCATGGCTAAGAGCTGGTAGTGCTGGTACTGCTGGCAGTGACTCTATGGAACCAGAGCCTTTGAAGATGGCTGTGACAGTTAATCATCACTGGAAAGTGAATCAAGAACCATTAGGGGGATTGAGGCAGGACATTGCTGTGTTTCTGTAAGGACATGTCAGGGTTACATGAGGGGCAAAGACATGCTCTGAATATGAGTGGCATTCATAAGGGCTGGGATGGATGAGGTTAAATAAAATATGGAAAAGGAGAAAGCCAGCTGAGGACCAGGGCTCCCTTCTCTGCTTACTGATCCCATGATGCAAAGAGGATCTGGCACATGCTTCCACCACTGTGAACAGAACCATGATGGACTTCATCCCTCTAAAACCATGCTCCAAAATAAAAGCTACTTCAAATGTTGTTCTATGGAGCCTCCTGTTACAGAAATATAAAAGTAATGATTACACAGGCCCTCCCAATGATCTAGATATGACACACATAAGGAGATGTAGAACGGAGCTGCATCCAGAGAGAAAACATTTATATCACTGGGTCTGGACTGAGCAAGGGACGAGGGACTAGAATAAGAGTGGGCTGTCAAAGACAGAGTGGAATGCTGAAGGAACCAGAACTAAACAACAGACCCCACCTGAAATGAAGGACCTGACTTCTCTCTTTCCTACCCTGGATTCTCTCAGCACAGCCTGAGATGAAGTTGTGTGGAGGCATTTACTAACTCCAGGGGATCTCTAATTTTAGCTGGGTGCCATGAAGAGTTTTGTGGTACTAGCTGCATGCCAGTGTCTCCCTGCATTAAGGCTATGGAGACTGGGTTTTGTACATCTCAGGCAAGCAAATTATTAGGATTCCCAGGGGTCTATGTAACTGCAAGGCATCTCCTGGCAAAATGGCATCAGGGGTAAAGGACAATTTTGAAGAGAAGATTATAGGTTGGGGGTTCAGTAACATTCTCCAAAATTCAAATTTGTACAGTAGTGGCAGTCATCTACCCTTCTTATTCTCCTGTATGTTTCCAGGCTTCTGGCTGGTGGAACTTAACTATGAAGTAAAAAAGAGAGGAATGACCATTTGGTACTGGACAGTCAATCATCATGCTCTTCCCTAGGGAAGTCTATCTTCCCTGTTCCCAGATTTCCTCAGTTGCTTTAGTTCTTTGTGTAGGATTGAGGCCTTCTGGGCTTTTCTCTGACCAGTTTGGCACGTTCATTAGTACCATCCTTGTTCAGCTCACACTTAGGTTGTCTTATATGCAACTATAGTTTTTTTTTTTTTTTGAGACAGTAAATTTGAAGGAAAATGTAGAGAATGTAGACGGATATATAAGAAGGTTTGGAGGAACACAAGGTAAGGGAGAAAGTTGCAATTAAATATTAATTTCAAAAATAAAAAAAACGAGAGAGACAGAGAGGTGAACCTGGGATCAAATAGGCAATTGGCATGTAGTAAGTGCTGAGTGATACGTGCTGAACTGAATTTCCCTTCCCCACACAGATAGTTCAGCTCTTTGCAAAAATTGAATCTGTCAGCAATAGCTGAAGATTTATCATGACCAAAGAAATAGTTTTCAGTGGAAATTATCATTTTCCTAAGAGTGCACGACAGATACTGATTTAATGTCTAACAGTACAATTTACTCACTGACCTAAAGGGAGTTTGAGAGAAAGTGAGATTCAAGCATGGGTGTGATGGGGTCTGTCTACACCCAGATACTTTCCAAACTGGAATGTGCATTTTAAAGAAGAGTACAAGTTATGTGAGGTGTAAGCATTGTGAAGACGTTTGTAGTTAAAACCCTTCCAGAGCATGGTTGCTATTTACTAATTTCTAAGAGTCTTTTAATACCTTTTTTTTTTTTTAAAAAAAAATGTTCCTGTGTGAAGTGTGAGTTGGATGTTCTCCTGCAATTATATAGAGTATTTGCTCAGCTTCTCATGGCTCTCAGCAAATGTTAGCTGAGGAAAGATATCTGTTGTCCAAGGAGATGGCTGAATCAGAAAATGACAAACGTTGAACTCTGAATAAGCTAGAAAGAACATGTGCTAACACATCTTAGCAATGGGCACAGTACGAGGGTCTGTGCATCTATCCATCTAGATTCTTTTCCTAACCCTGAGAGAAGATAACAACACAGGATCCAGAAGAATGGGAAACTTATCTCAGGCCACATACTTTGCAAAACCAGAGCATAAGCATGGATTTCACTGCTTCTAAAGACAAACAAGGAAACAATTGTATCATTAATGATAAATATCCTTCCTATTGCTTATAAAATGGTTGGTTGGGGCCTTCCTTTTTTCTCCCAAGATTCTCACCTTCCTCCTTTCTTCTAATCCTAGATTCCCTGATCTTTCTCCAGAGATTCTCAATTAATTGAATTCTTCTCAAGCTACAATAACAACAGGCAGGCCTGGCAAGACATACCCAGTGGTACAACAGAAGCATGAACTGACCACTTATGATTGGATTTAAAGAAATAAAGGAAGCTGTCTGCATAAACCACAGTAAGATATATTTGCTCTTGCTTGTAGATGAATTCCATCTAGCTTGAAATTAAAAAAAAAATCCCTCATTGTTACCAAGTCTACTACAAATCACAGCTCTTTGGGGTATCTTCAAGGAGATAGAAGAAGAAGGAAGGATACAATGTTCAACCAATGATAGGAGCAAAGGAAATGTGAAAATGAGTGAGAGCAAACATGAAAGATTAGTGAACATAAGGACACAGAAGATAATGAGCCTCTTACACAGATGCCTTCAGAGACACATCTGTACAAACACACTTGAGAACACACGCAAATACACATATACATGCACATACATCATACACATATACCTCCACATACACATAGACATGTGCTCATCTTTCTATAATCTCTTTATTTCTTTACAAGAGTGTATGCAGGTATAAACACACATACAGAAACATCTATGTCTCATATTTCTGAAAGCAGACACATACACGCAGGTTGTCCTATGTAAGAAAGCTATAAAGGAGGCTCACACTATTGGAGGCACTATTTAGGGAATCATACAAGTCATTTATGGGCTTTGCCTATTTTTTTCATACAGACTTATTTTTACGTGAATGGATGTTTTGCCTGAATACATGTAAGTGCACCTTGTGTGTGCAGTGCCCAAGGAGGCCAGAAGAGGGTGGGGATCCCTTACAGCTGGAGTTAAAGAGGTTTGGGGGCTGCTAAGTAGGTTCAGTGAACCAAACTTGGGCCCTCGGTAAGAAGACTCAATTACTCTTAACTGCTGAGCCGTATCTCCAGACCTGTTTTGTTTTGTTTCCTTAAGCATGAAACCTTTGTTTTTGTGATGGCAAACACAGACCAAAATTTTCCTGTGATGATAAAGAAAACAACATAAAGCTGTGCTTCATGTGTGCATTTGAAAAAATATATACAAAATTATTCATAAGCAGCTTATTGAAACAAATAAGCAAGGGATGATAAATGCAAATCCATAAAATACTCTCTTATTTGGAACAGCAGTGCAGGCATGATCTCGATTGTTCTGAGACTGCCTTTTCTCTAAGTCTTAAGCCTCTCAGCCATGAAATACTTTATTATTGGTTTGTTCAGGATTGTTTTTAGGTATGCAAATGAGGTTTATTCAATTGTAAAAGAGATGTGATATTACTCATAACTTTATTATTAATGAAAAAAGATGCTGTTTAAAAAGGTTAAGGGGTAGATGTTATATCCCAGAGGTCGATATTTTAATCTGCAGAGAAAATGCTGTACTGTGCATCTGAGAGACAGATCTGGGCAAGTAAAGAAAAAGGCGGAGGGGTGGAGTGAATGCTGGCTGCAAGATGTACCTGCGCCAGTCAGAAGAAGTCAACTCTTCAAGAAGACAATTGCATAAGCATTCTATGGTAATCAGAGGAAGAGATAGCCATAGGAAGCACATGATGTGAGAAGCAGATGACATCCTCTGAGTTCCTAGACATCCATTTTCCACACGGCTCCTCATGTACTACCAATTTCTAGACACATTATGAAAACGACAGGAAGCTGTGTTTTGTTGCCCCTGTTCCCGCCTTGAATATATGCATATGTCCCTGCCTGAAGCATCTTGGTGCATAGCCCTGCTTGCTGAGTGCTGGCTAGGGCTCTAGAAAAAGAAGCCAACATCTTTGAAGTTGCCTGGGACTTTCGTAGTTTTTACACAGGAAATCTCTCATCCTAAGAAAAGCCTCAGTTGGAGACAGACTGGAAAGTTGCTCAGTCAAGTTCTGTTCACCTCAACTTAGAAGCATGTGAGCAACTTGATGATCCCACAAAGCTTAGCCTCAGGACTGTCTTGCAAAGCTTCACAAAAATAGTAGGCAACTATATAGGAAATCTCTATCTCACCCCTTCTTCCCTCCCCCCCCAAGGTTCAGAGGTTAGGGAGAACAGGGCTGAAGACAGTGTTTTCTAGACATGAAAGGACCGACACTCTCATGAATTCACTCAAAGTAGCTATGGATATCTATACAAGATTAAACCAATCAGCATTCCATCCAGGAGGGGGGAAGGTGCTAACTGGGCCTCAGATATCCTAACTGTGTATCTGTTGACAGCTGATGGCTACCAGAAGAGGAAAACTTTTTTCTCTAGGGGTGTGGCTCCTTGTAGCTTGACCATGTTCCAGTGGTTGGCCCCTCAGCTATGTGTATAGGGAAGCACAAATTGGATTTGGTGGGTTATTAAAAACTAAAAAAAAGATATGATATTGGGGGACATGGGAGCTGACCTGAGAAGAGATAGGAGGAACAGAAGGAGGACAAATATGGTCAAAATTCTTAGTATGTATGTATGTATGTATGTATGTATGTATGTATGTATGTATGTAATTCTCAAAGGGTTGATAAAATGTTACACTACAACAAAGGAGATAAGACAGTGTTGTTTGACATCTAGGCTCAAATCATGGGATCTGGCAATATGGACAGCTACAACTTATTTTTTCATTGATAGAAGCCAACTTTATAATATGTAGTAAAACATGTTATAATAAATTTTATTGCATTTAAACAACTTAACAGTAAAAGATGCTTCTACGTATTTCTTTACAAATATTCAAACAGAAAGAGGCCAAATATACAATGAATTACTTACAGAAATTTAAGTGCTTAAGGGCACTATCATAGAATACTATAAGTATTTTTCCTCTTTTTGTTGTTTATCTTGTTGGAGTTTTGTATGTTAGGTTTTTCTACATATATTTTGGATTGATTGATCATCTTTCTTCCATTTCTCTTTTCTATTTCCCCCCTTCCTGTGAGTCACCTTTTTCCCACTAATAATCCCCTTCTGCTTTCACATCACATGTATTTTATTACTCTCCCTATTATAATCTATTCTTACCTCTCTCACAGCCTTTTCCCTAATGTTATATGCATTGATGTTTTGTCAGATCTTGGAATTACAGACAGTTGTGAGCTGCCATGTGGGTGCTGGGAACTAAACCCAGGTCCTCTGGAAAAGCATTCAGTGTTCTTAACCATTGAGCATTCTCTCCAACTCCTCTTTTTCCTAATTTTATGACCTATAAATTAAGTTATTATCTAGGATCCATGTATGAAGGAAATGCATGATATATATTTTTTTAATCTGGGTTACGTTTATTCACATAACTTTTAGCTCCATATAGTTCTTGAAAATAACTTCACTTTTTAAAATAAAATTTCATAATGTACATTAAATTTTATCTTTTCATCTGTTGACAAATATCTAGGCTTATTCCATTTCCCTGCTGTTATGAATAGTATAGTAACAATCATGCTGCGCAACTGTCTCCATGTGGCAGGACTTAGAGCCTTTTGGTCATATTGTAGTTCTATTTTTAGTATTTTATAAATTAGATATTTATGCTTTCATGAAATATCTTTAAGACCTTATCGATTAAAGGCCATCACCTGGCAGTGGCTGAAGAACATAAAAGGATTGTCTGGAAAGTCAAATCACTGAGAATGAGGTAGGTTCCGTTGGGAGACCTCGGATATCCAGGTTCTAAGATGTGGAATGTGAACCACATGCTGCAGCAACAATGTTCAGCAATTAGGTTAAAGATCTTTCTATCAAAGCAAACTCAATATGACGCAAGTTTTCCCTCCTCCTAGAAAAAACAAATTTACCTTTAATCCTAAATCTGTTTGTCTCTCCAAACTAAGAAGGCATTGGAAGTCAATGAAGCAAATGGCCCAAGAAATGCAGGAAGGCTAGTAATGGCTCTTTGCTATTGTGAGGTCTCTTGATGTGTTCATCACACTTGAAATTGCCTAATGTGATCCAGGATTCATCAATCTCTCCAGTCTTGTGAGCCAGTCACAAACACCTTGAGAACTAAAAAAATCCCTAGGAATTGTTCATGGGGGGACGTCCTCTTACTTTTCTCTGATCCAAAAGCTTATATGAGGTCTCTCTGCTAGTTGGCTTGGATTGCTGTTACAAAGTATTACAGATCCAGTGGCTTAACCTAACCCATAAAAACTAGGTTTCCTTGTAACTAAGTGCTGATAGCCTGGCATCGAGAAGCCTACAGGGTTAGGGTCTAAAGAACTCTTTCTATAAAGCATGAATTGATGTCCTCTATTTTCCCAACACCTTCTTGGGGTGAGGTAGGTGGAAAGAATAGGGAAGGGAAGAGAGGAAAAGAATCAATGAGTTTCATGAACTCTACATTTCTCATGTTATCTTTTATGTATAGTTATGATCTGAATATGGTGTGTTGTAAGTATTTTTGTGTATGTATGCATATGATGTGTGTATGTGTGCACATGTGTGCCATGGTGTATGGTCAGATGACAATCTCGGATGTCAGTCCTCACTTTCTCTTTGTTGTTCATTCACTACTGCGTACAGCACTCTGGCTGCCTTTCAGCCTTCTAGGGCTTCTCTTGTCTCCACCTCCCATCTCATCACCAGGGCGCTAGGATTACAGGTGCATGCTACTCTATTAAGCTTCGTAGGGATTCAGAAGATCCAAACTCAGGTCTTCACGCTCATACAACAAGCACTATACCCACTATGCTATCTTCCCCAGCCCATATCTTTATTTCTTACAGCACTTTATTCATGCAAGGATTAGGATTCCACTCCATGACCTTATTTATTCTTACCTCTTAAAAGGCCCTACCTTCAAATGCTGTCATATAGGCTTTAACATATGAGTTTGGAGATTAGAGAAGATAATGCAATCTACCAGAGCCTTAAGTTTGCTTTCCACTAAAGGGCTTTACTGAGCCATTTCATCTTCCAATGAGGAGCTACAAAGGAATATCTTTGTCATCTTTACCATACCTTCCTGCCCTCTGTGCCACTGAATCCTAAGAGAAGATTTACTCTTCTATGAGGCTGAGTCCACCCTCAAGCTGACTCCTGGAAGTCTATAACAAAAGCAATATTAAAGTCATTTTGAATTTTCTTTCTTTTTGTGAAACTCCCAGTGCACAAAAGACTGTACAATTATTCAAATTGATCCTTAATAGTGTTCTAATTCATGAGGCTGTATTTTAAAGTAGAGATGCTATCTAAAGAGTCCTATAAATTATTTGCATTTTATGATACTCTTGGTAGTACACACATTGTTTATGATTTGCATTTTGATTTCATTACTTAGTCTTCCATAAACCACTGTAACAGGCATTTTGCACAAAGCACTACAGCAATTACACTTATTTGAAATTTTAAAGACCATATTGAGCTGCTAGGAAGTATACTTAATATTTTATTGTTAAAAGCCAATTGTGGGATAACTTGTAGTTTACCTAAACAAATTTTCATTGGTTGAAAAGATTTAATTCAACATACACAAGTCAATTAACATAATGATAACGTACTACATTAACAGAGTGAAGGAAAAAGACAAGACTGTTCTAATCTATGCAAAAGATGCACTTTATAAATCTTGGTATCCTTTTTTTAAATTTTTTATTAATTACACTTTATTCATTTTGTATCCCCCCATAAGCCCCTCCCTCCTCCCCTCCCTATCCCACCCTCCCTCCCCTTTCTGCATGCATGCCACTCCCCAAGTCCACTGATAGGGGAGGTTCTCCTCTTCTTTCTGATCTTAGTCTATCAGTTCTCATCAAAAGTGGCTGCATTGTCCTCTACTGTGGCCTGATAAGGCTGCTCCCCCCTCAGGGGAAAGTGATCAATGAGCAGGCCAATCAGATCATGTCAGAGGCAGTCCCTCTTCCCATTACTATGTAACCCACTTGGACACTGACCTGCCATGGGCTACACCTGTGCAGGGGTTCCAGGTCATCTCCACGAATAGTCCTTGGTTGGAGTATGAGTCTCTGGGAAGTTCCCTGTGTTCAAATTATCTTGTTCTGTTGCTCTCCTTGTGGAGTTCCTGTCCCCTCCAGCTCTTACTATTTCCCACTTCTTACATAGAATTCCATTCACTCTGCCCATCAGTTGGCCATCAGGCTCAGCATCTGCTTTGACAGTCTATACTGCAGAAGCTTTCAGAGGCCCTCTGTGGCAGGTTTCAAGGTTGTTTCCTGTTTTCTTCTGGCTTTCAGAGGCCCTCTGTAGCAGGTTCCGAGGTTGTTTCCTATTTTCTTTTTCTTCTGATGTCCATCCTCTTTGCCTTTCAGGATGGGGATTGAACATTTTAGTTAGGGTCCTCTCTTTTGCTTAGTTTGTTTAGATGTACAGATTTTAGTGGGTTTATTCTATATTGTATGTTTATATGAGTGAGTATATACCATGCGTGTCTTTTTGCTTCTGGGACAACGCACTCAGGATGATCCTTTCCAGGTCCCACCATTTACCTGCAAATTTCATGATTTCCTTATTTTTCATTGCTGAGTAATACTCCATTGTATAGATGTACCACAGTTTCTGCATCCATTCTTCAGTTGAGGGGCATCTGGGTTGTTTCCAGCTTCTGGCTATTACAAATAAAGCTGCTACAAACATGGTTGAGCAAATGTCCTTTTTGTGTACTTGAGCCTCTTTTGGGTATATGCCTAGGAGTGGTATGGCTGGATCTTGAGGAAGCGCTATTCCTAGTTGTCTGAGAAAACGCCAGATTGATTTCCAGAGTGGTTGTACCAGTTTACATTCCCACCAGCAGTGGAGAGGGGTTCCCCTTTCTCCACAACCTCCCCAGCATGTGTTGTCCCTTGAGTTTTTCATCTTGGCCATTCTGATGGGTGTAAGGTGAAATCTCAGGGTTGTTTTGATTTGCATTTCCCTAATGGCTAATGAGGTTGAGCATTTCCTTAAGTGCTTCTCTGCCATTCGATATTCCTCTACAGAGAATTCTCTCTTTAGCTCTGTTCCCCATTTTTTAAGTGGATTACTTGGTTTATTGCTTTCAGCTTGTTTAGTTCTTTATATATATTGGATATGAGTCCTCTGTCAGATAAAGGGTTGGTGATGATTCTTTCCCAATCTGTAGACAGTCGCTTTGTTTTGATGACGGTGTCCTTTGCTTTACAGAAGCTTTTCAATTTCATGAGGTCCCATTTATTGATTGTTGCTCTTAGAGCCTGTGCTGTTGGTGTTCTGTTCAGGAAGTTTTCTCCTGTACCAATGAGTTCTAGGGTATTCCCCACTTTTTTTTCTAGCCGATTTAATGTGTCTGGTTTTATGTTGAGGTCTTTGATCCACTTGGACTTCAGTTTTGTGCAGGGTGATAAGTATGGATCTATTTTCTTTTTTCTACATGTAGACATCCAGTTGGACCAGCACCATTTGTTGAAGATGCTATCTTTTTTCCATTGTATGGTTTTGGCATCTTTGTCAAAAATCAGGTGTCCGTAAGTGTGTGGGTTTTTTTTCTGGGTCTTCTGTTCGATTCCATTGATCCACCATTCTCTTTCCTTTTATGATCAAAGTACTTAGCAGCCTAGGAATGGAAGAAGGTCAGTTCGGCCTAATAAAAGTCACACATGAGAAATCACAGCCAGTATTGAGCTTGGAGGTGAAAGATTGAGATTGTTTCATGTATGTGGTGATTTGAATGAGAATGTTCCCCAGAAGTTCATAAGTTTGATTACTTAGCCCCCACTAAGTGATATTATTTGTAAAGGATTGAGAGAAGGAAGAAGGTGTGTTAGTAGGGGTGATATCTCTCTGTCTCACTCTCTCTCTCTCTCTCTTTCTCTGCCTGTTAGTTGTGTATCAAGATGTGAGCTCTCTGATACTACTTCAGCATCATGCCTGCCTGCTTGCTTCTGTGCTCCCTGATATGATGGTGATAGATTCTAACCTAAAATGGTAATCCTCAAATAAATGCTTTCTTTAAAAACATTTGGAAATTTCATGATTTCCTTGTTTTTTACTGCTGAGTAATATTCCGTTGTGTAGATGTACCACAGTTTCTGTATCCATTCCTCCACTGAGGGGCATCTGGGCTGTTTCCAGCTTCTGGCCATTACAAATAAAGCTGCTACAAACATGGTTGAGCAAATGTCCTTATTGTGTACTTGAACCTATTTTGGGTATATGCCTAGGAATAATATAGCTGGATCTTGAGGAAGTGCTATTCCTAGTTGTCTGAGAAAGCACCAGATTGATTTCCAGAGTGGTTGTACAAGTTTACATTCCCACCAGCAGTGGAGGAGGGTTCCCCTTTCTCCACATCCTCTCCAGCATATGTTGTCACTTGAGTTTTTGATCTTAGCCATTTTGATGGGGGTAATCTTAGCCAGAAGCTGGAAACAGCCCAGATGCCCCTCAGTGGAGGAATGGATACAGAAATTGTGGTACATCTACACAATGGAATATTACTCAGCAGTAAAAAACAAGGAAATCATGAAATTTGTAGGTAAATGGTAGGATTTGGAAAAGATCATCCTGAGTGAGCTATCCCAGAAGCAGAAAGATGTACATGGTATATACTCACTCATATAGACATATAATATAGGAAAAACCTACTAAAACCTGTACACCTAAAGAAACTAATCAAGAGCGAGGACTCTGGCTAAAATGCTCAGCCCTATCCAGAAAGGCAAAGAGGATGGGCATCAGAAGAAGGAGAAAAGAGGGAACAAGTCAGGAGCCTGACACAGAGGACCTCTGAAAAGCTCTGCCCTGCAGACTATCAATGCAAATGCTGAGACTTATGGCCAACCTTTGGGCAGAATACAGGGAATCTTAGGAAAAAAAGTGGGAAACAGTAAGATCTAGAGAGGACAGGAACTCCACAAGGAGAGAAACAGAACCAAAAAACCTGAGCACAGGGGTCTTTCCTGAGACTGATACTCCAACCAAAGACCATGCATGGAGATAACCCAAGACCCCTGCACAAATGTAGCCCATGGCAGTTCAGTATCCAAGTGGGTTCCATTGTAATAGGAACAGGGACTGTCTCTGACATGAACTGATTGGCCTGCTCTTTAATTACCTCCCCCTGAGGGGGAAACAGCATTACCAGGCCACAGAAGAAGACAATGCAGCCACTCCTGATGAGACCTAATTGACTAGGATCAGAAGGAAGGAAAAGAAGACCTCCCCTATGAGTGGACTTGGGGAGGGGCATGCATGCAGAGGGTGGAGGAAGGGAGGGATTGGGACAGGAGGAGGGCAGGAACCACAGGAGGGATACAAAGTGAATAAAGTGTAATTAATAAAGAATTAAAAAAACATTTGGTCATGGTGTTTTATCACAGGAATAGAAATGAAACAAAGACACTATACATCAGTAATATGGCAAAGTTGTCCTGGTTTGCTATTACTTTTTAGAATATTGCTGGAAGTCCTGCTTAGAGAAATTGGAATGAACAAACAAACAGAAATTAAAAGTTCCCAAAATAGGTAGATATAAATTAACTTTATATATTTCAGAGAGTAAATTATCTAAAGCAAACTCAAAGCACTGTGTACATGAGAGAGGAATAGAATGACAATCACCAAGTTTCAAAATATTAAAGCAATAGATATAGAACAGTCATTTTCTAGGCACTAAAAATAAATAGCAAACAGAAAGAAAATTAAGAAAACAGTTACATTTTAAATAGCATCAAGTAAAAGAAATACTCAGAAATATTTTAACCAAAGAAATGTAATACTGCTTACATGCTGAAATGCTAAAATGTTGGCAGGAGACATTAAAGGCAACAGCAGATAAAATAATGTGCCATGTGAATGGGTTGGAAACTTAACATTGTTATGAGATCAATAACGCCAAGAGCAATCTAAAGATTCACTGCAATCTCTATCAAAAGCTCCCAAAACTTTGTATTGATATTAAAAATGAATGCATCCCCGAATTCAGGTGGAACCTCAAGAGACCTAAATTGGCAAAAAATAATCTTAAAAGGAACATAGTTGGAAGTCCCACATTTTCTTATTTAAACTTCCTAGAAAACTCCCTGTAGAGCTATAGAAATCTAAAGTGTCAATCAGTAAGTTGAACAAGCTAGTGCACATAGTTTATTTTTGTTAGAATGATCAGAATCCTCACTGATTGGAGAAAACTCATTCTGTTCAACAAATGGTATTGGGAAACAGCTACTTATAAGCAAAAGAATACACGTAGGCGCTTTCCTTATGTTTCATACAGAATTCATTTCTGTTTTATACTTATACTTCCTATATATAAGCATCTTGCCTGTATGTGTGTATGATATGCACATGGTCTATTGGAATATCTTATCAGAAAACAATGTCCAATCCCCTTGGAGCTACAGGTGGTTGTGAGTTGATAAATGTGGGTTCTGGAAACCAATCCTCAGTCCTCTCCAAGGGCAATAAACGTTCTTAATCTTTGAACCATCTCTCTAGCTCTAAAACATTAATTTAAAACATTTAAAATCTAAACAGAACTAAAACTATGAAATTCTTAGAAGAAAAGAAGGGTGGAATCTTTATGATATCCAATTAGAGAAATATTTCTTAAATAAGGGACTGAAACACAGACAACAAAAGATTTAACTTCATTAGTATTAAAATATTTTCACACATTAAAGGGCATATACACAGTTTTAAAAACTCACAAAAGAGGTAAATGTTTGGAAACTGTATCTAACACCGAATTAAAATTCAGATATATAAAGAACACCTATAACCCAATAACAACACATATATACACCAAGAATCCAGACTAAACATAGACAAATGACTTGGACAGACGTTTCTATGGAGATATACAGAAGACCAACAGAATATAACTATATTTAACAGCATTAATAATCAGAATAAAATTGAAAGCCATAATGAGGTGTCTTTGTCACACTAGTGTAGACAATGAAAAGAAAGAAAAAACAAAAAAGACTGAAGTGTTGATGAGGATGTGAGCTGTGGATTGGCAAGCAAAATGGTATAGCCACTGTGGAAAGCAATATGGTTGATCTTCAAATTAGAACAGAATCACATGTGATCTACATCTACTTTAGATATATGTCAAGAGATTTGAAGCAGGGAACAGAACTCTTGGGTGTCTCATAGTGCTAGTCACAAAAACCAAACATTGAAAGCAACTTGAGTATTTACCCACAAATGAATGAATAGAAATAATGAGAAATATGCATAAAATGGAATATTACTCAACCTCAAAGAAGAAAGATATTCTAACATCTACTACAATATGGATGAACTGGGGGGCCTGGATGGTAAGTCAAATAAATGAATCCCAGAAAAACAAATAGTGGCTCATTCCATTGCTTTGAGTTGCAAAGAGAAACCAAAGAGAGCAGAGGAGAGACAGAAAATGTAAGGGAAGTTGCCAGGCTGAGGAAAAGGCCTCAGGAGTTGCTGTATGGGTAAGAGAATTTCAAATAAAGAATGTGACAAAATCCGGGGGCTGCATTGTAGCGATTAGCACACAAAATGGTTCTGGCACTTTCTGTCACTGGACCGTGCATTTAGAATCAGTTACAATGGTAAATTTTGCTATTTGCATTTTACCACAATAAAAACATTATGAAGACAAAGCATGATTCTCCTTGTCAAATTGCTTGATAAATTCTTAGTTTGTTTGTTGGATTATCTATTTATTTGTCAGAAAAGAAGCTACCTTGAATGTTGCAAAGATTTTTCAATCAGTTCATATCTTTTCAAAGCTTAAATGAGCCATGGCTCTCAGGAATGGATTTATTTCCTTAGTCCCTTGCCTTCGGAGCCCCATCCCCGAACTGTCCTCTCAAATGAACATAAATGGGAAATGGAAGTGTGGCAGCTTCACAGAGGTGAAGTGGAACTAATCAAGACACTGCCTAATTTACAGCCCCCTCCCCCCCAGCCTCTATGATTGCGGACTCAAATGTATCTCCACTTAGTGACATAGATAGGATGAGAGCCACTCAAGCCTCAGGCTTGAGTGTGTGGCAGGGGCTCTTTGTCCTGAGGCATGAGTGCTGGTCACTCTCACCTAGTTCTGGCTTCCTCCACATAGAGTCTAGAACCAGCCTCAGCATGCTGGGAGTTAAATCTACTCATGACAGCTGTTACAGGGGCTAGGTTTCCTGGAAAGAAGCCCTGGGTTTTGTTTTCTTTTGTTTTGTTTTGTTTGTTTGTTTTGTTTTGCTAATCTGTCTTTACCCTGGTGCTTCTAGGCATACAAGGCTGCAGATATGAGTGGTGGTGTCTGGGGTCAGAGAAGGTCAGGCCAATCAGAGACCATCACCCTGTAGGTTAGGAGAGGGGTATTACAGAAACCTCGTCAGTCTGGGACCAAACTTCGTCTACTCTTACTCAGAAAGCTGATGCAGTTTTAGTCTCTTTTGCTGTGAAGTAGGGCTGGGGCAGGGCAGGTATATTTATGCCTGACTGTAGTCATTCAGTCTACACAGACTACACTTTACTGGGTGTCTACCCTTGATGCCCAGTGAACTTCTAGCTTCTCTCTCTCCTTCTCCCATTTAGCATGGAGATCTGAATAGAGAACTTGAGTTCTACCTGGACCTTTATGTGAGCTGCTCTGCATTTTCAGAACATCCTCTCCATGCTTTGCAAGCTATTATGAACCCTTTACTATTCTACTCAGATGTCATTTTCCATCAGAAAGGCTATCACTCCCCTTTCTCTATAGAGATGAATGATGCTGACTCCCTTTCTCTTGCTTACACTACTTATCTTATGTTTGGTAGTGTTTGTGTCCAGCCTCTGTGTATTGAATTGAATTGTTTCCTGTTCCTCTGTTGTTTTTGCTAATCGTGGCTCTTTGGAATTGGTATGTATGTGTTTGTCCACCATTGTGTGTGTGTGTGTATGTGTGCGTACTGGGCATGACTGTCAATACTTTAAGTTTTGTGAGCTGGCCTTTTGGCAACTACTGCTCTATTTACAGAATACTAGGACAACAGTTGACTCTGGCAGTATTCCCAATAAAACTTTATTTTTAAAAGTACTCAGCAGGCTAGGTTTGACTTCATTCAGCTGGTATAGACACTGGTAAAATAAACATTGAAAAATGAGTTGTATCATTTTTCATTTAAAAACTATTTTCACTTCTGATGAGTACACTAGACAATAAAGTTTAAGGTCCCCCATCCCCTATGTCATCTCCAAAAGCCTGATGCAGTGTTTTATTACTTGGGCCAAAGCAGCAAATGCATGTGGCAGTGGAAAACAGGATGCTGTTGGCAGTCAGAAGCCATTAGTGAGTTCTTACTTTAGTATTTCTTGGGTGATTCTGGGCTGATCGCCCTTATGAGCTTCTGATCTCTTTGTTAACATCACCTGTTTTGTGCCTGTACTGGAAACTATAATGAAGGTCAAAATGCTATCTCCTCCTTCTGTGGCTTTTTAAAATTTATTCATTTTTATTAATTTCAGTTTATTCACTTTGTATCCCAGCTACAGCCTCTCCCTCATCTCCTCCCAGTCTTACCAAAATACTGTCATGAGATAGCTTCCTTATTTCCTTTCTTCCTTCTAGACTTTTTCCCTTCCACCTGTTGATTTCTATTTATGTACCAAATTTTATAAGTCCATTATACTAAAGATAAGATATGCTTTGGACTCAAAACTTTAAGCTTTACAATGTTTGGGTGATATGCAAGGACTGACCCCTGGCAAGGCCTGAAACTTAGGCAATTTTGGGATCTTCTTCAAATAAAGGATTGTAAAACTTTAAATACAGAAATTGGATTCTATAGCCATGGAGGTCAAGCTTCACATCCTTCATAATATTTTTCAACAGGTAGTTTGTTCTGATCCACAGCCTTGTAGTTAAATGTGTCAATATGCCTGCACAAAATAGGTGTATATTCTATCTGAGCAATGACACTATGTATTGTCTTCAGTAACTTAAATGAAATTTCCCCCAAAACATGTAAAGAGTGGGTTTGGTCTTGATGTCAAACACATTTTTAGAAATAGAGCCCTTAGAATTTGAGGTTTGCTGGGTGTGAATATTAAGCTTGAATAACAAAACCAGTGCTTATTAGGTGATGTTTGGGTATGAGACTGCCCTATGGACAATAGTAACATATTTAAGAACTCCTCAAACTTATTAGTAAACAGGATATGAAGGAACACAGTCATATTGGGATTAGTGCAGAAGAACATGTCACCTTGAATGACTTTGTGTGGCTGATGGGGGCCTCTTGTTAATGACACCAAAATTCTTCCCCACCCCCTATGTTGTCCCCAGTGCTCAGCAACTGGGAACAGGCTAGGTTGCTTCTAGGGTGAGCCACTTAGAAGCAAATTAACTGGAGGAGTAACAGCCATAAGCACTGCCTCTAATGCTTCTAGGCACTGTGGCCATAGGTAAGTTACCATACTTCTTTGATTTCTGATTATAATCATTGTATCATCATTTGTGGGTCTTTTTTTTAACTTTTATTACATACACTTTATTCACTTTGTATTCCCCCATAAACCCCTCTCTCATCCCCTCCAAATCCCACCCTCCCTCCTCCTTCTTCACACATGCCCCTCCCCAAGTCCACTGATAGGGGAGGTCTTCCTCTCCTTCCTTCTGATCCTAGTCTATTAGATCTCATCATGAATGGCTGCATTTTTATCTTCTGTGGCCAGATAAGGCTGCTCCCCCATCAGGGTGAGGTGATCAAAGAGCAGGCCAATCAGTTCATGTCAGAGGCAGTCCCTCTTCCCATTACTATGGAACCCACTTGGACATTAAAGTGCCATGGGCTACATCTGTGCAGGGTTCTAGGTTATCTCCATGCAAGGTACTTGGTTTGAGTATGAGTCTCTGGAAAAACCCCTGTGTTCAACTTTTTTCATTCTGTTGCTCTCCTTGTGGAGCTCCTGTCCTCTCCAGATCTTACTATTTCTCACTTCTTTCATAAGATTCCATGAACTCTGCCCAAACTCTGGCTATAAGTCTCAGCATCTGCTCTGATACCCTGCAGGGCAGAGCCTTTCACAGGCCCTCTATGGCAGGTTCCTAACTTGTTTCATGTTTTCTTCTTCTTCTGATGTCCATCCTCTTTGCCTTTCAGGATGGGGATTGAGGATTTTAATCAGGTTTCTCACTCTTGATTAGTTTCTTTAGGTGTACAGATTTTAGTAGGTTTATCCTATATTATATGTCTATATGAGTGAGTATATACCGTGTGTGTCTTTCTGCTTCTGGGATACCTCACTCAAGACGATCCTTTCCAGTTCCCACCATTTACCTGCAAATTTCATGATTTCCTTGTTTTTCATTGCTGAGTAATATTCCATTGTGTAGATGTACCACAATTTCTGTGTCCATTCTTCAGTTGAGGGGCATCTGGGTTGTTTCCAGTATCTAGCTATTACAAATAAAGCTGCTACAAACATGGTCGAGCAAATGTCCTTATTGTGTACTTGAGCTTCTTTTGGATATATGCCTAGGAGTGGTATGGCAGGATCTTGAGGAAGCGCTATTCCGGGTTTCAGGAACTGTGGTTGATGCTAGATCAAAATGGCATCATGACATTGTCTCCATAAGCAGATAAATAGACTAATTAAATTTTTAAGGAGAGTTTTCAGACCTTCTCTAAGATTGAGGTCTGCCTGACCCAAAATCTCAAACAAGTAGCTTTCATTGATCTATCCTTCCTCAAGACAAGAAATAATATAAAGATAAACCAGAAAATTACAAACATGAACTAGAGCTTTGTGTTGATGTTTCTCTAAACCTCACAATTGTTCCCCTTCCTGTGTGTTTAAGCCCTATGCTTGACCTCTTCTCTCAGCCTGGCCTTAATTGCTCCAGAATAATATCATTATAGATTTTAAAGAGAACCAAAAAACGACAACAAACAAAGAAAGAAACAAAGAGCAAGTCACAACCAGACTAGGAGCAATGATGCTATTCCTTCAAAACATCTGAAACGTTTGTTCATTTTATATGAATCTATCTGTCATTCCTGAGAAACCAAGATATAGTAAAACACTGGCCTTGCATTAGCCCTTGTCTACCTGTGGAAGCCTCCCAGAGCTCAAGGAGTTCCCCTTCTTAGGCATTCCTATAAAACTTTATTTTGTTTTCTGAAGTAAAATTATAGTTTACTAAGAATGTTCATAGCACATATTAAAGTATCAACACTAAGGGGGTAGAAAGAGAGAGAGGTGGAAACAGACACATACAGAGAGAAGGATTTAACTTAAGCAGAGCACATCAGAAGAAGGAGAAAAGAGGGAACAAGTCAGGAGCCTGACACAGAGGACCTCTGAAAGGCTCTGCCCTGCATACTATCAGTGCAGATGCTGAGACTTATGGGCAACCTTTGGGCAGAATACAGGGAATCTTAGGAAAGAAGTGGGAAACAGTAAGATCTAGAGAGGACAGGAACTCCACAAGGTGAGCAACAGAACCAAAAAATCTGAGCACAAGGGTCTTTCCTGAGACTGATACTCAAACCAAGGACCATGCATGGAGATAACCTAAGACCCCTGCACAGATGTAGCCCATGGCAGTTCAGTATCCAAGTGGGTTCCATTGTAATAGGAACAGGGACTGTCTCTGACATGAACAGAATCCACCTTCTCAGGAGGCAAGTTTCATAATACGTTTACATGTGATTTGGGTTGTTTTGAAATTATGTTAGTCAAAGTCTTAAAAGATTAAGTAAAAGTATTTTGTCATCTTATTTTTATATAAGGTACTTTCTTTAGAAAATGAGATGATAAGGTGATTTATGAAAGGGTTAATATTTATTGTCAACCAGACAGGATCTGAATCAACATAGGCAATAAGCCTCCCACACCTGCCTGTAAGAGGTTATTTAAATGAAAGAGGCTTCCAGGCATGCCTGTGAGGGATTATCTTTATTTGGGTTAATTAAGGTGGGAAGAACCATGATGCAGGCACCATTTCCTGGACTTGTATCGTGGACTGAGTGAAAACGAGGAAGTTCATTTTGCACAGTTACTACTCTGCCTTCATACTGTGAGGAGATGTGACCAGCTGTGGCAAATTCCTGATGCCGGGACTATCCAGGGGCTGTACCTTTAAAGAGTGAACCAGAATAAACGCTCTTTCTTTACGTTGCTATTGCCATTGTATTTTATCATAGCAACAGGGAAACCAACTGATACACATTCAGGATTAGTGTTTATATAAAGGGTGATTAGACAAACTTTTAGGACCAAAAAATCAGAGGAATCTTCCTATGCACAAGGCCAGAAAGTCATGGTGTATACTTTGACTGTAACATGGGTTTATAATCGTCTCAGTGAGCAGTCCTGAGAGGTAGCTGCCCTGACACATGTACTCTTGTTTTTCCTGTCTTTCTGACCCTAGTTACCCTATGAGATTTCAATTCCTTAATATTAGGAGTTGCTGGAGGCCAACGTTTATTTTTCTGAACTTCTTACTCTGAAAGGGGAATGAACCATTTTAGAGTGAAAAGTCTCAACCTGAATAATCCAAGGGGGACACGAAAAGACCAAAAAAAAAAAAAAAAAAAAAAAAAAAAAGCAATACAGGCTTGAAGATGAAGATTTGAAGAATATGGAACAAACCACATGGTTTCTTGAGACATCAAAACACATAAATAATATTCTTTATCCTTTGTCGCTTAAGAAGCATCTTACTGAAAATCATAAAAACTCAAGGCCGAACCCAAGGCAAACCATGGGGCACTTTAAAATACGCTAAGCGGCTGTCAGTATGTAGATACACAGCATTCCACTTCAATACTGATGCAGGTTCCCTTTGTGCTTGGATCAAGCTATCTGAGGCCATCTGTCCTCATCTCAACACTAGAGCCTAAAAGCGAGAACCCTTGTATTGTTAAGACAAAACAAAAACAAACAAACAGAAAGCTAAAACAAAAAGCTTATCATTAGGTGGGCTCGGTGGCACATACCTGTATTCTCACTCTGGGAGGCAGAGGCAGATGGATCTCCGTGAGTTCAAGGCTAACCTGGTCTACAAAGTGAGTCCAAGGCTACAGAGAGAAACCCTGTCTTACAAATAAATAAAAATTAAATAAATAAATAAGAAGCATATCACTTATTGTGTAGTTAAAATGTAAGAACACACAAAAGAAACTTCATACTTTCCTGATTTCATTTAATTTAGTTGACAGTTTTGTAGTGATCCTCATTAATATGCATAGACTGCTTGTTCTCTTGATGAAGAAGCTCCATGTCTGATTTCCTCACGTGCCTCCTTGGTGACTAACACCAAATCGAAAACATAGCAGCACTGGCTGAAGACTTAAATCTCTAGACTAATAGAGAAGGAAGGTCATATGGAGGTGGCATGTCCACATTTACATTTTGAAAACTGTTTCTATGACGTTTGTCAAGCCTAGCCCTTCAAGTCCAGAACTCAGGTCTTTTTTGAAGAATTGAACCACAGCAGTCAAGAACAGCTGCTGCTCGGTCTGAATATCAGAAGTATAATGACTTTGAAGTGATGTCTTTCTTCCACTTAATGACCCTAAACATTAAAGAAATTGAAATTGGCAGGGTCTGTGGGGCTACAGTTCTTTAACGTACTGGGGCTTCCAAATGCTAGCTTTATGCTGCCAGCTAGTATAATATTGAAGATTAATAGGCAATAAAACAGAGACAGGTGGCCAACCATAAGTTGTCATGAACTGCACATGGGAAACAATCTCTAGTTTATGTTGCCTGATAAGACAGTGATTGGCTATAATCACACCTTGGTTTCACAGGCTGGCTTCTTCAGAGAACCAAAGGTCCTTGAGCATACGGCTCACAGTCTTACTAACAAGCATCAGTCATGACACATCGATGATAAGAAAAGTCCCCTATAAATCCCTCTGTAGAGAGCTTAGCAGATCAGTCCCCCACTGTTTAAGGCCCTTGCTATTTGAATGAGTCCATTAATCTAACAAATTGAGCAAGTGTCAAGTCCAACACTGTACATGCGCATAGCTAATGCCACAGTGTTGTGAAAGCCTTTCTGCAGCCGACATGGCATGGATTTTCTAAAATAATCAAGTCATTTCCCAGTGGACGACAAGTGTCTTTCTCCAGTAGCGCCCAGGAATCCTCTCCCAGTAGAATCCAGGCGTCTTCCCCAGTGGATCTCAAGTGTATCTTCCCAACAGAACATAGGGCTCTCCTCCCAATAGAGCTCAGGTGTCTCCCTTAGCAGAACCCAGGCATCTTTCCCAGTGGAGACCTGGCATCTTCCCCTAGGGGAGCTCAGTCATTTCCCCTCACTTTAGCCCATGCACCTTTCCCCAGTGGAGCCCCAGCACCTTTTCTCATTGAAGCCCAGGTGTCTCCCTCCAGTGAAGCCAATGTTCCTCACATCTTGCCGATCTGACATTCAGTTGTCCTTATGCTTACATAAGGAAGTCCTACACATTGATGAGAAACAGGTGTTCTGAAGGGATATACATGGGTGAGTCTTGTGCCTATCTACCCTGGATGTATAAAGGAGAATATTAACTGTTTTTTTTTTCCCCTCTGTTTCTAAGATCATCCTTAAACTTAATAGGAATTTGATTTGATTTGCGTAATTATGAAGAATGTTTGGAATATTGTATGGAAAGTGTTTTACTATATAGCTGGTATTAAATAAATATTAAATTCTTTCTTGTTTAGAGTATAGGGTTGTGTGCTCTTTTCTGTTCCTTTTAACTCTGGGTAGAGCTGAGTGGAATAAAACAATAAAGAAGGAAGGGAGGAAAAGTCAACACCATTAAGTCATGTGAGTCATTTTGTAGTACCAGAAACTAAACAAATAGGAAATCTATAAGTTGTCAACAAGACTCTGAGAAAGATAAGTTTAAGACATATGAATGAGTGTTTCTTATCAAAAGGATTCCATAGTGTTCATGGCATTCATGGTCTTCTGTGGTTGTTTCTTACTTTGTGGAAAATCTAAGTCCTAGGCTTATGGGGCTGTTGACTCAACCAAGGTGCTATGGTTTAAATGTGAAATACTCCTCACCCTAGTTCATGTTTTGAGTATGTAGACTCCAGTAAGTGGCAGTATTTTGGAAAATTTTATAAACTGGGGGAAATGCAGCTTAGATGGTGGAAGCAGATCACTGCATACTTCAATAATTGGTGGTAATAAGAGGAATGGTGAAAAATCTCTTGGAACACAACTGATGTTTAGAAAAGAAATCTGCCAAACTGGGCCTTTAAGACGCTAAGTGGGTAAAGATGCTTGAGCACAGGCTGAGTTCAGTGGCAGGATCTTGTGTAAGATAGAAGCAGAAAACCTCTCAAGAGGTGTTTTCTGACTTCCACACGTGCTCTGTGGCACACACGCACCATCACACACACACACACACACACACACACACACACACACACACAGAATACATACACAGGCACAAACACACATACCCAAATACCTCATACACACCACACACATACACACCACACACATACCCAAACATACACATACATATACCACACTCACGCATACCATAACACACACACACAAAACACACACACATATACTTCGAGAAATCTCTTAAACTTGGCTTATTATTTTATATCAATGTCAGGGAAAACTAAGAGACCATTATTCCTTAACATGTTAGAATTTACCACACATGGATAAACATATGGTAATGCATTAGGGTAGACATATTGACCAATTTATTGTCACGTTAAGTGAAATTAAGTTTTGAAAAGAGACTAGAGTTATTTTTTTTAAATGTCTATGTATCTCAGAAATGACATGAAGAATAGAAGGGGATGAGTTTAAACAGAATTGGTACCATTTTGGATATGATTTTAACATCTTCCAAAACCTTGATTTCTTAAAAGAATGTTGTAGAGATTTACTTTGACACATCATCTTAGTTATTTTGAGCTACAGCATTTCTTAAGATCTCAAATGTGTGGCCACTGAATCTTCTTTTCATTAAAAAGCCCATGAAAATATGTGAACCTTTAAATAAAAGGGAACCTGATGTGGCTCACAGAAGAAAATTCTTCTGGTTTTCCAGTGAAGCTTTCAGTGGCAGCTTTAGTCAAGGGAAAGGTAGAAGCAGGCTCCATGGACCAGTGTGGTCTTAATGTGACGAGCAGTCCTCAGGGCTGCATGAGCTCTCTCAGAGCAGAATGATGATAAATGGAATTGCAGTTGTGTATACTGTTCCAGATGCCTTGGTTGGCTCTCTGCATAAATTGGAAACTGCTGTTCATCCCTTTGAGAGCCTTTCTTTTTTCAAATACAACACCTTCTAGTTTTCAGTGATGGTCTCAAAAATTCAGCTATTATTCTCAGTTGGATCTGCATCTAGGGCTCAGAAAGGATATCTGTAATCATTAGTATTTTAGGAGAGTGAGGCAGACACCATCTCTATGATCATCTCCATTCTTTCAGACATGGTCTATATCTCAAACCTGTCAAATTACACGAGGGCTGATTATGACACAGGAGATGTGCAGACCAGCCAAATAGGCAGAACTCCTTGGAAATGCACATTCTAGCAACTTGGGATTTGAGTTTTATATGGAAGTCAAAATATATGTGAAGGGACTTACAGAGAAATTTGTCAAAATTACTGTGTCAGATTCCAAACTTTCTAAACTTTTAAATTAGAAGTGAAAAATGAAAGTTAATCTCCAGGTGGCATCTGTTGTCTCATATGCAGAGTGGGAAATAAGATTGCATCCCCCCACTGCTAGGCTTTGAGGCTGGGTAATACAAGCAACAATTCCTCTCAAAGCATTTGTTGAACAAGGCAGGGGATGGAGAGACACTCAAGCAAAGGAAGGTGAATATCTGAACAGTAGACAGATCAAGGGCTGATCACTGATGGTGAAGGTCAAAGCTCTGCACCCCACCCTTGTCATTCATTCAGTCCCTAATACATTTGTTTAGATACATGGGTTATCAAATTGCATATCCTTTTTGAATTTTTGTGTTTAAAGTTTTTAATCTTTCTGAACTACAAACTTTACATCTTCATGGTCAATATCTACTTTTAAAAAGCAAGAATTTGTTTTTCAAAAGATCCATTTATATTAATCCATTCTGTTGGCAATTGATTAATGAGTCTTAATCAGTTACCCAAGGCAGTTACAGAGACAAGTACCTTGTATTTGATGCTGAAGGCACAAACTTCCAGAAGACAGAACTGCATGCATCAGGAGTCAGCAGACCAGGATGCAAAGTTGTACTTCGTACTTGGAGGGAAGAGCATCTTGGTGGATATGACCAAATGTATAAAATGTTTCATGAACTGGTCCATACAATTCTAAATACAAAATAACTATTTTGGTCATTTCTGAGCACAACTTAAATATCAACCTGTAACAAAAATATCTTTCATAGCCAGACAGCGGTCACACATGCCTTTAACCCCAGTACTTGGAAGGCAGAGGCAGGTGGATCTCTGAGTTTGAGGCAAGCCTGGTCTACAGAGTGAGTTTCAGAACAGCCAGGACTACACAGAAAAAAAACGGTATTGGAAAACAAACGAACAAAAAGACAAACAAACAGAAAACAACCAACCTGGGTGTGGTGGTGCACATGTTTGATCCCAATACTGGGGGGAGGGGTGTAGGGTGGACCTCTGAGTTCACGGCCACCCTGGTCTACAGGGTGAGTTCCAGGACAGCCAGTGTTGCACAGAAAAACTCTGACTCAAAACACAGTACGCAGGGAAAACAATATGTGGAAGACCACATATTTCCCCTCTGCAGGGCAGACAAGATTACTCTTCAGCACCTCTGGCCGCAACCCTTGTTCTGAGGATCTCCTCCTGCACAGTTACTTGGATAGACTCTGCCTGCATCCCATGCTCCGGGGGGCTGTGACTACTGATGCTCTATGAGAAGCTTCCCACCCTGGTGGATTTCCAAACCCCACCTGCCTAGACCTCTAGAAGAGTTTCTCAACAAGCTCTCCTCAGTCACTGTGGGGGGCATGCCATCTGTTTCCAACTAGTACCATGGTTGTTCTAACCAGATTTAATGTCAGCATTTTTCAGTTTTACACATTTTAAAGAAATATATGTATACATGAATGTACATTATACATGCATTTGTAAATATTATGTATGTAATTTGTAATCAATTCTCCTTTGTTATTTTTGTTGTCAGTGTTTTCGTTGTCTTCTGACTTTTCAGGTGCTTTTTCTCTGTACTTTGTCAAAGCAGGCATTTAAAAGGAGTTAAGCAATTGAGCAAAAAGAAATCTAATTTAGAAAAAAAATCCAAGTTCTTGTTTAATTTCAAAGAAAGGTTGCATAATTTAGAGTAAATATAGTTACGGGAAGTAGGGAGATGGACTAGAAATATTTCTGAACTAGAGATAAGCCAGATATAATCCAATGAGCAGAAATACTGAATGTAAATCCCTGCTCTGTCCTAAAAGACTTTCTCTAAATGTTTCAAAGTGTTTTCCTTTCCTAGGCAGGCTGAACTTTCTTCTTAAAACTAATTTTTTCCTTGCACATTGTGAGTACAACTTTCTACATGGAATAAAATCAGATTCATTGTTTATTATGAGCTAGTCACTTCCTCACGTGAGGAGTACTTTAAAGGATTCTGCAAAGTTAGTAAGCTTGTCTCCATAGAGGAGTGGTTCTCAACCTTTCTAATGCTGCAACCCTTTAATGAAATTCCTTATGTTGTGGTGACACCCAAACATAAAATTATTTCACTGCTACTTCATAACTGTAATTTTGCTATTGATATGAATTGTAGTGTAAATATCTTTGTTTTACCATGGTCATAGGTGACCCCTGTGAAAAGATCATTCAACCTCCAGAGGGAATGAGACCACAGATTGAAAACCTCCGATCTGCAGTGAAAAACTCGAAGTTCACAGATCTAAAATAACAGACTGAGTCCCAAAGTTGAAGAATCAACAAAATTTTCAACAAGAGAGAGATTTTAACATGAGCTTTTTGCCTTTAAATCAAGTACTCTTGTCAAAGTATCAGATGCTTAACAAACTGAACACTCTTCAAAAATTCATGAATATTTAACAAAAATCAGATTTAGCCTGTGTGACTGATGCTTGTGCAATGTTCAAATCCAATATAGGTTTGTTTTTTTTTTTTTTCTAAAATACTTGATGCTGAAATAAGAGCCAAATATAGTTAATTGGAGGAGAGTTTATAAGAGTAATGGCTTACAAGTACCATGTTTAAATGAAACAAAGATTTTTAAAAACCCTTCATAGATTAAAAACAAGCTTCATAAAAATATGTGAAGAAACGGGTGACCAGGAATCCCACACTAACATCAGTTAAAACTAATAGAGCAAAAGGATAGAAAAATAGTTCATAGGGACCGCTGGAAGTCAATACCCTAAATGGAAGAATGTGTAGCATCAGCAAGTCTATTGATTTTTGGAAAGCTAACAAGAGTTAATGGTCCAGAAAATGTGTCTTCATTTCCCTCATTCTGAGAATAATAGACTGTACAATAATAGAAGTGTTTTCTCAAATGCAATATGAAAACTCATGGGTGAGACTCATGTGAAGCAGCATTGGAAAAACATATGGTATTTATGGAAATTCCTCCCTTTGAATGCTCACAATTACAGAGTTCAGCTGCTTCCATGTGATACAAGCAAGTCACCAATAAATAAAAAAGCGATAAACCAATCTGCCCACACAGTTATGCACAGCAGTGTTAGAAACAACAGCCATTGAGAGGAGGACATCTCCGGCGACAACATCTAGAGTGCAAAGAATGTGACAGAATTTAATTCAGGTTCAGTACTTTCAAATAATTTGTTCAGAGAGTACAACAAAATTCATCAAATATAATGACATTTATGGATATATGATAAACTTCAGAACATAATTCTAGAAAAATGGCAACTTTATTCTATGCCAAGTCTTCTCAATTCTGAAAGCAAAAACAAAAACAGCTGCTTCTATGAATTTAGCATCAGATAAACAACACCTGAGAAGGGCAAGAAAGTCATCATTGGGGTACAGAGAAACCACTTGAAAAAAATGTTTCTGAAGGATTTCTGCTCCCCAAGTTCAGATAAAATGAACATGGAAATCGGTGGGCAAACTCCATACTTAAGGAGTATAGAGAACAAAAGCTATGGCGAGCTACGGTCCCTAGAAGTTCCAGAGATTAAAAAGTGAATCTACAGAGAAATCTTATGATCTTCTGGTCTCACAACAGCCTTATAGAAACGGACAAAGTGGGCCGAGTCCTCATTCTAGTTGAGTCCAATGGATTTCAGTTAGTCTGAGACAACCAGCAAGGCCCTGTTCGCACCTCTAGAGATCAAATCTGAGACATCTATACCTGAACCTGACTCCCATGGACTGAATGATCAACAGTGACAATTCACTAAGGGGGACTGAACAGCTAGAGGACAGATGTACAAACAGATGCTCTGAGAGGGCATCTACTAGCAAAACAAATGCTGAGAAGATGGGAACAGAATAATAAGCATGGGAACAGAATAATAGTATTTACGATTGCTTACAGCAGAGAAACAACAATAGAGCAGCAGATGTGGTTGACAATTAGAATTGAATCATTACTCCTGCATGTTAAGGGTTAAGTTTCTGCCATTCTGTGGCCACAGAGAACTTTTATCAATCCATCAGTGTGTTCCTTGTACATTTCTGTTCAAAGTCATCTTATGTATGCATTATGGATCCATTGGCATCGTGTGCATAGCCGAAGAAGCACAGCTGATACATGAACAATGTTAATGAAACACTATTACACTTTATAGTCTGCTTGGGCTGTGATGGCATGTAAGCACTGTGCCTAGGGCTATTCTAAACAGGAAGACACACACACACACACACACACGTGCGCATGTGCGCACACCCACATACACACAAAAGCGTAAAAGTGAGAAAAAAGCGTGCTCTTAATTTAGCTACACAGAAGAAGTCTATTTACAAATGGACACTTAATCAAGATGGCAGGAATATTTTTCTAAATGAAGAAAATTAATACCTGGAGGAGAATGTGTTTCTTGTTAAGGGCATGAATAACCAAATAGAAGAAAGATCTGATACCAGCATAAAAGAATATTAAAAAAAATTGTGACAGAAAAGTTAAAAATGAGGATGAGGTTAAGTTGCAGATATTATTACTATTATTAACAGAAGAATAAGAGATGGAGAATGGGCAAAAATAGAACATGTTAGTGCATAAATAAAAAAAGTCTTGATTCTAAAACTTAAAGTTCTATGCTCGACTAACAATAGAAAAAATTTTCAAGCCAAGATTCTGGCAATATTCTTTGTGAGGGGTTAGGATCTTAATCTGGGAGACAAAGAGAAAACATTTCTAGTTTCCATACAGAAAGAAAAACATAAAAAATAAAATCATCAAACTGGAAGAGTACTTCTCATGCAAATTACCAAATTACAGATAAGAAAACAGCTTTGTGAGGCCACTCAGTGAATGAACTCTTGGCAAGCCACAAGGAAGGAGATCTAGTTGTTGGTAAGAGTGAGAGATACCTGCAGACATACATGGGTACAGAAAGCATATTATTCATATGCCTCAGCTCAAGGAAATGCTGATGTAGAAACTCTAATCAAATAATAAATCAATCAAGTGAAAGATCTCAAGGCATATGAGAGATAAGAATAAGAGTAAGAACTAAATGAAGATGGAAGCAGAGAAAAGAACTATGTCATTCCCTAAAGTATTGGAATAATAGCATACACGCCACACATGTTCTGAAATAGTCACGTGCTACAATAGAGCATGCATAAGCCAATAAGGAATAAAGTTATTCTGTGAATGAAACGCCAAAGCAGGAGATATACCAGAAAGGAGGTATAAAATGGCTCGTAATTCTGAGCATTAAGTTAAAAGAAATCTGTGGGGAATTGCATTAAAGAGCCTTGATGAGCAGTAATAACCGATGACTTCGTTCAATATACAGTACAGGAAGAGGAATTTTGAGATACAAGAATAAGTTGGTGCTGGCAGCAAGAATCAATGACAACATGCATTCTACAATAGCAAGAGGCATAGCAACAGCATCATAACAACACAAACAAAAGGAGGCTCTGAAGATAAAGCACAGCAAATGTTTAAATGGTAAAAATAATAGGTAGTTACTCTGAAGTAAAGCATTCCCTCATGTAAGGACAATGGAGTTTCTGAAGATTCAGAGAGGTAAAAGAATCCCAGAAGTTTGGAAAGCTCAGGAAACTTGCAAGATTCAAAAAGTTACAAGGTCCACAAGACTCCTTCTAAAGTTGTGAAAACAGTAAACAACTGATGAGAGATGAAAGGCTTTCTTCCAAGAGGTGCCTGCTTGTTGGAACAGGGGCTTCATGGACGCAGCTTTTGTGGGTCACTACCCATGCTAGGTAGAGCTTTCAGTTATTCAGCTGCCTTTGAGTCACACATGCTCATATAAATTAACACCCATTCATCTTGTAGGTAACCTGACATTTGTTCACCAAGCTAGTGTTGGTGAGAGTTGTTTTTTCGGTCTTTTCATCAGTGCCCTATCTGAGATGACTAGACATTTGTTTACCTATTCCCAGGAAAAGTCACACAATGAAACTGCCAGAACCAAAGATGAATTGGGGAACAACATCTGTGTGGTCCCTACGGTGCATGACATGACAGTCAACTGAGACATCGGTCGAAGGGTGAAGTGTCTGCAGATGCAACCCTTTCCCCCTGTGGTATGGAAAAATGCACCCTCTTGATGTAGAAGAAATTACATGTTCCCTGCTGTGAGTGATAAATCATGCAACCAACGCTGCTGAGCTGTCTAAAGGCAGCACATCCTCAGGGGCAGGGGAAACCTCAGAATGGCTATCTCTCTTTACATGGTGTGGGGTGCCATGCCCCCTTGAAGAGTGGGGTCTTGAACATGACTATTGGACCACCAAAAAGTGGTTGATAGGGAAGAGACGTGGCAGTAGCTGTGTGGTTTTTGCAGGGGGCAATAAGGCTTGAAATGGGTGTTTACCAAGGAAGAACTTGCCTATGTAAAGGAGGGACTACAATGGGCAGATACTATCTTTCTCACAAGCCCCTGATTTGGCAAGAAAGGCAGGGGAAAGGAGGCTAGAAGGTGTTGGCTTTCTAGTTTTTACAATTGACAGACATGAGGAACAGTGGTACACATTACATCTATACTTATGAGTCTTTCCCAGGGCTCGGAGACCTAGAACCATTGAAAGTATTGGACAATAAGGAGGAGAAGAAAGATAACATTTACATGAATAAGACAATACTCCTCAAGTTCAACTTTAAATACAGAAGAAGGGAAAATATATGCTCTTCACATACAGATAAAGACCTTAATAAAAGCCAACATCTTGAGTTGGGTGAAAAATTTTTAAACAAAACATGAGAATAGGCAATGCAAGTCTGAATTCTGCACTAGCAGAGAAACTGAAAATTGTAACTGCTTATCACACAGTGACACAAATGCTGCCCAGTCATTGGCAATGTAACAAGCCATCCCTGGTGGACGGGCTCATGAGATCCGCTAGAGCTTGGTTATCATGTCTTGAGGTCTCCACGAAGACGAGAGACTGGAAAATAATTGCAGAAGGAGGCACCAATGAGGCGACTGGAAAGCAGTGTTTAATACCAATTTCACTGGGTCTGAAGCTTTAAGAGACAACTCAATTCAGCAGTGCCATAAAGACTCATATCTTTGCTAATGGGACGTGAACTTCCTTCATGAGCCTAAAAGGTCCTGAGAACTCTGAATGGCTTAGGCTGGCACGTGAATAACATTCATAAAATGCTAAAACAGGAGAGGAAGCAAGAGAAACAAACCAAAGGGGGCTGTCTAGGTAATTCAAAGGCAAATGTGGACTGATTTGTGCCAAGCTACAGTTCTTGTTTGGGAGTGTGGTGGGAATAACAGAAATCCAGATGCTGTGCTACTGATCCCCTGAAAGCCTTTAAAGTCTAGCCATGGTTCACTGAAGAGTGAATAAAAGAGCAGTACAAGTAAAAATAATTAGGATTTTCCTAGGGGGAGGCAACTATCCCCCCTCTCCTCACCTCTAGGGAATGTTGTGTATATTTCTCCCTGCAAGAAAACGCAGTAAAAATGAAGATTGTTCATCCAAACTGGGCCCCTTTTAGCAACCAGATGTGGCCAACAAAGAGATAATAGGCATAAAACCTGCTAGAACCATGATTCCATCAGTAGCCTCAGCATATACTAGTGTCCATAAATACTAGAATGGCTGTGGCTTAAGGAGGGCTGGGTATAGTTATATCTTCTACCCATTCTGATTGTTATATGTCACATAGCTTTACAGTGTGAAGGAAAACAGTTGACGTAATTGATGGCACCCTTTAGTGCTATACTGGACCTTACTAACATTATTTACTTTACTACCCTGTTATCTGCTGAACCCCAAGACCTACTGGTATTTTCTTAAAGTACAAGGCAGTGAGCCTTCAGAAATCCTTTATAAAGAAAGAAAGGTTTCATTATATTTCATTATGTAATGCAAATTCCTAAGTGACTTGTATAACTTAAAGCACCTTGAAAAACTGTAGAAACAACAATAAAAGTCTGAATAAAGGTACCATGTTTGGTGAGAGAAATACCCCCAAGGGCTATATAGGCTGTCAGATGAAAAATCTTAGTGTTGAGGTGGGTTATCTCCTTATAGGTTGTTGTCCAGGTAGGACTTTGAGACCCTTGAAATAATGAAGCCTATTACAAGTGCTGTAGATTTCATGTAACAACTAGACAATAGGTCTCTACTGCTGAAAAGAGCATATACTTTGGTCACAGGACATGATGAAATCAAACTGAGACTGAGATAGAAGTACCCTTTATGTTGGCTAGCTTTGATAATGACAAAGGTTGCTATGTAACCTACTCAGAATTGTCCACTGACAGTCCTGGTCAGTTGGAGATCAGCCTGTGTACTGTACTACCAACATGTTAAGTAAGATACACCCATTAATACAATAGTGGCACAATTGTTATGGGTGCAGGCAACTTCCTTCCACCACATCATAAGGCCTTCTTACAAAAATACACATTTGTCTGATAGTGTAATCCAGAGCAAAAACCTGAGATCTTGAGCCTCAGTGAAGAAGCAAACTGCTCTTTTGGTTTTATTTGTTTGTTTGTTAAATGGGTGTGATATGCTTGTCAAATTGCCTTCTAAATATTTTGTTTATGCCCATTAATTCTTGAAGCTATTAGCCTCAAACATCTTTTTGTAGGGAGAAGTGATTACTGAAACTCATAACTGGTCATACTTCTAAAAGTACCTAACTTGTTGCAGCAGAGCGGCTTGAAGTTTGACCATGAATTGATGAAAATAATTAAACATCCATATCACTCCCTCCAAAGGCTTAGTGAACATTGCAAAAGAGGAAGAAGGAAAAACATGTAAGAGTCAGAAGTTAAGGAGTGATTTGTATCTATTTTCCTGAACTGAATACTCTCTCTTGAAGGAAAGAGGAAGATTTGTAAGACCTAGGGAGCTATCAAAAACCACAAAGCTCACAAAATGTCAAAAACTAGAAGTCTCAAGAGTACCCAAACCCCAATAGACACACATTTACATATGTAGTAAATAAGAGCTAGGAGACAGCCTCTTTCCTGAAGAGCTGCCTGCAAGTTGAGCAAGGAACTCTGGGGAGGCAGCATGCCTGAATCATCACCCTTGATAGGGTGAGCCTTCTGATGATGAAGCTGCCTTTATGGCACCTGTGCTCACATAAGTGGCCTCATCCCCGGTCCTGTGAGTTATCACCAAGATCAACTAGGGCTGAACCGTTTCCTTGGTCGTCAGTGTTGTACCTACTATAAATGGATGCTTTTCCTTGTCTCCAAATATTACTTGTTTATATGCTCTATATGTGAGTGGGCAGAGGCTTCCAAGCTTTAAAAAAAACAAAAAAACAAAAAAAAAACAAAACAAAAAACTAAATCCATCTCTATATTGAAAACAGAAAATAAATTCCAGATAAAACAATGCTTAAAATAACAAATGAGTAAACATACCAGGCATACACTAAGAACACCATAAAAGCAATTGGGACTCTATAACTTAACTAGAAAAAAATAAATAAAAAGATAAAAAATGGCAGCTTACAACTCTCTTTAACTTCAGTTTCATGGGGTCTGACACTGTCTTCTCACCTCCTTGGGCACCTGTCAATCACATGGTTCACATACTCACATAAAAATTAAAATTATAAAGAAAAGACAGAATCTATAGTTACATTGTTCTGTGAAAAGGATGGCAACAATACAAAGGAAAGTGGGTCTCTTCTCAGGAAAGGGGAAGCAGGAACAAAGCAAGATGTTGCAACGAAAAGAGAACTTTCGAGTCAAAACTGAATTTAACAACATATATATGTTCAAATTAATGATTTAAACTTTAGTTTTTAACAATATATCACTAATATATATATAAATGCTATATGATAAACAGAAATCTATCACTTTAAATAATATGAGTGGCTTAACCAGATAGACTTATAAATACATACAATTCTACAGAAAATAATAGAGATGTAAATACATCTTTAAAAATACATCTGTTTGAAGATCTCTCAAACAAAATGGAAATCACCAAAACTATTCAGAAATAAACAGACAAAATGGACAAAATACCCTTCAAAGGATAAGAAACACTGTTCAAGATTCACTATAAAGTCCTCAAAATTAGATTACTTCTCAGCTGGGTTTATTGTAGCTTGTACAGAGCACATATTTCCAAGGCTCTTCAGAAATATCAGATGTTTTAATAAACATCAAAAACTCAACAACAGAGAATTCTCAAGCCACTATACCTAGGATAGTTGTGAACTCAGCCCAACACCAAATTGCTAACTTATTTAAAACAATTTTGTTGCAATTTTTAAAATTCTAATTCGCTTGGGTAGTTCTCAGGCAAGAACTTTGTAAGTGACATCATGTCACAACATCAATAGGTTGGACACACATGGAAACCTTACAAAATCCTGCAGACTATACAGTAAACAGTAATTACTAAAACTACACATCAGTCTGATATAGGACCTGGAATACAAATTTTACAATGTTAACAAATAAGATAAAGCTACAATTTGGTATTGTTCACTCAGAAGTGCTCTACTGGGGAATGTAGTGAGGCAGTAATAACAGACGTCTTCATGCAAAAAATATATTCTGCACTCTGTACCAGGAGCCCTGCTACATGGCTCCTAAGTACCAGCATTTGCTCTCTCCTCTAGTCCTGTTTAGTTATTGCAACCATAAATATCATTGAATTTTGAAAGCAAAAAAAAAAAAAGCCACGATATAAAAAGACAAGTTAAGATCCCATTTTACACATATAACAATAGATGGGGCTGGAACCCTGCCTAGAGTTTAACTTCTAGCTCCTGTGTAGGTGAGGGAAGAGAGATGAAGGGAAAACCATAGAAACAACTGCTGGAAAGAAATTGACACATTTCTGAAGCTACTGTGACTTTAAGAAAAATACTGACTGAAAGTAGGCAATGATTCACTATGTAAATCCATTTCTTCTCAGAGGATGTTTAACATGATGAAACTCTGAACGCATTACTCTGAAATCCTGCACAAGATAGAAGGCCGATTAATCCCATCAATATTCAACATTTTGAGTTCTCACAAATGCAGTGTGACATAAAGTGACACAGTAATTTAAAACACTGTAAAGGAATCCTCTGAGACAATGCCTCAGCAGCTCTAAATGCACTCTGACACATGACTGTTTTGCCTGCTTTCTCTGGTATCAGCACCATTGAGATCCTGACATACTGCCATTGCCCTGACCCCACTTCCCACTCCATCGAGCTTACCATGTCTTTGCTCTTCCTTGCACTAAAACACATGGAATCTGGCTGGTATCACAGACCTCTGATCCTCAAACCAGGAGATGGAGCAAGGTGGAGTTCTGAGTTTGAGGCCAATCTGGAGATGTGAAGAAAACAAAACAGTGAACTAATAGGTGGTAGTGTGGGTTTGCTTTCTTTCCAGTCTCCAGTCTGCTCATTTGTCCTTGCTATGCTGTGGGCTGGCTTTTTTCCCTACTGCTCAGTCCCAGAGGATTCATATAAAGATCACAGACAGCCCCATTGCTTGTGAAGCCTTTATCTGCCATTGTGATCACTCTGCCATATGAGTGATCTAGCTGGCAAGATGTTCTCCCTTCTAAGACACAAGACTTATCTCCATAGCGGCCAGGAGTGCTGGATGCTCACATTTGAGTCTCTTACCAGGATTTTCCCAAGGCATCTTACCCAAGATAATGTCCCCTTTCTAGAGGCAACCCACATCCAGCGACTGATATATCAATGGGGATTGTGAAGGCTAGGATCTTTGCACCAACTCAGGAGGTCTCTGAATAGCCAAATATCCCCATGTTCTCTTTTGGGCACTGTTCCTGAGCAATGTAAGTCAAAGTCCTCTTCCTAAAAATCTGTCTCAGGCTCTATTTTCCAGGGACACTGACCTGTGATAACAAGCCACAGCATTGAGAGTGCTGGTCATCCCAACCTTCTGATACCATGTTGTTTGGCTGTTATGGTCTCCCCCTACAGAACAAGCCTTCTTTTCCTATGTCTCCTTTGTGGACTACTTTAACGTCCTTCAAATCCTAATGTCCTAGCCCCTCCTCCAATCACATCCTGTTCTCTCTCCATTTGCATTCTTTGCTTGGTTATTTCATTCACTGTGTGGTTTAAAAGATCATATACATACATACACACATACATGTGTGTGTGTGTGTGCGCGCGCGTGCACACACTGAAAACCTACAAATGTCTATCTTCAGTGATAAAAATTGCTCTTCCCACAGCCTCCCTATTTAAATTAATGAAAAAACCGTTCTTTCAGTTTCCCAAACACAAACCTAATTTCTAATCAGTTCCTATATCCCTACATTTTTCAGACTTACTGTCCAATCCAACAAAAAAATCTGTTGGCTTAAGACATGATTCATATGCTGGTCTCTTTTCACTGCATACTCTGCTCAGAGCCACACTCTTGAAGATCTCTACTTTTATTTTATTCAACAGAGCAGCCACAACGAGTCTTTCCAAACACAAGTTATAATGTGTCTTTGGTCTGCTGACAAATATGGCAATGACCACAGCAAGCATTCAGCTGTGAACAGCCATCTCCCTGACTTCACCATTACAATCAGTCACGTGAATGCTTCTTTCCCAGAGCAGAGCGTGTCAGCTGGCTTTCTGCTGTAGCTCATGTATCCAGAATCCTGTGGTCCCACTAGGTCTCCAAGAGGTCCAGTGCCAATGTGCACGGTAAATATATGTGCAAAGATGCAGAGCAAAGCTAGTCAGGAAGCCCGAGAAGGGGTGAAGTAAAGGAAGAAGAGGACATCAGCATTCTTTATCAGAATAGAACCATTTTTGTTAGTTATGATCTGTTGAACACAAGCATTATTTCCTGTTTGAGTTCCTATTCTGTCTGATCCCTCTCATGTAATTCATGCTGTTGCTTTAAAAAAAAACCAAAAAAACCAAAAAATTTTGCCAAGAAAAAATTTCTTCCCACTAACATCTCTTCATCTGCCTTTGCCTTCCTTTCTCTCTGGTACAAAGAAATGTTAGATTTTTTATGATCTCTCCTCTTCCTTTCTCACCTCTTGTGCTCCTAGTCCATCCACCATCCCACCATTCTCTCCAGTCCAACACAGACCCTCCATCCAGGCCTGTTCTCCATTCTAACTTTCCTGTGTTACTGTATTAGTCACTTTTCAGTGTTAGCTCACCCTAGCAGTCTATCTGCTTGAGAAAAGCAAACAACTTGGGCTCAGCATGCAAGAATCTAGAGAAGCCCTGCTTCCAAAGATACTCCAACAGGAACTCTGCTAACAGCATATGTTCCTAGATTTGTCACACTTTTGCTCATGAAGGAAGGTGACTGTTCAATCATAGGTCCATATTGTGGGTCATGAGGCTCTTAATGTACAGATGCACCAACTTCATGTAAAGAACTACACTTCAATTTGACAGAAAGGTAACTGCTGTCTCCAAGTCAACAAAGACAAATTCTTGTGACTGACATCAACAGGAAACAAGTTCTTTTGAGGATTAGGTAATAATATATAAAGGAAGTTAGTAGTCCCAAATCCAATGTGTTATTCTAACATTGCCACTTGAAACTCCCAATGGAACAAATAAGCATATATCTATGTTTTATGTATGTGCACGTAATTGTAAATACATATGCATATGTATCACAATGTTTATTACTTTTGTATTGATTATAAAGTTCAAAAAAGGAAAAAACCTAAATAGGGACCAGGGAGATGTCTAAAAACACTTGCCCTGCCATGTATTCAAAATATGCGCAAGTATACAACAAGGACATTTGCTCAGCCATGTTCATAGCAGCTTTATTCTTAGTAGCCAGAATCTGGAAACAACCTAGATGTCCCTCAACTGAGGAATGGATACCGAAATTGTGGTACATTTACACAATGGAATACTTCTCAGCAATTAAATACAAGAAAATCATGAAATTTCCAGACAAATGGAGGGAATAGAAGAGATCATCCTGAGTGAGGTGAACCAGAAGCAGAAAGACACACATGGTATATACTCATTTATAAGTGGATACTGGACATATAATATAGGGTAATCATACTAAAATCTGTACACGTAAAGAAGCTAAACAAAACAGAGGACTTTAGGGAAGTTGCTCAACCCTCACTCAGAACAGGACAGGAGCCTACCACAGAGGGCCTCTGAAAGACTCTACCCAGTGGGGTATGGAAGCAGATGTTGAGACTCATAGCCAAGCTTTGGGCAAAGTGCAGGGAATCTTATGAAAGAAGGGGGAGATAGAAAGACCTGGAGGGGACAGGCACTCCATGAGGAGACCAACAGAACAACAACAAAAACAATCTTGGCCCTGGAGTCTTTGCAAAGTCTGGTACTACAACCAAGGACCATGCATGGAGACCCCTTGCTCAGATGTAGCCCGTGGCAGCTCAGTCTCCAAGTAGGTTCCCTAGTAAGGGCAGCAGGGACTGTCTCTGACATGAACTCAGTGGCTGACTCTTTGATCACCTCCCCCTGCGGGGAATGTACCTGTACCAAGCCACAGAGGAAGACAATGAAGCCAGTTGTGCTGAGACCTGATAGGCTAGGGTCAGATGGAAGGGGAGGAGGACCTCCCCTGCCAGTGGACTGAAGTAAGGGCAGGGGAGGAGAAAAGGGAGGGAGGGTGAGATTGGGAGGGGACGAGAGAGGGGGTTACAGCTGGGATACAAAGTGAATAAATTGTAATAAAAAATAAATAAATTTTAAAAAAGGAAAAAAAAAATAAAAGAAAGCACTTGCCCTGCAAGCTTGGAGACTTGAATTTTATTTCTGGAATCCACATAAAAAGCTGGAGGCAGTGGTGAACATGTGTAACCTCAGCACCACGAAGGCAAGAAAGGAGGCTGAGATGTGAGACTTGGCCTCAAGCTCATGGGGGAGCTAGCCCAAGATAAACAGAACAGAAACCATATGAGAATCCCTTATTCACAAACCAGGTAGAAGGAGAAAACGGACTCTTGAAACTCGGCCAGTGATCTGTGTACTGTGTACTGTGGCTTTCATACACCACACCATACACACACACACACACACACACACACACACACACACACACACACACACTAATTTAAAACATTGTTATTCTTAGTGAGGTAACCCACACTGAGAAACACAAATGCCATATGCTCTCTTATACGTGGATGTATCTTTGAATCTTTAGGCATGTGTGTTTAAATTGGAGTACACACCAAAGACAGGGTATTAGAAAGGGCCATGGGTTGGGGTGCTTCAAGAGACTGAAGCTAGAACTCAGGTTGTATGAAGGGGAAATGATGAAACAGATAGGGATAAACAGGGTGGGTGACAGGAAGACAGGGTAGAGGAGGGCGTATAGGAAGCATAACTAACACAGAATGCCTTCAGAAAAACCACATGGAAACCTGCTAATGTAGAAACTTCCTAAAATATAGGCATATAAGAGAAGTTTAAATAGAATTGTCTGTAACAGAGAAACAATGACTCAACCAGGCACCATAGTTCAGCAAATAAAAAGCCTAGTGCTAGGTGTGGGTTACCTCTTTTGAAGTTGTTGGTCAACGAGTTCCCAGAGACTACTCTCCAAACACTAAGCATATTGTCATTGCTCTTTGTTACTATCCAGAATGTGATAGTGGGAACCTATTGTTGATGACATCATGTACTTGAACCATAAGACATTAGAAAATCAAGCCGGCATCAACGTGTAACCTTCATTTCTACAGGCTACCTTCACAGTGCTGGAAAGTGTTATACATATTCCCCAGAGAGAAAAGGTCATCAACAGTCTTACCCAGCTGTGAACCCTGTGAGCTATCATAACAACTGCCCTAGCAATATCTACTTGGTGGTACCATAGTGACACAAATGTTATAGGAGTAACCAACCACGTTCTGCTTGGATTTAAAATCCTTTCCATAAGACAGAGCTCATGCTTGGCATGGTTACTGAGCCTAGAACCCATGACTACCAGGTCATATATTCTAGGAGAGAATTCAATACCATAGTTCTGCTAAACTGAAAAGTAATCTTTATACCACTAGATCAGTGCATCTCCCAACCCTCACTAGAGAAGCTTCTTTCTGTAGCAGATGTCAATTAACAGAGACTCACAACTGCTCAAAATGCAGATAATAAGAGACTGTGAAGTGTTCAGCTGTACACGAGACATCTAATTAGCAACCCCCTCTTCCCAAAGATCAGGGATTATTGGGGGAAAGGGCAGAAGAAGCATGAGAGACAAATGTAGTGAAATATGCAGGGATACAGTATTCATCAGACATGACAGGACCACTGCACCCATGAACTCACAGTGACTGCGACTGCACGCACAGACCTGAAGAAGATCTCCACATGGGTGGAGAAGGAGCTTCATCGTGGAATCCCTTATTCTTACCTGAGGAGCTATTGTGAGGGATGGCCACTGGGGGAGAAAGAAACAGTGCTCTTCAGAAATGCAGCCTTCAAGGGGCTGCACACGCTCTAGTAAATGCTCTTACACCCAGGCATGTAGAGGTAGCATTAAGTGGACTCCGTTGGTTTTTGTTTTTCTAACACTGTATGAAATTGGAAGATAAAAGTTGAGGAAGATAGGAAAGGAATGAAGGAAAGAAAATGGAAGTAGATTTGATTAAAAAAAACCAATATATGCATAAAGTTCTTAAACAATAAAAAGATTATTAAAAAATAATTTTTGAATATAGTTTAATTAATTTATTCGGTAAATATGTATAATGACCAGTCACCACTCAATGACCACAATCTTTTCTTTTTTGAGGGAAACAAATCCACTTTTTCTCACTTATATTATAGCTAAAAATTAGCGAGAACACAACAAAAGCCTTACTGTGTCATTGTTCACTGCTGCAGAACATATTATAATGAACAGCAGGACACCATGTAGACAGTAGGAAAGGGGAAACTAAATAAAGGTTATTATGTGTCTCTGATTATACAGTGTTCAAACATAATAGTGAGGTTTACTCTGAGCCATGGTGTGTAAGGGTAGATTTCCTGCTTTGAACTAGGGCACATGAAGGAGATATGTCAAAAGTGCTTGTTTAGCATCTCACTTTGCCTGCATAAGTCTTGTGTCTATTCAGGCATTCCTGAATAGAACACCCGCAGCACGTTCACCAGAAAGTAAGAGCTTGAAGCTAGCTTAGAAATAGCATTGTCTTTCTGTTCGCCTTTTCCTTCTCTGATTTCTCACTGATGGCCACTGCCTTTAATCATTCTACCATGGGAGGGTCCCACGCCCATCTCAAAATCTGGCCCAAGACAGCTGTCTCCTAATACCTCAGATACCAATATACTTCTGGTATCAGAGATGAACAAGGCACCAGAGTTCTAACTCTAAAGCCTTTTGTACTTTCCTAAGAAGAGGAGTAAAAATTCCTCTTGCAAAATTCCCCACTGATAACCCAAGACAAATTTAGCTGTAATGCCAACTCTCTGTTAAGCTCAGGGACAGTCCTGAAAACTTGAGATCTCTTCTGTTTCTATACCCTTTCTGCTCTCACTCTCTTTCCCTTTCCTTTTCAACTGGCTTCCTTTTACCAGCAAATGACACAAACCGATACTTCTCTGTGGCTTCTCCCTACTCATCTCTCAGTAAACACCCTTGACCATGTCAGAAAATGCTGATCAAGTTTCTTAAAACACATATGAAAATATTTTGAGAATTATACTCAGAAATTCTTTTGGGAAAAGCTAAAATGCCTTAAGGTATTTTGGGTAGTTATGCTTAAGACATTATATAAATTAAATATGGATGATGCATTTTAGTAAATTTTCATTTTTCTAATAGTGAGCATAAATTAGACTAGTAATAGGAGAAGAGTAAAAAGGTGTCTGAATGATAAAAGCAGCGTCAGGTATAAATCTTCAACTACATTGTACATGTAGTCAGTGTTGGACATAAATCTCTTGAATCTAATCCATCCAATAAACCTGAAAAGCCACTTACAACTATTATAACATTATGTGAGTAAACTGAGAATCAGTAAAGTTCCCTAAGGCTTATAGAAAATGATTTGAACATCTATTGCTTCTCTGATACCACTCCCTTTAACTGGAAACTTCATAATCTTTGGATGATATCTTCTTCCCTCTGTGCCAACATTAAGCTAATGTAGTCATTTCTATCTAGCACACAAAGGTACAGGTCTAGGATAAACATGTGACTTGTTCAGAAACCATCAGACACTTATTCTGAGATACTGGAATTGCTAGGGCCAAAAAAACTAATTCTTCATCAATAGCAAATGTGTTTCTAGAGTCAAAGTCCATAGCTCTTGAAAAGCTTAGAGCAAGAAGACCTTTTGAACCCCACACCCAAGAGAAGAAGATAAAGAATAGAGACCTGGTAACACTTAGGCCAAATTTCCTCTGGGAGTCAGCTCTCCAGCGGAATGGCCTGTGATCTTTCCCTTTGCCTCAGTGAGGTCAGTCTGCTTTTCTAACATTTCAAACAGCTGCATGTTCTAATGAATAGGTAAATAACTGGACCACATGGGGACATGGGGCATTGTAGTTGACATCATCAACCCATTAGTGCCACTAGTAATGTTCCTTAGAGTCTGGACTTTCAAGTTTGGACCCCCATGTTTCATAAACATTGACTTTGGCAGTGTGCCTTTTCCCTCCCAGTTATCTTAGTTCTCCTATGAAATATTCTGTTCTTTAGGTGTCCCACTCTTAGCTCAGTGTAGTACTGGTTGTGGAATGAGGAGCTGCAGGGTATTCTGAGCTCTGTGGTATGTTCTGCCATTCCTTAAACCCTCAGATGCTTACCACTGAGAGAAGACAAAGGTTCCTGCTGATGAATGACCTTCAAGATGAAGTGGAACACCACAGTGCCTCATTCTCTGTCCTTCACTCTTCTCCCTCATTTCCCAGCACTTGGGAATTTCCAGATCAATTGCCAGTCATTCAGAACCTTCCCTTAAAGCAGCCCAATGGTGCAGTAGAAGCATGTGATCCAAGCGAGCAAATACAGGTTAAAATGCAGGCCTTTCAGGTAGCTACTTATTCAGCTTCAAACAAAGGACTACCCTGCTTTAGGCTCTGTTTTTTTTTTTTTTTTTTTTTTTTTTTTTTTTTTTTTTTTTTTTTTTTAATGTTGCTGCTAAGAAAACATCAAGGACGTTGCCCTGGAAAACTCCTCTTCCTTCTGCTTTTTTGTTTCTGCCTGGACTTTCAACACAAATTTGTTGAATGAAGGGATGTCTCTGTTTGATGCCATATTTTGTTATATAACAATTAACAGAGTGGAGCTCTGACTATCCCACTAAACATTATGTCCTTCAGGATGGTATTTTTGGAGCCAAAGACCTGCATTATGTGCATTCTTTCATTTCTGTCTCTCCTATGGCATCTCATATATTAATGATAATAGTTAATATATTGTAAGAGAAAACTGGAGTTCCAAACAGGAAAAAATAAATAAATAAACCACCTTTTGATGGTTCAAAATAACTGATTTAAATGAGCCTGAATCCCGTAATTGGCACATGGAAATTTGCTAAATCAATACTCATGGACAGCATTCTGCAAGATATATCCCTACTATGAATTTCTGTTCCCTCATTTTGGGGGTTTGCTGTAAGGGTTAAATGAGAACACCCCAAGTAGTGCTCCTCTGCAAAATAAAGCCATCATGACAACTGATTAGTAATTAAGTACACTTCCTTTTTTTAAATTCATCTTATTTTCTCTCCACTTGTTTCTGGCTATGGAAGGCTAAATGGAAGTGTTTTTAGATAAATAAGATAGACAATTTTTTTTCTTTTTTATCAATGCCAGCATAGAAAGGCTGCAATAGACATTTCTATTGTGAAGAGGAAGAGCAGAGGAGGACTGTGTTCCTACAAGACATGCAGCAGTCTTTCAGAGAAGCTCTGGAGGGCTGTGTGGCCATGTGGCAGCCTTCTGGGAATCAGAGCTATCAGTCAGGAGCAAGTATGTCAATACTCACGCTCCTATGGAATAGAATGTAGACACTCCAGGGCTGGGGAGATGGCTCAGTGGATAAAGCATTTGTTGTGCAAATGTGGGGACTGGAGTTCAGATCCCCAGGGGTTACATAAATGCTGGGTGGGCATGGCAGCCTGCCTGTTATTCCAGTGATGAGAGAGCAGAGATGATGATCACTGGAGCAAGCTAGGTCATTAGACTAGTTACATGGGTGAGCTAAGAGATACTGCCTCGTGAATAAGGTGGAGAATGATGAAGACTCCTAATGCCAACCTTAGGCTTCTATGTGCAGTTGTTATGGAGAGGCCATAATACAACCACTCAGACACAGCTTATTGTCAACTGAAAGTCTTTATGACAGCTGGCTGGGACTACACTCACGTATTTGGAACCCAAGTGTAGTGCTAAATGTTTATGGTAAATTGTTTTTAAAGACCTAAATCATATCTTGAGAATTCACTCAACAGCTGCAGGCGGAGGTTTTGAGCAAACAATCAGTTTAACAGAAGCTAAGTAGTTAGCTGGTGTGGGAGGTCTGCACAAGCCAGTATTTTACCAGAAGCTAGAATAAGTTAGCTGTGGCCTCATGACCTCAGATTTCTTGAGTTGAGTAATTTTCCACAGGAGTCTACATCAAGGAGATAAAATTCTAGTTAAACCTAAAATAGCCTCACCAAGAATACAAGATTGGAGAATCTCTGCACTGTTTTTCTCTGTCACACAGTTACACCTACCTCTGCACCTGTATCAAAAACATAATAATGTGTCTAAACTCATCAGAACATGTTTACATACACATACAAGAAAAATAAATAAATAAAGACATCTGTCCTGGAGCTTTATGCTCAGAAGATAGTGAAATTTGAATGGGATGAGCATGGTAGCTTGCATCTGCAATTCTAGCACTGGGAAGCAAAGATAGGAGGATCACTCGGTTTACTGGCCAGCTAGTCTAGGCAGTCAGCTAGAACTGAATTGGGGTTCCTGAAAGCTCTGCCTCAAAAGAAAAAAAACATTTAGAGAGTAAAAGAGAAAGACCTTTGCTTTATACACACACACACACAAACACACACACACACACACACCTGCACTGGTACACATACTCATATTCCACACACATAACACTTATTATGAGTCCCATCAGTGGTGTTTAACTATAGTTCACATAGGTATGTTGAAGGAGTGAAGAAGGTTCAGACACTATTTGGAGATAAGATCCATATATTGTCTTTTTTTCTTAGCATCTGTGATTATACAAAACCTACCCTGTGGCAAATAATACCCATGCTTTTCCTCCAGTCCAGGAATGAAGTTTTGCTGTTCAATGCAATGGCTATATTTGCTGTACTAACTTTATAAACTCAGCTTTCTTAGCTATAGAGAAAAATTTAAAAATGTATTAGTCAATATGAAAATGGAGAATTGTAGATGATGAAAATGACAGCTGAGAATCTGTGGGCCTTAGAGAATAATGTCACCAGCTCAGAACCCTTCCTGATAACAGGACTTGCCAGCATTCTGTACCATTTCCTTAAAAGGTGGGACTTTCTCTTCCAAGAATTCTATCTTAGGCTCCAGGCCAGCTATCTGTCTATGCCTTTCACTTCTCAAATCCTGGATACCAAATGATGAAGTTTTGCCTTTCCTCTAAGAACCAACCATTCTAAATAAATTAGTAGACTTCAGTGGGTATGGAAAGGAAACGGGCTAAAGATAGTTTTTCCTTTTCTCCAAAGAGTCTTCCTCAGCCAGACCTCCCATGGTAGCTACAATTACTGCTCCTTGCAGTTACTAAGTTTTCCTTTCTCTTTCTGGTGGATTTTTCTTCAGAAATAGAAACCTTTCCCCACTTGTTATGCAAGGCAACTTTTCTTTTTAGCAGCCAGCAGTTATTCCTGGTCAATGTGGAATGGGGAGACTGGCAGAGACTAGACTCATTTTATTTTTTTTTTAAATTATACTTTATTTACTTTGTATGCCCCCTCTAGTTCCCTCCCTCCTCCCCTCCCAATCCCTCCCTTTCTCCCCCTTCTCCACACACTCCCCTCCCCAAGTCCACTGGTAGGGGAAGGTTTCTTTTTCTTCCTTCTGATCCTAGTCTGTTAGGTTAATTTATTAGTCAATACTTAGGAAAGCCTTCCTTCACAATAAAGACAATTTTGTACTTAGTGCAGTCTCATGGATAAATGCCTTAGCCTCCTATTGCATATTTGTGTGGGGGTATTTTTTAAAGGTGCGCATGTTGGAAAGGTTTACTAAGATTCTTAATGGAATGAGAAACTGCTAAAGACCAAAGGGTTAGCACTAACTGAACTTGAACTGACAGCTACTGACATGTGAGGAGATTTATTTTTCAGGTAAGAAATAATCTGTTAATAAAAATTATGAATGGCTCATGGGGAGAACTGGGCAGACAGCAGATAAATGAAAAGAAACAAACTTAAACTAAGTTGAAGTGTCCAGAGGAAGAACCAAAACATTGAAGTGCTTGGGAGCCAAGCACACTAGGGTGGGTGTGATTGCAGAGCAGAGCTGATGATCACATGAATAAGATGGAGAACCCTTTGCTCTCTCCAGAAGCAGAGACACCAAAGAGACATAGCAAATCTGGCACCTGGAGGGGCTTCTCCTGTCATAAGAAGCACTACGTGGCCAGGTGGGGCTGGCACAGTGGCCAAAGGATTCACTCATGTTCCAAAGAAACCAGATTCAACTCCTGCTGCTTCTGCCTTTTGAGACATTCCCAGAGAAGCTGCATCTGCATCAAAGATCCTACATACTAATTGATGTTGACTCAAAACATCTCGACTGCAAGAATGGAATTTTGTACCCTTGGCTATCTTTAACCTGTTTTTTTAAGAGTCATTTACAATCAACCTCTGCATCTGTCCTTACATACTCCAGGCTTTCCCTAAAGTTCTTTTTTTTTTTTTTTAAGGTATAATGTCAATTTAATCAATGACTTCCTCAGTTAACACAGAGACACCAAGTCCTCCAGCCTGAAGGACTTTCTAGCCTGGACACCAGAGGGACCCTGAGGAGGATGGAAACCTGGCGCTGTCCTTAGAGGACAAGGAACTTCAAGTCCTCTGTTCAGGAAGCATTTTATTGTTGCTCAAAGGACGAGAGCTCTCTCAGGTGATGGCTTCTCAGAGTAACTCCCGCATGGCCTGGCTGAGCTTATGAATCTTGCTCTTTGTGGACATATCAACGTACTTCTTCCTGATTCGGACAATCATCCCACCCATGACTGACGGGTCGGTCTTCACCTCCAATTTCAGTACTTGGCCTTGACAAAGGAAGCTCTTGAGCACCAGCTTTAACTCAGTGAGAACCTCTTCCTCTAAAGGAGATGCCGTGGTCACTGTGCACGGCACCTCCCCACGGTGAACACTCATGATGGTGGAAAAGGCCGAGATGACTCCCTGGGTGTTGCCTAGGTGACCGTTTTCAGCAAGCAAATTCATGAGGTTGGCCGTCAGCGGAGAGAACTTCTCCTTCGCTGTGATGTCCTTCAGGCTTTTCACTTTGATGGAGCGCTTGATGTACGGATTGAGGACAGCGAGAGATACCTTGGGGTCCTTTAGGAGTTGCTCCACTCGCAACAACTCCTTTTCCACCTGGTCCAGCTTATTCTGTTTAGAATAAGCCGCAGAATACAGGGCAGTGGCATAGTGCCCTTCGATACCATATATCTGAACAGGGGGCCTCACAAGCTTGGCAAAGGGCCTGATCGCAGAGGTACTGAAGCTCCGCACCTGTAAGGACAGTCTGGAGGCTGCTCGCGCGGCCATCTTTTCTCGGGCGGCTGTCTCCCTAAAGTTCTTAAGGCTGACATACAGACCTGCCCCCTCCATCAGCATTCTAGCTAAGAATATGATAAACTAATATTTAAATACTGTAAATCTATGCATTTTGTAAACACTGACTTTCTTTATTGAAGCTTCTTTTGTCATAGAAGTGATCGTTTGGAGTAACTTGAATCTCTAACCCTGAGTCACTGTCACCCGTGTCTGGCTCAGAACGAACTATTTTCAGATGATGGAGTTGGTCTACAAAAGCCTTTCACGTGCAAAGCACTTCTTTCCAAAAGAAGCCAAATTAGTAAAATTTGTCCATGTCTATTACCGGTGAATATTTTTAAACATTAAAGCTGTGTGCAACAGATGCCATGGTGGTATAGGCCTGCAATCCCTGCATTCGGGTGACTTGAGTGGGAGGATCACAAGCTCAAGGGAGCCTGACCTGGAAAGCAAGTCCCAGGGAAGCCTGTGCTTCAGAGTAAAAGTTTGTCTCTAATCTTGAAAACAAAGCAGAGCCACTTTGGATAGCAAAACATGAAATATTTAAGCATTTACCATCCACCCTCCACAGCAAATGTAGACTGTCATGCAGATTTGTAAAATAAGAAATTCCTAAGTACTTGAGCTGAGGTAACAGGCATGTTACCTTTCGTTAGAGATGAAAATATATCAGGGCTGTACAACAATGCAGGCTTGTTGGGAACTGCTGTCATGGGAGTGGCCTGTTACCAGATCCGTTCTTTAAAGTTGAGATTTCTGGACCAGGATGCTGCAGAGATGGCTTGCCTACTAAGAGTGCATATTTCTGTTGCTGGGGACTGGGTTTTGGTTCCCAGCACCCATGTCAGACCTGATGATCTCTTCTGACATCCATGGGCATCTGTACCCATTTTCAATATCAACACACAAATACGTACTTCAAAAACAATACAATGAATACATTTTTTAAAAAGATTCCTATGCCCATTACTAGGCCTTTGACTCAGTAGGAATGTGTCAGGCTCAGATACCAATGTTTTATTGATGTATTCCAGAAGGTTCCAATGCACAGGCCAATAGAATGATGTTGTATTTGGTAGTCACCTAGATTCCTTCTTTGAGATTTTCTAGACATTGAGCAGATGCAGCACAAAAGACCCTAGAGGCAGGGAGATCAATTCATCAGAGCCCAGACAAGTGACATGCTCTTAATTTGTACTGTGCTTTCCTAATAGGCATCACTCTGCATTATCTGTGAAGTGAGTCACAGTGGCAGGTGCTGTGGGTGATTTCTTTGTGTCCATTTCTCTGCTTGAACACACACCTTAAAACACCAGGAGCTCTCTTGGTCCTGTGTAACAGTAGGTCCCCCTCCAGCCTGGGGTCTGCTTCCTTCCCCAAGTACATGTGTGTCTTGCTACCTCTTCTAATCGAGGTCTCTGTTGAATGTCCTCTCTTCTGTCATGCCTTTCTCTTTTCTCTTGAGTACTAGCATTCATTTCTCTCTATTTGTTTATCAGGCATTAAATCTCTTTAGACTATCTGCCACTGCCATTATGTTACATACTGATTACCCATCAATATCCAGTGGAATTTGGTCCAGAGATCCACAGTGGATGCTGAAATCCTCAGATGTTCAAGTCTCTTATATAAATAGTGTAGTACTCATATGTTATTCTTAATTAAAACTTTCCTGAAGACTTCAAATCAACTCTTGATAGCTTATGCTGTCTGCCACAATGCAACAGTATACAATTAGTTATAACAGTATAACTAATTTAAGGAAAAATGATGGGATAAGTTTATACATTTTTCAGCACAAAGGTTTTTTCCAAGTGTATTCAGCACATGATTGGTTGAGACGTGGAACATGTAGACATGGAGAGTTAACAACACTTATTTGCTAGTTAGCTTAATGTCTTTTTTACCTTTAGAATGTTAAATTGCATTAAAATAAGAAACTTTGTCCTGTGCTCTCCTCCAAGCCTGGGACATGGGGACACTTGAGACCCCCAATAAGTAAGTATGGAAAGATATTCATTAAAGGATCCAAAGAGTCCATGGAATATAGGTGGCTCAGTATACCTGGAGTTTGGGTACTACAGCTCTGTGAATATTAGCACAAAATCCTGTGGAGATATTTTTCACCGCAGTGGTCTCTGGGTCAGAGTTTGATTTGCTTCCTAGGTGACAGTAAGCTGACAAGACATCACTTAAAACAAACAAACAAAAAACCAGAGATCCAAGGAAGAGCTTGATCAGGCTTGACTCTAATTGAAGATCTATGTAGAAAACAGAGACATAACCCTTAGCACTTCTTCTTAGAGAGAGTGTTACCATCAGAGGTCCTGGATGATGGAAGGTGGGATTCGCACAATTTTCCACTGAGGAAAAGAACAGTGATGTTTTGTAGCACAAAAGGCCATTGTATTAGTCTTCTCATTCCTTTATTTAGATACCTGCGGCTGGAGAGAACAGATAGCATACAGCCATAGAAATCTGTCTTTTGACTCTCTGGAGTTGGGAAGTAAAAATGAAGTTTCTGGGGGATCTATATCTGCAAGTGGCCCAATCTCTGCTTCTAAAATCTGTGCCCTTCCTACATCCTCTAACACATTCTCCAGTGGAAACAAATGGGTTCTCACATGACTAAAGAAGCAAAAGAGCCAAGAGTATAGGTAGTTCCTTCTATTTTTTTTTTATAAAGGTGCTAAACTCATCCACAAAGGTGGAACCCTCATGGTCTAATCCCTGACTAAAGCCCCACTCTCAATTCTGACATGTTAGGAATTTAGTTGCAACCTAACCACCATAGACAATATAAACATTCAGACCAAAGCACCATAGGGCCACCTTAGTCATTCTGAAAGTAAAGTGTTTTTCTGAGGAACTTGGACGCAGTTTCCAGGGTACACCCTACATGTAACTTGGCCTAAAATGTAGAAGCAACGAAACTGGCGCAGAAGTTCCTCAGGAGGAATAAAAATGAGCCAGCCAGATGGGCAAATTCCAATGTAATAAGCATGAATGGCGCAACAAAGTAGCTCGCAATAGCCTTCCTTAGCACAACTAATTTTCACAGTGTAGGCAACAGGGCAGGGAGGTTTCCAGGCAGCCCAGCTAGGACCTATGCTTATGTACATCAGATTTGGCTTTGTTTCTTGACTCTGTCTTCTGAAAGTTTACTCCCACTAAGCTCAAAGAAGCACCCCCCCCAAATAAATAACATAAGTGGGGTCTTGAATCATCTGAATGTCTCAGAATAATAGGTAGAATTCCTAAGATAAGTACATATTCTCCGTCCAGCCTGGACCACAAAGGACAGAGCATCTTGATTAAATTTCCCAGAGAAATCCAGGAGCTTTCAAATGCTATTTTCTCTCTTTATATCCTTCTTTGCACAAGACCCAGCGTAAAGTCATCCGAGCCTGAGGCCCAGAGGCTGTGGCTGAAAAGTTGAAGTCAAATGCAGGTTAATATTAAAAGGGGTGGAAGAAACAATAACTGTGATGCGAGTGACATCACTTCATCTTACTTCACACAAACAGCCATTTCCTCAAGGGTACTGAGGAACAGGAAATTGTGTATTAAACAAACACAGACTGACAGCTGTGGCCCTTTTCTCTTCATTCAAACCAGACATTCTTCTTCCTCGGGACTGTAGGAGCCAGAGGGGTCAAAAACCCCACAAGAAAACCCACAGAACCAACTAACCAGGGCTCACAGGGCTCACAGAGACTGAACCAACAATCAGGGACTCTGCATAGTTCTGACCTAAGTCCTCTACATATATGTTATGGTTGTGCAGCTTAGTGTTCTAGTGAGACACCTAACAAGGGGAGTAGGTGCTGTCTTTGACTCTTTTGCGTGTTTTTACAGTCATTTTTGTCCTACTGGGTGGCCTCATCCAGCCTTCATATTAGGGGAGGTGCCTAGTCTTATTGCAACCTGATACGCCATGTTTGGTTGATATTTCTAGGAGGCTTGCCCTGTTCTGAAGGGAAACAAGGGAGGAGTGGATCTGGGCAAGAAGGGAAATCGGGAGAGGAGGGACTAAGAAGAAATGAAGGAGGGGAAACTGTGCTTAGAATGTATTGTATGAGAAAAGAATATATTTTTAAAAATATGTATTAAAAAAAGAAATTCTTCTTCCTAGAATCTTTGACTCGGGAGGTCCTGGATTCTCTTTGAGATTCTGGAAATGCCCCATTCCTATTTATGTATTTTAATATTGAAGCTGCAACTTTAAAATCCAACTCTGTGACTTATATATAACCTGAGAGAATCACTTTAGCTGATTTAGCCTGTTTCTCACATGTAAAATAAGCACGAATAATAATTACCTTATAAGATTGTACAGATAAGACACAGTCCTATAGATCTTTGTGAATATAACACATTAAATATGAAGACTATATATCACTGAATCAAAGGTCCTCCAAGCCTTCTTTCCCTTTGCTATTATTATCACATGCCAATACCACATGCCAGCAAGTCATATAGTTGGGTCAAAGTAGCATCATGGAACTGTAAAGGCATCTTAGCCACATTTAGAGAACTGAGTGTCAACTCGCAAGGTACTGAGTCACTAGTGAAACTAATACCAAAGAAAATGGCACCAAACAATACACAGAGTGAGTAAAAACGAATTGAGACAGGAAGAGATATAAGCAAAGCTCATATTACCCAAGATTACAATCAGTCCCCAGGGAATAAAGGACGTTTGTGAGATCAGCTATGGGTAACTTGAAGAGGCTCGAGTAACTATGACAGTTTAGTCTCCATTACCAACTAGATTGATTTTAGAATCACCTAGGAAATTTTTAAAGTGTACGTCCTAGTGTGTCTGTTAGAGACTCCCAGAGAAGACAAACAAAGCGAGAGGGCCCATGCCAAATGTGGATGATTCACTAATAGACTGGTGTTCCCAAGAGAGCTCATTTTCTGCTACCCCCTCTCTCTCCAGCATGATAGTACTATTCAGTTCCACCACACCATTTGTGTTGAAATAATGAGAAAAACAAACCCTTTCTTTCTTAAACATTTCCATAAGTATTTCACCTCAAAGATGAGGATCGTACCGACACGCTGGCTGAACGGCCTCCCTCTAAGCTGAGAAAATATTACAAGATACCCAAATAAAGGATGATTCAAAGATAAGATTTTCCAATGGTAAGGCATGTGCCCAATCTTCCTCTCTATTCATGTTTTACCTTTAAAAGCTACATTGAATCATAGGGTTTATAGTCTTAGGTACATGTTGGATAGGCCTACCCCACTCCCTCCTCTACGAGTTACACTGATCAGAGTGGGTATTCTCAGACATGGGTGAGGGTAAGGGGCTGGTCAGAAACTTAATAAAGCAGAAAACATATGCACCTGCTGGGCTTCTGTGCACGTGGTTCTAAAGCAGAGGGGGTTTGTTTTGTTTTGTTTCGTTTTGTTTTTTCTACTGCTGTCACTCTGACCAGTGGATCCTGATATTTCTTGTAGCCTACAAATGTGTGTAGCCTTGGAGGAGAAGATGGAGGCAGAAGCATCTTTATAGGACTCCCGTGAGGAAAGAGATGCATTCTCATAAATTCTCTTCTTCCTGATCAGTTAAGGCTTAAAAAGGATGAGGAGCAGCTCTCAGTTTAATTGATTTTTTAAAATAGAACTACAGTTGTACCATTTCTCCATTTGTAAAATGGGCTTAAGACTGGGGCCTAACATTGTTGTGAGTGATACATGGTACAACACACACAGTAGGTACTCAGATTACACCTACAATTAGCTTGCAATGTAAGCGTGGCTTGCTTCCTGAACTAGCACGAACCAGTTCATAAAGTGGAGAGAAGCAGCATTCCAAATATAAATAGGGCTCAGTGAGACTAAAAGCATTCACAGTGTACGGTATGTGTGGATCAGGGCGGAGGTGGGTAGAAATTATGGACAATTTTCCAACAGTCCCTTTCTCTCTTGGAGATAGAGAAACTAACTGTAGAAGTACGTAGGGCTTTCCAAAGTCAAGCATAAAATCAAATCCACATCCCTGTCCAGCTCAAACACCTAAGTGTGCCATTGTTTTCCAAGTTCCCCACTCAACAGAGAAAACCACACAGAGTGGAAGATCTACACGAGAAGAATCTTCCATTCTAGGATGGAATACTGCTGGAAATGGATGCAAACTGGCTCATTAAGAACTGCCTAGAAGATATCCTCCTCCCCTTCTATCTGACCCTAGTTTATCAGGTCTCATCAGGACTGGCTGCATTGTCTTCCTCTGCGGCCTGGTAAGGCTGCACCCCCCTCAAGGGGAGGTGATCAAAGAGCCAGCCACTGAGTTCATGTTAGAGACAGTCCCTGTTTCCATTACTAGGGAATCCACTTGGACACTGAGCTGCCATGGACTACATCTGTGCAGGGTTTCTAGGTTATCTCCATGAATGGTCCTTGGTTGGAGTATCAGACTTAGAAATATCCCTGTGCCCAATTTTTTTTCCCTCCTTATGGAGCTCCTGTCCCTTCCAGGTGTTTCTATCTTCCTCTTCTTTCATAAGATTCCCTGCACTTGGCCAGAAGTCTGGCTATGAGTATCAGCCTCTGCTTTGATATCCTGCAGGGAAGGAGGGGCATGGGTGGAGAAGAGGGAGTGAGGGTAGGATTGGGAGGGGCTGAGGGATGGGGCTACAGTTGAGATACAAAGTGAGTAATCTGTAATTAAAGAAAAATAAATAAATTTTAAAAAAGAACTGCCTAAGCCTTGTGCTGCTGTGGAGGTTGCCTTGGGAATTAGTCATACCTGCTTACTTCATGGTCTTTCTGGTGAAAAACTTATTTACTCTGCTTTTGAGTTTCAGTTTGTTTCATTTGTCCTACAGGGATTTCAGTTTTTCTCAGAAGCCATCAGCAACTCTGCTGTTCTAGATAACATCCCAGTTTTACTGTGTTCACTGTGCACCCACTGCTCCTGGCGAAGTCACCAGGAACTTCAAACTCTCATCACATCTAAGCCTCATAATACACTCCGGTGGAAAGCTTTCTCTCTTTAAGGCGACTGAGGTACTGAGAAATAATGATGTTCTCTTAAGGTTGTGTAACTGGTAAGTAGCACAGCATCAAGAGTCAAATCCAGGTTCAGCCATCTCCTAAGACAACTCTTTATATTGCCTGGAAACTCACTATGGGGTGTTGGGGTGTTGTTTGTTTGTTGTTTTATTTTTGTTCTGTTTTATTGTTATTTGGGTTTTTTTTAAGAGAAGAATAAAGGTTCCAGAGGAAAATGAATGATTGATGATTCTAATTCATAGAAGAAATTGCATAACCATCTAAGTGACATACATCTCCATTCTTGTAGCCTGAATGTGCCCTGAGGCTGTGGTGTTTTCTGAAGCCTGGTTCTTCAACATTCCCTTCAGTAATGAAATGCTTCAATCTCTTGCAAACACATTACTTTTCTGCCTTAAGTCAATCAAGACAGTGACTTGACCTCAGCAATCACAAAAATTTAAATTGTGTGCCTTAAAAGTATTTATCTCATGACTTTGAAGACATCCTTAACAATCAGCCTTGTAGAACTTTACTTTCTAGTGCTAGTCAGGTTTCTTTCCTGAGAACATTAGTGCTTGCTTGAAGGACCTATGGACAAGCATATGTAGCAGCATGGGCAGAGGTTATTGAGAAAAGGATATTCTTTCACTTTGGTTGAATCAGTTACCTTCCCAATGCTAAGTGTTTACCACTGCAGAGACAAAAACAACCCTAAATTTTTTATGGTCCTAGTCCATGAATGGACCAGGCAGGTTTTTTGTTTTGTTTTATTTTGTTTATGAGAGGCAAACTAGTTAAAATGAATTCCATTCATTTAGCAGAGGCAAGGACTTACCCTCTCTGTAATTTTCACCTGTTTGAGGTTGAACTTGCTTTGCCAATATGACAGTTTATTTTAATTGTCCACTTGAAATCACCTAGAATTTCCTGAGAAGCAAGGAACTGCTAAGATTAAATTGACCTTTGGGCAAATCTGTGCATGATATTCTCAACTGAGTTAATGGAGGTGAACTGATCTACCCTGAATGTTGGTGGCACCATTTCATGGACTGAATGCAAAAGACAAAACCAGGTAAGCACCACTTAGGCGGCAGGAACTTGAAACAGACAGTCATATCCATGTAGTCATGCATTCATTTTCTCTCTTCTTTTGACTACTAGCTATGACTGTTTCAAGTTCCTAGCACCTTGCCATCCCTGCAATGATGGACTATAACCTGGAATGAATTGTGAACTAAAGTAAAACCATTCTCTCCTACATTGCTTTTGTTAGGATATTTTATCACAGAAACAGAAAGGAAAGCAGAACAGCAAAGTCCTGCTGATTCTCAGCTTAGTCGCTGAATAAGTGAATGCCTTAATTTCATAACCCAAGGAGCAGTGCCATCAAAGAAATGGAGGCCAGAGAAGCATGCCCATGTCATACCCTGCCCCAACGTCAGCACATGGCCTTATATAGGCGAAAGGCCTATGCAGGGCTCAAAATTTGAAGCAACCTGAATACTGTGTGTCTTGTAAGGAGGAGGACCATCTTGCAGAGATCACAAATGCTCATTTAGTGCCATTTTTCATATGGCAAATATATAGAGAGATGAGAACAAAGATACAAAAGTAGTGATAATGTGATTCTGATTTTTCCTAAAACCTGTTTTAGAAGGTTTTGGTTTCGTAGCCCTGTACTTACGAGTTTCTTTGTAGAGGTTTCCATATCTCTTTCAATCAAGATCTTGCCAAAAACAGAAAACTTTGAAGATTAGGAACATTCAAGTAGACTTTATTTACTACAAAAGGCTAGTAAGAAACTGTGGCAGAATACAGGAGAACCACGGGAAAAAATAAGAACTCCAGTTTCTACAGTGCTGGAGTTTTCATTACTTCTAAGTCCAAGAAAATATAAGGTTTTAGAGTAATCCCTGTAAAATAATGTTTTCGGAGGAATCAGTATTCTCTGTTCAGACACTCAACCAAGCAGAATACAGAATCAAACAACATTCTAGCCAGAGTGTTCCCCTTGCCATGCCCTCCCTGGGGGCATCCTATTGGCCAAATTCTGCATGAAGTTGAAGTCTATTGGACCATTTGAGTGGAATACACAAGGGACATGAAGAATGAAAATTAGCCATGTGGTATCTAGAAACCAGATGGAGATATTTAACCCAGGACCCAAAGAAAGATTGCAGGAAACATTTGTAAATATTCATTGGGTGCTAATCAATATTTTTAAGTAATTATTTTTATATTATAACAATTAATAACCAAAAATTAAATTTATATATACATACATGCAATGCATAAAACTTCCAAATACCTAGAAGCAAACCTAACTGAGGATGTCCAATTCTTTGGCAAGCAAAATTATAAAATAATGGTTCTCAGCCTTCCTAATACTATAACCCTTTAATACAGTTCTTCATGTTGTAGTGATCCTCAACATAAAATTATTTTTATTGCTACTTCATGAGTGTAATTTTGCTAGTGATGTGAATTTTAATGTAAATATTTTTATAGCTGAAAGTTTGCTAAAGGATCATGATCCACAAGTTGAGAACCATGCTATAAAACATTGTTAAGATGAATCAATGAAAGCCTAAATAAATGAAAAGCTGTATCACATTTGTGACCTGGGTAATTATTATGGGCTAATTACCCATAATTAGCCCAAAGACTTAATGCTATCCTTCTCATAATTTGAAATGTTTTACATTTATTTATTTGTGTGTTTGGGTTGAGAGAGTGCCATAGCACCCATGTTTAGAAGAAGAAGAAGAAGAAGAAGAAGAAGAAGAAGAAGAAGAAGAAGAAGAAGAAGAAGAAGAAGAAGAAAAAAACTTAAGAGAGCCTGTTCTCTTCTTCCATTATGTGGATTCCAGGGTTTGAAGTCAGCTGTCCAGGCTTGACATTGCATGAACCTTTATCAGAGCCATCAAACCAGCCCCTCCAATATGATTTTTTTTTTTTTGTAGAAGAGTTAATTTTCAAGTTCACATAAAAATCAAAAGAGTTAAGAAGTTGGAAAAATTATTACTTCCATTCTTCTCCTCCTCCTTTTTCTCTCCTTTTTTTTCCCCCAGGAAAGATCTCACTATATAATCAAGACTGGCCTCAAATTCAGAATCCTTTTACCTCATGTTCTACCATCTCTAGCTACAAGAGCTTCTTAGAAATCAAAACCTATTAAGACAATGTGGTGTTGTTAGTGGGTCAAGGAAGGATAGACAGACACAGAGAGAGACCAGTGTGGAGTGCAGAGATTGAACAAGTCATGTGAGGGCACTTTGTTAGGATGCAGGTGGACTTCGGAGGAGTCACTAATGGATGGTCTTCCAGGGAAAGGTACTGCGTCAAGTGAAACTCATATGGGGGAAAAATGAGTTTTGACCCCTACTTTGTCCCTTACATAAAAATCAATTACATGAGTTGTTTCTTTTTTTCAGCATTTTGATTTTTGTCTCTTGTTTGTTTGTTTGAGACAGAGTTTATCTGTGTAGTCTTGGCTGTCCTGGAGCTTTCTCTGTAAACCAGATAGGCCTCAAACTCACAGAGCTCCACCTGCCTCTGTCTCCCAAGTGCTGGGATTAAAGGTGTAGGCCACCACCACCCAGCAATTTTTTTTAATATAAATGGAATAGCTTTAAATTAAAGCTTCTAATTAACTCAAATGGGTCATCAACGTCAATGTAAAATGAAAAGTTATATGATTTCTAGAAGAATTTATAGAAAGAACTTGCCTGACCGTGGCTTTGGGTGATGAAATTTTAAGTAAACATCAAAATTTGTTTTCAAATGGAAAATTTAGCTTTCAGGTTACTCTGAAAAGAAAGATGAGTGTGAATTCTTTAAAATAAAAAGCTTCTACTTGTTGGAAATTTTTAATAAGAAATAAGAAATCACACATTTCTCAAATTGCTTTCTAAATCTGTACCTCTTGAACCACTGTTACTGCTGAGCTCAGTTCTCACCGGAGAGGTATTTTTGTACAATGCATGGTAGCTAATACAGACTCAGTAGTCTCAGAAAGCTGGCTAGATTTCCAAGAAAACACATAACTTCCCTTCTGCTGAGTGGACCTTCAGTCCTATTACCCAGCTGTTGGCTACCACCCACGTGTGAGTGCCGCTTCTTGCACTGTTATCATTTCTTGCCATGCTGGCAATCAGTTCACAGGTGTTGCAGCTTTCCTCCTTTGGCAGCCTGCACAGGATTTTCTTGAACACAGAAGCTAGATGACAGGAAAGGGGCTTTTGGGTGGGATCCAGGTCTATCTAATGCTCTCAGTCCTGTGTACATATTTCAGTGGTTTATATGCTACAGTAATGGCGGCCCATGCTCAACCACCGAGAGGCACCAAGGACTACATTGACTGTCTCTGTTGTTTGGAGAGTCATTTGGACTACCCTGACCAACCCTTCAAAGGGAGGCTTATCATGCCTGATACTGGGGTTTTTATTTGTCTGTGGTTCTTGTGGGGAGCATTCTTAGCCCATTGGCTTAACTTTCGTGTGTGTGTGTGTGTGTGTGTGTGTGTGTGTGTGCATGTGTGAATGCATGTGCAAGCATGTGTGAATATGTATACACATGCACTTATATTTTAGGTAAATATGAAATAATATGATTCCCTGAGGAATTACCAAGCAATTTTGGTGTGGTTTGTATCCTTGTGCCTCCTTCTTCTGTATTATTGACCTTTTCAACTTTCCCGCAGTTGGAGTAAGCTCTTGTTACTTCATATCACCCACATCCTGCTATTCCCCCGACCAGTCACCTCCATATTCCCTTTATACTTTTCTGGATTCTGTGGCTTCTCTATGTTGTCTACTCACATCTGAGGATTTGGAGCTAAGAACAGCAGATGAAAGAATATGCAGCATTTCTCTTTCAAGGTCTGGGTTACACCAATCAAAATAATCCTTTAGGGGTCAGAAATATTGTGAAAAGCCAGGATAGCAGGAAATATGCTGTGAAACAATCTCCCCTAGAGGGCCGCACAAACAAGTCCGGGATATGACAATGCTAATGGACATTTTAACAAAGAGCAGAGAACATTTGCAAAAGCCCTACCCCTAGACAAAACTATAGGCAACGATTTACTCCTGTGAGGAGAAGAGCCTCTTTCAGGAATGAGCACCCTTCTTGGTTGTCCAGCGCAGACTGGTCAGTTCTGAACCACCACACAAACAACGACGCTTGACTCAGTTATTTATATATTTGTGTGTATGCACATAGATGTGTGCATCTCTCTGTGTGTATGTGAGTCTGTTTGTGTGTATATGTGTAACAAATATAATCAACAAAAAATTAAGCCATAAGGCCTTGAGGGTAGCTCATGGGAGAGGTTTGAGGGTAGGTAGCTGGGAAAGGCTGAAGGGAAAAAAGGGGCATGGGAAGTGAGTTAGTCTACTAAAAACTATTTTTAAAAAAACTAAAAGCATATTCTTAAAAAATATTTTAAAAAAATCAGAGACTCACAATTGGTCCTAGCGAAGAGAACAAACATCAGCTGAATTCTCAGCCATAAACAAGGACCTCTGTATCACATACCCTCTGCCCAAAACTCCAGAGACTGTGAAGAAAAGGTGGGTGAAAAATTTTAAGAGCCAGAACTTAGGGAGGACCCATGTAAATCACATCTTCTGAATATGATAGGACTGCTGTGCTCATGAACTCAGCAGCTGTGGCTGCCTGAAAAACACTGCACTGGACTGAGCTAGAAAACACACCAGGATGGATGTGGGAGGAGCTCCTGAGCTCCCAGCCCCCACCTGAGAAGCTATTGACAGTAAATGGTTTCTGGGAGAGGGAAAGGGAGTTTTCATCAGGGGTGTGGTCCCTCGTAGGCTGACCATGACCCACTGGGTGGCTTCACATTAATATGAGCAGAACTAGTTGGACTTGGTGGCTTATTTTTTTAAAAAGGAAAAAAGAAAGAAAGAAAGAAAGAAAGAAAGAAAGAAAGAAAGAAAGAAAGGAAGGAAGGAAGGAAGGAAGGAAGGAAGGAAGGAAGGAAGGAAGGAAGGAAGGAAGGAAGGAAGAAAGAAAGAAGGAAAAGAAAAAGAGGACATAAAGTTGGGGAGAGCACATGAGATAATCCATGAGGATTTGGAATGTGGTTGTGATCAAAATGCTTTATATGGATGTATGAATTCTCAAAGAACAAATTGGAGTACTCAAAGAACAAATTAAAATTTTTATAAAATGTTATACACTTTGATGAATCATTGAAAAGCATACTTTAGCTAAACAAATTATGTGCATAAAATGGAAAGGAGTCCTAAATAATGACAAGAAAACAAATAATCCAGTGTAAAGCAAGCAAGTTAAATATTTCAAAAGATACCTAAGGAGGATTGCAGTTGGTGGATAAGGATGTGAGAGGAGGATCCTCGCTGGTTATCACAGTCATGCAAACATGAACAATAATGTCACTTCAAAGCTATTAAAACGACTAAAACTTACAAAAAGAAAGTTCTAGAAAGCATGTGGAATGACAAGAAAACCTAAGCATTTCTCTCTGTCTTTATTAGGATTGCTGTTGCTAGGGTGAAACACCATGACCAAAAGCAAGGAAAGGATTGATTTCACTTATACTTCCACATTGCTGTTGATCATCAAGGGAAGTCAGGGCAGGAACTCAAACATGGTAGGAACCTGGAGGCAGGAGCTGATGCTTGTTCCTCGTGGCTTGTTCAGCCTGATTTCTTATAGACTACCATCCCAAGGATGCACTACCCACAATGGCTTGGTCCTCACACATCAATCACTAATTAAGAAAATGCCTTACAGGGACTGGAGAGATGGCTCAGCAGGTAAGAGCACTGTTTGTTCTTTCTAGAGGTCCTGAGTTCAATTCCCAACCACCATAGGTTGGCTCACAACCATCTATACTGTGATCTGATACCTTTTTTCTGACACACAGTTGTACCTTCAGATACAGCAACCATATACATTAAATACATAAATTTAAAAAGAATAAGAAAGCAAGCAAGCAAAAAGAAAAAATGCCTTACAGGCTTGCCTACAACCTGATCTTACAGAGGCATTTTCTCAATTGAGATCCCTCCTCTTAGATGATTTTAGCTTGTGTCAAATTGATATAAAACTATCCAGCACACTCTGGGAAAGCGAAATGCTATAGGCACATTGGCGAACAGTTTGCCAGATTATTGTGAAGCTTAAGCAGAGTATTGCCATGTGCCATAGAAATTTGAGTCCTAATATTTACTCAGTGTGTTTAAAAATCTATATGCACACAAAAGGCTACACATAAGATTTGTAGAAGTTTAATGCACAATCCACAAAGCTGGAAACAACCTGGAAGTTCCCTGTAAGGTAAGTGAACAAGCAAAGCGTGTCACACAGAAAGAGTCCCTCTTTCTGCTTATGTCTGTACCTAAGGTCTCTGTTAAATTTTTCCTTACTAGGACCAGTGAAATGGATCCGTCAGTGGAGGTGCTTGATGCCATGCTTGATCATGTGCTTAGTTCTTAGGAGCCACATGATACAAGTTGAGAACTGATTCCCACAGTGGATGACATATGCCTGAAGTGGAAGTTTCTGGTTTCTTTGGAAACTCTGTTGTGTCATGTGAATATGTTTTCCTGTTTTGGTCCCAAACGTGGGAATATTTTTCCCCTGTGGAAAACAGCCCCTGTGAGAGGGTATGTAATGTTGGACAGCTGAAAGCTACCTCATGCAAGGGGTGTTTTTTTGTTTGTTTGTTTGTTTTGTTTTGTTTGTGAGCTGCAAAGCATCCTTATGTGGACTTTGAGGAGAGTTAAATAGAAGCCCACAGGCAATGAGACAAAGCTTTCTGCACCTTTATGCTTTTGCATTGCTATGGTTCCCATCCTTTGCTGGTCTTCTCAGAGAGAAATGCTCCGGAAAACTTCTTTTGCTGCTTTGGCAGAGTTTTGCTACTTTGGTGGCTCTTTCTACTTGGAAGAGTCTAGCTGTTTCTACTGAGTTGTTCTGCTGCTGCTGACAAGTGTTGCTATTGCTGTTTTGCTATTTGACTAGACAGCTGGTATCCTGACAATTGAGTTTGGTAAATCCAAAATAAACCTTCACAACTAATCAGGAGGAAGTAGAGAAAAGTCATCTACAGCCCCTTTCACTACTGTCTTACCTGAGGTTGGGAGCTTGAAAGGGAGGTAAAGGCCTTTAAGAACCTTAAAATAAAGTTGATGTTTGAAAAATCTAACCCTACGTATCCCCCATGACACATACCTGCATGTGCACACACACATACACACACATATATAAATAAATAATAAATAAATAAATAAATAAATAAATAAATAAATAAATAAATAAATAGAAATGGTAAATGTAATTTTTAAACTTTTTATTAAGTCCATCTCTGGTTCAAAGAAAAAAAAAGTTATTCAGCAGTTGAAGTGCGTGATAGTTAATATTGATTGTCAACTTTCTGGGACTGATATCAATAATGTATACCTCTAAATGTGTCTGTGGGGCTATTTCTCTATTCAGTTAGACCATGAGGGTTCTGACCTATTGACTTTTCACATCTGAAGCTGATATTGAGGTAAAAGCTACCAATGGTGATTGGTTTCATCTGTTCTGAATTGTTCTCGTTAAAAAACAAACAAACAAACAAACAAACAAACCAAAATATAACTACATTTGTAGGACCTCTTATACCCAACAATAATGCATCTATCAGACTTGGAAAATATGATGAAAGCCATGGCCCAAGAGTTGCAAACAAACGACTGGAGAGAAGTGGCAATACAACTGGGAAAACAAAAACAGCAAGAAACACATGAGCCATGGTCAATGAACATGAGAATGTGCTCAATACTATCAGTCACCAGGGAAATACAAATTAAACTCATTGGCAATAATGGCTAAATTTTAAATAACTGAAAACATCAATAATATGTAATGATAAAATTCATTATTCTACCAATGGGTTTATAAATTGATAAAATTTTTAATTTTCTTTATTTTTTGAGGCTATAATAGAATTATGTTATTTCCCCTTCCCTTTCCTCCTTTCAAGCCTTCCCATGTACCACCCGCCCGCAGCACCACTCTCTTTAAAGTTCATTGCCTCCTCGCCTTAATTGTTATATATAACAACAGCTTTCGACACGGTTGCCTGTTGGAATGTTTTTTGAAAATGCATAGGCAGCACCTGCTGAAGCTCCACATTTCTCTACTCATATAACCAATGGTAAAGAGGGTTTGCACCAAGTGTGTGCTCAGTTGTGCTCACATACGTAAGCATCAAAGAAGTAGACAAAGGCTCAAAACAACAGACCCTGGAGCAGGCTGAGGTATGTGACGAGTCCAAAGTGTAAAATATAAGGAAGTTCTCACTCCCTAGGTCACGTAAGTGTGGACCTTAATTTCTACACAGTGTTGAGTAAGTTCCTCAAATTTTGCAGACTGATTTTACAAAAAGCATCTGATATTAATCCTTCATCCATGTGTGGGGCAGCTTTGAGCCAGGATGGAGTACTGCAGAGTGTTAAATCCCCACTCCCCTACCTCCAGACTGGATGAAGTTTGAGGTGACATTTATGACCTGTTTGTTTCTGAACTTGCATTCATCATTAGCTTCTCTTTGGCCCGAAGAATTTCCCCACCTGGCTTCCCTTCCCTTTTATGGCACTTTGTTAAAATAACAGCTAGTGAGTGACTTGTACAAAAAATCCCCACCTTAATTTCTGCTTCTAAGAAACAACCCACAAGAAGTCCCAAGGGAGGGGACTGGGCTTGTATCTGTGGGACAGTGAGGGGGAAACAGAGGACAGGCTGACAGGGACTTACGGGAACACGATTTCCTTGTTTTTGGATTTTGGTAGAAGATACATTATTATTCTGCACTAAATTCAGACAATGGCCAAGCTCAAAGAAGAAAAAAATACTAGAAAATGTTTTGATGAAACAAACTGTTACTAGGTGTTCTAAAGGGGACATTTTGATGGCTTCCTCCTCAGCAAGGCAGGCTGCCTGCAGCCAGCAGAGGCAGAACCCCTAGTGTTCTTTTTACAGCTCTTATCTTTTACCTTGATAATCCAGTGTTTACATCTCAGTTAATAAATTCATCTTTCCCAGATACTTCAATCAAATTGCAGATTAAACAAAGTTTACAGGCCACAAGAATTATGCTTAGGGAGGACTCTTGAAATAATAGTACTTTTATAAAAGAAAAAAATAAGTGAGACAAACAAAAGGACAAAAAGAAACATTTGAAAGCCAGGTGGACACTTGTAAAGTCTCATTATTCACAGCTATAAAGTCGTTCTCTACTTTGAAGGCGGAAATGTCAGGTGCCTAGGAGAGAATGGGAAGAGAATGCTTGACATTTCCTCCTGCCTTTAAATCACTACAAGTTTGTTTCAGTGCTGTGACTAATATCCCTCTCTCCACAGTGATGCCTCAGCTGAAAGAGCATGGCCTTTAGAATTAAACAGAGTGTGTTTGCTTCTAGACACAAGTTTTCCTACTGTGTGCCCATGGACTTCTTCCACAATATGGCCCATGCTCAGGCCTATGCGGGACATTTCTCATTCAAACCACATGGCCTAAAAGTGATAGGCTATGGCATTTACACATACACATGCACACACACACACACACACACACACACACACACACACACACACACATTATCATGTGTTTTTTTTTTAATTCATCCCCCTCCCTCCGTCACATGAAATACATTACCATGATTTCTCCTCTCTCTAAAGAACTGCCATCAAATCATACAGAATGATAAAACAGTATTATCTGCCTCCTCTCCCCACCCCCAGGACTCAACCGAATCGATGAAACTCACAACTGTGGCGCCTGACAGCTACAGGCTTTATCTTGAGGGCTTGCCTGCCAGTCTCTCTTCATCTGCCTTGCCTTCTGGCAGAGCTTCTTCCTCCCATTGAGTTCGTTTGACTGGAACTGTGCCCAGCTTGACTCCTCTTTGCTGTAATGCCCACTTTCCCCCCTGTGTTTGTCATTTGGCGGCCATTGTCATTGTGAATTCCTATTGCCCCTCTTCTCTTGGCGATGGACCCTATTCTTATGCTGAATTGTAAGGGACCACACAGATGCAGCGCCCATGCCTCCACTTTACCCAGGAATGAGGAACTTAGGTTTAATAAACAGATACAAATGATATAAAAATAACCCTCATGTTGAAAGAACGATGGTGTCTCAGAGTGGCAAGAGTTAGGCCAATCGTGATCTCTGTCTTGTAACAGATGAGTGAATGGAGGGAAGCTCTTGGAGATAGATATGAAGACTTTTACACAGGCCTCTTTAACAAGAATACATTTATTTGTGCAGGGCCCTGAGTGGTGAGGAAAACCAGTCTCAGGAAAACTATACCAATGAGGTGAGGAGATTTGACAATGTTGAGGGACCAGCCAGAAGATCAGGTTCATATAGAAAGATTCAGTGCTGAGAACCATCCAGTGTTCAATAAGGGATATAGGCATTTGCAGGAGATGATGGTTCTTAGCTGCTGCTCAACTGTTTGTGTCTTAACCTAAAATAATACAATTCCATAAGAGGTCATGTCATGGAATGTAATGAAGTGTCATAATCTTTTAAAAATATCATTGTACTACATAAAATTATGAGGCTATAAGAACAAGGGCACAGGAGCCTGTTAGAATCCTTACCGATATAGTCAGAAAATGGTATTTTGACTGGAGATGTAGCCTTATTGTCTAAGTGTTTGACTATCTTGCAGGAGACTCTAGATTAAATCCCCCGTATGTAAAAACAAAACAACAAATGACAAGAGAGAAAGAAATAATGATTTAATTACAGGAATGGCCACAAAGTGAAGAGTTCGAGCATTAGCTGAGAATAGAGTCAGACACTGTTAATGAATTAGGGTCTGAATAAATAAGTGGAAAGTGGGAAATGATTTTTATGGTTTTGTCTTAAGTGGCAGAATGGCAGACATTCTTAAAAGAATGCTATAAAACAATACATACATCCTGTCTGTTATGTCAGAAAGTAGTGCTATACGTCTCTGGGGTTACGACTAAGACCAAAGTCAAGGGGACTTAAGCCTAACAGGAATCTTGCTTCACACATGGGTGTGGAAGTCAGGCTTGTCATATGTATAAATTCTTCCAGGTCCTCCCCAGGTAATGGCAACCTTTCTTTTCCTAATTGTTTCATTTGACTCTGGGCTCTTTATGCCTTTAAAGAACAATGACACCTACAGTCCATCCCAAGCCTAAGTTCCATAGCTGTGTCCTGAAGAAAAAGAAACCTTCCCACTTCAAGGTGTCCAATGATACACACTGTAGAATGAGCATACATCTAGAGTGATGTGGTCATCTGGGGTCTCCTTTCTACAGCCAAAGGAAGGCCGTGGTGACTAACTTCCCTGGAGTCAGTGGCTTACTCTTCTGAAGTCACCTGACCATGAAATGGCTCATCATAACCCCCCTCTTCCCTGGTTGCCAATGTTTATCAAGAGATATATCAGTGCTCCCTCTGTTAAACCTGGGATGTTTCTGCGACCCTTAATGGCCAGAAGAATGCCATGGAAGTGACTTAGAGTTTAAGCATTCAGGACTCTTTCATCCTCCATTCCCATACTAAGTAGCAAGCCACTATGTAAAAGAACTTGGACTTGACAACAAATTATGAGACCACACAAGAGAAAAGCCCAGGAAGTCTCATCTTTATCTTCTTTTCTGAGGTTCAGAATGTAAAGTCATGTATATTCCAGGACCAGCCTAAATCCAACAACCCTCAAAAAACGAGAAATCCTGTCACTTTCAGAAGCTAAGTTCTAGGTACTGCAAACATATTTGCTTGAATCCTGTGCCCATCTGGGGTCCTATGTATGCTACTGAAGAAAAATTATCCAAAAACTGATTACAGAATGAAGTATAAAATAAAAATACAGAGATCCTTTATTTAAAAATCATTTAAAAGTGTTATGAAATGCACAAAAATGTACCAGTTTTGTCCATGGTCTCTCTCTCTCTCTCTCTCTCTCTCAATTTATAAGGATTTTTAAAATTGACAATTCATGTTGTTTTATAGAAAATTGAAATTCCAAATTATTGGCTAGGAGTTTATCATTTCTATTAGTTACTTTACTCATTGCTGTGATCAATTATCTGACAAGATACAGCTTAAGGGTAGAAAGTTTTATTTTGGTTTACAGTTTCAGAGGCTTCTGTCTATCCAGGTAGGGAGGGGTGGCAAAGGAGAGTAATTCATATCGTAATAGTAAAGGTTGGGTTAGGCATAGAGAGATAAAGGCAGTAGGTAACAAATGAACAAGGAGGTGAGTTTCCACCTTTCTGCCTTCCCTCTTCCTTTTGATTTTATTCCATCTGGGTCACAGCCTATTGGTTAGTGCTAACCTCATACAGGGTAGGTTTTTATCTTGCTCAATTATTGCCCACGTGTCAGGTATCTCTGGGAAGAGTCTCATGGGTACACCCAGAAGGAAGCTCTTATGCAACACTCAACCCAGTCAAGATGACAAGATTATCCATCACGTCAGACAACAGCCTATGGAACAGAACTACCCAAGAGAACCCAGACAGACAGCAGATTAACAAACAAAGCATGATTATTACACTAAGTGCCTAAGGTAGAGTAAAGGTTACTCACTTCTGGTGTGATTGCCAAAGACTCTCCATGTTCACCCTTTACCCTTTTATGAAAAGCACTGCCAAGTACAGTTATGTGGGCCTGTGGCATCATTTGTACTTGGTATATAAGTAGACAAGCTTTGTCATAGTTTTGGAGCCTCTGGGTCACTAGGAACTGCACCTAAAGAGTTACTTTCAAGGAATCAAGCTTCAAGCACATTATCTGTATCCAAGCCTCACTAAGCAACAGGATTTTGCACTTAAAGCCTCAGCTTGATGCCAGGATTTGGTGAGATTTTTCAAGGCCTGGGTAGAGAAAGCTAAAGACATTTTGCACAGGCATACATGAGGAATGTGAATATTGGTAGTCAAGAGGTAGTGTGTAGGTGATTATCTATAGACAGGTTTGCCAACATTTCCCTCCCTCCATTATCTGCTCACAGTGTTTCTCCCATCAGGAGAGGTCTGTGTCCCCTCTCACTGCATCTGAACTCAGTGTGATGCACTTGCCAGTCACAATGTGGTCCTATACACCCCATATTATGTCTATAACATTATGTGTAACAGGATGCCATACTGGGGATTAAGGCTTAAGAGACCTCACAGCCTCTTTTTTCATTCTCTTGTAGGTATCCTGTACCTCCCAGACCCTGAGCCTCCTCAGCAGAGTGAATCCACACACTCCAGCTGGGAGAAGCTGGATCCGGACAAACACCGGTGATGAGATGGAATAAATAAATAGTTGTTTTAAGCTACAAATTTTGGAGGTCATCTGTTACAGAGCCATTGATAACCAAGACCCACTGTAACTAATAAACTCTAATTGACAGGGTCGATGTGAACACATGGAACCAAGAGGTGAATGAATAAACCTAAAGAAAGGAAAGAGAAGAGTACTCACTACTACACTCTATCTCTTGTCCACCCTGTATGGTCCTGGATATTTCTTCCAATAAATATCAAATGCTCCTTCCTTTACAAAGGGAACTATCCATTATATTAGTTAACTAGATCCATTTCATACTCACAAAAACAATGAAAAAAAATGCTTTGGGTTACCTCCTTCAGTTCACAACTACATTTCCTGGCTGGACCCCTTTCAGTTATCATCAGGGATATTTTCCATGGTCTATTAACTTATAGAATCCATAAGGAACTCATTGTGACACACAGTAGATGACAGTGTGAAGAGACGAGCAAAGAACAGAGCTGAGGTGCCTCCACCTTTGTACAGAGAGAAAGAGAAAGGGCTTGTGTGCATGGCTTTCCTGGGGCCGGTAGCTTGTGCTCAGTTGTCTGCCCACGTCAGAGGGTTTCTTCCCCAGTCTATCTAGCCTGACCATTCAGTTGTGTAAACGTCTGCCCTTTTCAGTTGTTAACCAATTTAAAGAGGCCCTGCAAATGGTGTGCCTACAGGCCCCCAGCCATCACTTAGCAACCTCGTTGTGTTGTCTCAGTTGTCTGAGAACTTGTGCAACCAGGGACCAACATCTGCCAAACAATAGTTCTTCGTGACCACAAATCTGAAATGAGATAGTTGATTTGACTTCTGGAAACCTTCCTGGTTATAGGTTTGGTCAGATCCCACCAGTATGGACACACCCTCAGAGTTTTTGTTACTTATCATAGGGTCTCAGAGCTCTGCCCTCTTTTTAGGCTCTTCAACTCCATGATTTCCATGGGAGGCAGAAGGATGCCAGTTCAGAAAGGGCAGGGCTCATCCTGCCTGCCAGCTGGCTCTAATGCAGTGTTCATACAGTGGATTTCTCCAGAATAAGATGAGAAGACCCAGTGGGGGCTCAGAGAAGAATAAGATGAGAAGGCCCAGAGAAAATCCAGCTGTGGACATACACAGACTCAGAAGCTTTGATGATGGTGTCAGCCTCTGTGTTTCTGCCTTTATTGTGCCTGTTTCTATGAGACAGCTTCATTCTTCATTGATCTATCTGCAACAGTAATAGATGGCTCTGTAGACTCCATGCCTATATTTCTTGAGGAAGGGTCTCACTGTATATTTCTGACTATTTTTTATGTAGACCAGGCTGGACTAAATCTCTCAGAGATCCACCTGCCTCTGCTTCCCAAGTGCTGGCATTAAAGGCGTGTGACACCAAGCCTGACTTTAGCTTCAATCTTAAAGCAGGCTTTTACTAAGCTATGTGAACTAGATCCCACAGTCACCCTCTTCCCAGCTGCCTTCTCACCTCTAATCCTGTAAAAGACACGTAGAAGCTACTTTTTCTGAAGTGCATTGATTCCTCACTGGAGCTCATAAGTTAACTAAACAGTGTGACTGCCTGGAGCTTCTGACTTGTAATTCCCGCTTGACTTTGCACTGACATGATTATCACTGAGGAGGGTCTGCTTGCCCTGTCTACCTCATCTTCATTCAAGGCTGAAGGAACAAAAACAAGTCATTACCTTAAACCCCAGTCACCTTGGACTCTGGGAACAGCAAATCCTTCAGGATACACCATCCACAAAATGAGAACAATTATCTATGATGAGAAGACTGTGCCCTGGAGCAGATCATCTTGTAGGAACCAGGTTAGTCCCTTTGGGCAAAGGTGTTTTGTTTTGTTTTGTTTTTAATACAAATTAACAATTTATCAGTCCACCTAGAAAGAACAGAGCTGAGATAATCTTTGCCTCGACTGCTTAAATACATACACCCCTTGCTCTCTGTCCCAACCTGTCCCCTATTTAAATCTAAAACTCATCTTACTACCCACCATGAGCTCAGGTCCCTTCACTTGCCTCTCTTTCCAGCACAGCCATTGTGTCTCCTTTTCCTGCTTTTCATCATTACTCTTCTCTTTAATTAGTTTATTGCTATGTTCAAATCCAGGTTGTTGAGGCTGCCAAGGCTGGGTCTATTGCCCTAAAACTTCCGTTACTTCTGACTGTATTCGTAGATGAATGGATTCTCTCCAAACTTCTGCCCCAAGGCAACGGCTGCCTGCGGTCATTTCTAGTGCCAGGGAATTTCTTGGTGGAAACCATTTCTGCTTCTCAGAGCCTGGGACAAGTTCCAGAGTCAACAGCAATGACATCAGTTCCCTGTAACAGCCACAGTGAAGTCAGTGAAGCCAGCCTCGCCCTTCCTCGGTGAGGCTTCCAATTTGAAAGGCCCTGCAGAAGCTGGGGCAGGAACTACTTTGTTCTTAGAAATATTTTCCTCAGTGTTTTTCTAATCCTACATGTTTAATGCTGGAAATGTGGACTATAAACATCATTCATAAAGAGTGTTAGTTCTCAGGAATCTTAGAGTAGCTTTCTTGACATGTCAATGGGTTTCTGATGAGAGTGACTTGAAAATGACCAAGTTTCTGGCAAGAATGGGAGGATACAAGAGCCTGAGTCTGCAGTGAGAAGTCTATGACCATTTCTTGGGTTTTTCCAGCCTTTCTCCAACATTATTTTTTTGCGCAGTGTTTTTTTCTCTACATGCTGGGGACATATACTTTATTGAGCATCTCCAGCAGCAGAGAAAAGCTACTGCCATCCCAAACCTTCTGTCTTCTATGATGACAGGCTCAGTAGATTCTGTTCCAAAGCAGGAAGAGGTCATAGAGACAATTTGGTGTATCAGCTTTACTTTGCAAGAGTTCCCTCAGTTTGGACAGACAGTGTATGGGAAGGCAATTATTCTTGGTAGCCCTTAGTTGTTAGAACTCATTATCAACCTGTGCCTTACATGAATATTACAGCTATGGAGGGATTTTTTTTTTAATCCCCTTGCTTCTTGGTTTTACTCTTTGTTTCAATGTTTCTCTCAATTAAAGGAAAGTATTTGCCAGGTTGGTTACTAGTGGGGTAGATATTTAGTCAGACCAGATAAAGAAAATCCCAATGCAAGGAATGAGAGCAAAGAGGCAATAAAAGGAAAGTAAATGAGGAGCAGAGAAGTGAGGAAGCAGGGGGACATACAGCAGATGCTGCAGGGTTAGGGAGGGGAGAGGCAGGCATGCAGACTCTAAAAGAAAAAGGACTCAAAGTAAGAAGGCTGTGAAAGGCTGATGTATGTGCATTGCAAATCAGATCTCTGTGCAGGTCCCAAGAGACACCAGGGAGAGTGTAGTGACATTTGGTGGCTGCACTGAGCTTCCTTATCGGACTTCACACAGCAACCTGACCACATTGGATCACCTGTTAGACTCAATTCTGTAGAAAAATAAGATCTTAAAAAGTAATTTAATTTGTCAACTAATAATGTTTAGGGAAAATATCTTTTATGTCCCAGTAGTCAATATTTACTCAGTTTTCGTGGAGAAGAAAAACACAGGACCATGCCATAATTTTTGGAATATATGTTGATTTATTTAAAATGGATTTTTCTCTCCTACAGTATGTCCTGACCACAGTTTCCAGCTACAGCCTCTCCCCTTATGTACAACTCAAGAGTCTTAATAGCATGCCCTGCAGCTAGCTCTTCATTCACCGCTTGTTTCTACATGGCTTCAGTCTGTGTCTGAATGTCCCCAAGGGCCCACACATTGAAAGCTTACTCTCTAGCTTGTCCATTAAGTAGTTGACCTTCCCTATCCATGGACTGGGGGAGGGGCAGGGGAGAAAAGGAGGGAAGGAAGGCAGGATTGGGAGGCCACAAGGGAGGGGGCTACAGCTGGGATACAAAGTGAATAAATTATAATAAATTAAAAATGGGGGAAAAAAGAAGTAGTTGAATGTTTCAGAACTGTGGCCTAGTGGAAGGCCTTCATGTCCTTGAAAGGATTTGTGGGGGTCTTAATCTCATTCGATCCTCTGCATTCTGTTGCTTTGTTCCACCCACACTTCAGCCATGATATGAGGTGTCCTCACCAGCATCTAGTGATAGACAACTGATCCTGGAAAAACATTTCTGAATTCACGAGCAAAAATGAAACTTTTCTCTCTAAGTTGATCCTCTCCTATGTTTTGTTCAGCCACAGGCTAACGCATGCACCTTTCCCTCTTCCTACATAAATTGCAACATCAAACAAGGACATGGAGGAGGCTGCGTGCTTTAATGGCTGCCAATGCAAGCTTCATTCAAAACAAGTAGATCCTTAGGTAGTGAAAGTCCTGTTATCTGAACTGTCTCTAATCTGGCACTGAATACACTTCTCACTGACATGGGTGCTCATAAAAGGTGGGAAAGAGGCAGAGAGGGACAAAGATAAAACACAGCTGAAAAACAAAACCCATCTCACAGTGTGGCAGCATACAAATATATAAACAGAAAAAAAGGGTGGCCCTTCGTCCATCCTGGGGAAGTGGTGGTGATGTGGAGATTCAAATCCAACCATTTCTTCAGCTCATGCTTGTCAGAGCATACCAAAGACTAGATGTCTAGCCTGAAACTGACACTTATTTCTTAATTTAGAAGCAGGCCTTTAACATGACTGTCCCCACTTCTGAGTCCTCTATACACAATTTCACTCAGTCTTGTAACTACTACAGAGAGTGAGTGCCATCTTCACGCCCATATTACTTATTAAAAACCTGAAGGCCACACAGATAAACACAACCTCCAAAGTTCCTAACTTCAGAACCTAACTCATGTCACCTCATAGTGATTCTCTGCTTTAGTTGATTCCTGTTCTGTGCTAAAAATCAAATGACAGAGCCTCTGTGATATCTGTGGATGGACACACACAAAGTTGTCAAGACTCCTGTTCTATGGTCTCACACTTCCAGAAAAATCTATGTGAAAACAGTCTTTTATGAGACTGTTTCTCCAACCAAGGACCATGTATGGATATAACCTAGAACCTCTGCTCGGATGTAGCCCATGGTGGTTCAGTATCCAAGAAGGTTCCCTAGTAAGGGGAATAGGGACTGTTTCTGACATGAACTCAATGGTGGGCTCTTTGACCTCCTTCCCCCACCCCTCCCCCCGAGGGAGGAGCAGCCTTGCTAGGCCACAGAGGAGGACTTGGCAACCAGTCCTGAGATACCTGATAAACCAGGATCAGATGAAAGGGGAGGAGGTCCTCCCCAATCAGTGGACTTGGAAAGGGATAGGGAAGAGATGAGGGAGGGAGGGTGGGATTGGGAGGAAAAGAGGGAGTGGGATACAGCAGGGATACAAGGTTAACAAACTGTAACTAATATTTAAAAAAATAATTTAAAAAATCTATGTGAAATTGTTAATATTGGCTGTCTTGGGAGTTTGTAAGTTTCTTGTGAGCAAGGGACTAGGCTTTATTCAGATTCCTACCTTAGTTCCTAACACATTTCCTGAGTGTCAATTGAAAAACACGAGTTAATAATTAAATACAGAGGTTGGATTTAGTACAGGGAGTCTGAAGAGCTAAACATATAAAATCTAGACTATAGCCCAAGGAAACTACAATAGGGTGACCCAGGACCTTCTGAATGATTAACATTTCTCCAATCTTTTTGTAATTTCCATTGTATAAATTTTAAGATAAATGAATTATTAATATAGAAACAGAATTATTTTATCATGCTTTTTTTACATCCATTTTTCTGTGTCACACTTTTTGTCTTATGCATAGAATCCATCCCAATGTACCTTCACGTGCTAAAATCTAGAAGCATTGCCTTTGACATGGCTCATGGGAACTCTGTCAAGTCTGAAACACATCTCTTGTGTTATGAGAGGTATGCAGAGGGAACGAAATAATAATTATGCTCGGAAGCAGAGGAAGGCTGCATATCTTATTAATAGCTGAGATAAATTGTGTATAGCCTTGCAATTCAGTTGATAACAATTCATCAAACTTTTTGTTACCAACATCTTAAAAGCTGATGTGAGTCATGGGGAACTATTTTGCACAAAATTTGTCACCTTGATCAGAAGGGAAAATGAATTACTAAATATAAAATGCCATTTTACTGTGATTCATCGCTCTTTCAAGCTGACAGATGTCATAAAGGGACACAATCTATCCTCTCTTTCCAAAAAATGCAATAAAGGGTCCATTCCTTCATTTCTTATCAACTGAGGAGGGATCAGAGGAGTGTCTGAGAGTGAACCACGAGGAATCACTGTGTCATCTCTGCTTTCTGACAGCCTTTACGTGGGAAAAGAAGCCATAAACTACATGCACAGTTTCCAAGAAAATGACAGCTCCCAAATGTCATTATCTTCACCTTAGGATGCTATGAATGGCTGTTTCCTTTGCACAACAAACAACAGCGATTGCACTAGAAAACAGGAACGTATTGCAATATCTACCCAGTCACCAGTGTGCTTTCTCCGTAATCACAGCATGCAGAGATTATCTTCTATTTACCTAACTGTTTCAACTGACTTTATGCAAATCTTAAGGCATCCCTCAAGACTTCTTGGTGGAGAGATGTAGAAGCATGAATGTAAAGCTCAAAAAGTGCTGAGTAATTAGTCAGAAAACCAGAAGACGGAGATTAGTTCTTAGTATGTGGATTCCTAGCAAAGAGGAAGTGGAATGCACTAAGAATTTTACTGCTCTAAGAGAGTTATGTTCCCTAGAGTCTCTGGTGACAAAGAAACTTGTAGCTAGACTTTTATGACTTGTGCATCAGAATGCAGGATCAGGTATAAAGTTTTAGCTCTTCAACTTACTAATAGGCCAGGCTAGACATTAAACTATTGCAAGGCTCTGGAGTGTGTGTGTGTGTGTGTATGTATGTGTTTGTGTGTGTGTGTGTGTGTGTGTGGTGTGTGGTGTGTGTGTGTGTGTGTGAGAGATTATCTGTGATTGTGTGTGTGTCAATTTACATCTTCGTCATAGGCCTCTCCCTCTTCTCCCTCCCAAATCCCCTCTTCTCTATTCTTCAGAAAAGGGGGGTCTCTCTACTCAGACACCCCAGCTTAGCTATTTACATGATGACTGAGTTTGTCTTTCTCCTGTGGCCTTGTAGGGAAGTCCCATCAGGGGGAAGTGATCAAAAAGAAGGCAACAAGGTTTATGTCAGAGCTATGCTGCATTCCTCTAACTAGTGGGCTGTCATGAAGCCTAATATGTCCATTGAACTTAACTTCTTGGGGTTGGTGCATTGGAGTATGTCTCTCCTGTCCTATATGACTAAAATATCAACTGATAAATGAGTATTCGTTGTGTTCTCTTTCTGGGTCTGTGTTACCTTCCTCAAGATGATCTTTTCTAGTTCCACCCATTTGCCTGCAAATTTCAGGGTTTCCTTGTTTTTAATGGCTGAATAGTATTCCATTGTGTAAATGTACCACAGTTTCTTTATCCATTCTTTGGTTGAGGAACAACTAGGTTGTTTCCAGTTTCTGGCTTTAGGAATAAAGCAGCTATGAACATGGTTAAACAAATGTCCTTGTATGGTGGAGCATCTCTCAGGTGTATGCCCAGGAGTAGTTTAACTGAGTGTTGAGGTACGGCTATTCTCAGTTTTCTGAAAAGCAACAGATTGATTTTCAAAGTGGTTGTACAAGTTTGAACTCCCACCAACAATGGATGACTCTTCTCCTTTCTCTACATTCTCGACCGGCATGTGTTGTCACTTGAGTTTTTGCTCTTGACCATATTGACAAGTGAGATGGAATCTCAGAGTTCTTTTGACTTACATTTCCCTGATCACAAAGGATATTGAGCATTTCTTTAAGTGCTTCTCCACAATTCCAGATTCTTTTGTTGAGAATTCTTTGTTTATCTCTTGTCGGTATAATGTTCTTTTGGAATGTATACACCTTACCCTTGTTCATTCAAATGCTGACTTCTCTCCCCCACTATCTGGTTTCAATCCAGACATTTATTTGTGATACTTATTCTAAACATCACCTGTCTCAAGTTTGTGTAAACATGCCACCATTTGTTCTCCAAATTGTCAATTAAAACAATCAGCCACAACTCAATGGCAGGCTCTTTTACTTCCCCACCCCTCAAGGGAGGAGCAGTCCTGCTAGGCCACAAAGGAGGAATTTGCAGCCAGTCCTGAAGATACCTGATAAAACAGGGTCAGATGAACTGGGAGGAGGTCCTCTCCAATCAGTGGACTTGGAAAGGGGCAAGGAGGAGATGAGGGAGGGATTGGGAGGGAATGAGAGAGTGGGATACAGAATTAATAAAATGTAACTAATAATAAAAAAAATAAAAAAACAAAACAAAACAATCAACCACAATGTTGAGCAATGGAGAAGATAGGGTGGGACATCCTGGTTCAGAGTGGGAGGAGAGGAAAGAAGAGGAGGAGAAAAAGAAATGGGCAGAGGAGGAGAAGTGGCAGGAGAGGAGCTGGGAGAGCAGAGGCTGGAAGAGAGGGCTTGGAACGAAATGGAGAAATGAACCGGACCTAAGATATCGCTAAAAGCAAGTATAATGGGTGAATCTGAATAGTAGAAACTATGCAGGCTTGGAGGTTTATGTTGGAGTAACTATTGCCCAGCATTGTGTTCTAGATTAATTAAATAAATCCTAGTTTCTGTGTGGTGATTTGGGTATACAGCTGGTTTAGGTATAACCGCAGCTATAATAAAAGATATTTCAATAGTAAATATTTACCACTTAATACACCAATCTCTGTATCCTATTTTTAATTGAATTATTTGTGTTGTTGGTGTTTGATTTCTTGCTTTCTTTATATATTCTGGATATTAGCCGTTTCTTGGATGTAGGATTGATGATTGTCATTCTTTTTGTTTTTGTTTTTAAAAGTCTTTTAATTTTTTATTTATTCTTTATTAATTACACTTTATTCATTTTGTATCCCCCCCGTGGTTCCATCCCTCCTCCTGTCCCAATCCCTCCCTTCCTCCATCCTCTGCATGCATGCCCCTCCCCAAGTCCACCCATAGGGGAGGTCTTCTTTTCCTTCCTTCTGATCCTAGTCAATTAGGTCTCATCAGGAGTGGCTGCAGTGTCTTCTTCTGTGGCCTGGTAATGCTGCTTCCCCCTTAGGGGGAGGTAATTAAAGAGCAGGCCAATCAGTTCATGTCAGAGACAGTCCCTGTTCCTATTACAATGGAACCCACTTGGATACTGAACTGGCCTGGGCTACATCTGTGCAGGGGTCTTAGGTTATCTCCATGCATAGTCCTTGGTTGGAGTATCAGTCTCAGGAAAGATCCCTGTGCTCAGATTTTTTGGTTCTGTTTCTCTCCTTGTGGAGTTCCTGTCCTCTCCAGAGCTTACTGTTTCCCACTTCTTTCATAAGATTCCCTGCACTCTGTCCAAAGGTTGCCCATAAGTCTCAGCATCTGCACTGATAGTATGCAGGGCAGAGCCTTTCAGAGGTCCGTTGTGTCAGGCTCCTGATTTGTTCCCCTTTTTCTCCTTCTTCTGATGTCCATCCTCTTTGCCTTTCTGGATAGGAATTGAGCATTTTAGCAAGGGTCTTCCCTCTTGATTAGTTTCTTTAGGTGTACAGATATTATTCGGTTTATCCTATATTATATGTCTATATGAGTGAGTATATACCGTGTGCATCTTTCTGCTTCTGGGATAGCTAACTCAGGATGATCTTTTCCAGATCCCACCATTTACCTGCAAATTTCATGATTTCCTTGTTTTTTATTGCTGAGTAATATTCCATTGTGTAGATATACCACAATTTGTGCATCCATTCCTCCACTGAGGGGCATCTGGGCTGTTTCCAGCTTCTGGCTATTACAAATAAGGCTCCTATAAACATGTTGAGCAAATATCTTTATTGTGTACTTCAGACTTTTTTAGGTATATGCCTAGGAGTGGTATAGCTGGATCTTGAGGAAGTGCTATTCCTGGTTGTCTGAGAAAGTGCCAGATTGCTTTACAGAGTTGTTGTACAAGTTTACATTCCCACAAGCAGTGAAGGCGGGTTCCCCTTTCTCCACAACCTCTCCAGCATGTGTTGTCTCTTGAGTTTTTGATCTTAGCCATTCTGATGGGTGTGAGGTGAAATCTTAGGGTTGTTTTGATTTGCATTTTCCTGATTGCTAGTGAGGTTGAACATTTCTTTAAGTGTTTCTCTGCCATTCGATATTCCTCCATTGAGAATCCTCTGTTTAGCTCTTTACTCCATTTCTTAATTGGATTACTTGATTTTTTGCTGTTTAACTTCTTTAGTTCTTTGTATATACTGGATATTAGTCCTCTGTCAGATATAGGGTTGGTGAAGATTAAATTGTCATTTTGTTCTTTTGTTTTACAGAAGGTTTTCCATTTCAAGAATTTATTAATTGTGGATCTTATATAGCTTGAGTTGTTGGTGTTCTGTTCAGAAAGGTGTTTCCTATGCCAATGAGTTTAAGGCTCTCATCCACTTTCTCCTCTAGCAGATTTAGCGTATCTGGTTTTATGTTAAGGTCTTTGATCCACTTGGACTTGAATTTTGTATAGGGTGATAAATATGGATCTATTTGCATTTTTCTACATATAGCTATCCAGTTAGACCAACACCATTTGTTGAATATTCTGTCTTTTTTCCATTGTATGGTTTTAGCTCCTGTGTAAAAAATCAGGTGTGCATAGATGTGTGGGTTTATTTCTGGGTCTTCAATTCTATTTCATTGATCAACCAGCCTATTTCTATGCTAGTACCATGCAGTTTTTATTACATTTGCTCTACAGTATAGCTTGAGGTCAGATATGGAGATACCGACAGAAGTTCTATTATTGTATAGGATTGTTTTAGCTATTCTGAGCTTTTTTTTTTTTTTTCCATATGAAGTTTAGAATTGTTCCTTCAAGGTCTGTGAAAATTTGTGTTGGTGTTTTGATGGGGATTGCATTAAATCTTTAGATTGCCTTTGATAAGATGGCCATTTTTACTATGTTAATCCTATCAATCCATAAGCATGAGAGATCTTTCATCTTCTGTTATATTCTTCAATTTCTTTCTTCAGAAACTTGAAGTTCTTGTCATACAGGTCTTTGACTTCCGTGGTTAGAATTACCCCTACATATTGTATACCTTGTAGCTATTTTGAAGCATGTGATTTCCCTAATTTCTTTCTCAGTGCATTTCTCAGTTGTATACAGGAAGACTACTGATTTTTTTTTTTAATTAATCTTGTATTCAGCCACTTTGCTGAAGGAGTTTATCAGCTTAGGGAGTTCTCTGGTGGAATTTTTGGGGTCGCTTATGTATACTATCATATCGTTTGCAAATAGCAATACTTTAACTTCTTCCTTTATAATTGATATCCCTTTGATATCCTTTAGTTATCTTATTGTTCTAGCTAAAACTTCAAGTACTATATTGAAGAGATAGTGGGCAACCTTGCCTTGTCCCTGATTGTAGTGTGATGGCTTTGAGTTTCTCTCTATTTAGTTTGATGTTGGCTATTGGCCTGCTGTATACAGCGTTTATTGTGTTTAGGTATAGGTCTTGTACCCCTGATCTGTCCAAGACTTTTACCATGAAGGGTATTGGATTTTATCAAAGGCTTTTCTACATCTAATGAAATGCTCATGTGATTTTGTTTCTTTCAGTTTGTTTATATAGTGGATGACATTGATGGATTTTTGTGTGTTGAACCATTATTGCATCCCTGGGATGAATCCTACTTGATCATGGTGGATGATGTGTTTCATGTGTTCTTGAATTCAGTTTGCAAGTATCTTATTCAGTATTTTTGCATCAATGATCATAATTGATTTGAAGTTTTCTCTTTGTTGAATCTTTGTGTGGTTTAGGTATCAGGTTGACTGTGACTTCATAGAATACATTTGGTAATGTTCCTTCTGTTTCTATTTGGTGGAATAGTTAGAGGAGAATTGGTGTTAGCTCTTCTTTGAAAGTGTGGTAGATTTTCCATGCTAAAACCATCTGGCTTTGGGCTTTATTTTTATTTTATTTTATTTTATTTTATTTTATTTTATTTTATTTTATTTTATTTTATTTTATTTTATTTTATTTT